>NC_091075.1:108510227-108813257 GCF_032405125.1 Capricornis sumatraensis | reverse complement strand
TGCCTCAGAGGCTTATCTGAAAATTAACTGAGATAATACATACCCAGCTTTTCATTAATACTCAGTATTATTCCATTACCCTCTAAAAGGGGTGATACCAGTCATGAGAGCTAAAGTACTTTTCAATGTTGATGAGTTTTTGTAGAATTATGATCTCTTATATTTGTACATTGGCCGCTAGACATGCAAGACTCATAGAATCTGTGCAAGACGGGATCATTTATCCACAGTGATCAATGCAAAGAAATAGAGGAAAACAACAGAATGGGAAAGACTAGAGATCTCTTCAAGAAATACCAAAGGAACATTTCATGCAAAGATGGGCTCAATAAAGGACAGAAATGGTATGGATATAACAGAAGCAGAAGATATTAAGAAGAGGTGGCAAGAATACACAGAAGTACTGTACAAAAAAGATCTTCACGAACAAAATAATCATGATGGTGTGATCACTCACCTAGAGCCAGACATCCTGGAATGTGAAGTCAAGTGGGCCTTAGAAAGCATTACTACGAACAAAGCTAGTGGAGATGATGGACTTCCAGTTTAGCTATTTCAAATCCTGAAAGATGATGCTGTGAAAGTGCTGCACTCAATATGCCAGCAAATTTGAAAACGCAGCAGTGGCCACAGGACTGGAAAAGGTCAGTTTTCATTCCAATCCCAAAGAAACGCAATGCCAAAGAATGCTCAAACTACCACACAATTGCACTCATTGCACATGCTAGTAAAGTAATGCTCAAAATTCTCCAAGCCAGGCTTCAGCAATACGTGAACCATGAACTTCCTTATGTTCAAGCTGGTTTTAGAAAAGGCAGAGGAACCAGAGATCAAATTGCCAACATCCGCTGGATCATGGAAGAAGCAAGAGAGTTCCAGTAAAACATCTATTTCTGTTTTATTGACTATGCCAAAGCCTTTGACTGTGTGGATCACAATAAACTGTGGAAAATTCTGAGAGAGAGGGGAGTATCAGACCACCTGACCTGCCTCTTGAGAAATCTGTATGCAGGTCAGGACGCAACAGTTAGAACTGGACATGGAACAACAGACTGGTTCCAAATAGGAAAAGGAGTATGTCAAGGCTGTATGTTGTCACCGTGCTTATTTAACTTCTATGCAGAGTACATCATGAGAAACGCTGGACTGGAAGAAAAACAAGCTGGAATCATGATTGCCGGGAGAAATATCAATAACCTCAGATATGCAGATGACACGAGTCTTATGGCAGAAAGTGAAGAGGAGCTAAAAAGTCTCTTGATGAAAGTGAAAGAGGACAGTGAAAAAGTTGGCTTAAAGCTCAACATTCAGAAAATGAAGATCAGACATCCAGTCCCATCACTTCATGGGAAATAGATGGGGAAACAGTGGAAACAGTGGCAGACTTTATTTTTGGAGGCTCTAAAAATCACTGCAGATGGTGATTGCAGCCATGAAATTAAAAGACACTTACTCCTTGGAAGAAAAGTTATGACCAACCTAGACAGCATATTCAAATGCAGAGACATTACTTTGCCAACTAAGGTCCGTCTAGTCAAGGCTATGGTTTTTCCAGTAATCATGTATGGATATGAGAGTTGGTCTGTGAAGAAGGCTGAGCGCCGAAGAATTGATGCTTTTGAAGTGTGGTGTTGGAGAAGACTCTTGAGAGTCCCTTGGACTGCAAGGAGATCCAACCAGTCCATTCTGAAGGAGATCAATCCTGGGGTTTCTTTGGAAGGAATGATGCTAAAGATGAAACTCCAGTATTTTGGCCACCTCATGCGAAGAGTTGGCTCATTGGAAAAGACTGATGCTGGGAGGGACTGGGGGCAGGAGAAGAAGGCGACGACAGAGGAAGAGATGGCTGGATGGCATCATGGACTCGATGGACGCAAGTCTGAGTGAACTCCGGGAGTTGGTGATGGACAGGGAGGCCTGGCGTGCTGTGATTCATGGGGTCGCAAAGAGTCGGACACGACCTAGCGACTGAACTGAATTGAACTGAACTGAAAATCACTGCAGATGGTGATTGCTGTTATGAAATTAAAAGATACTTACTCCTTGGAAGAAAAGTTATGACCAACCTAGATATTATATTGAAAAGCAGAGTCATTACTTTGCCAACAAAGGTCTATCTAGTCAAGGCTATGGTTTTTCCAGTAGTCATGTATGAATGTGAGAGTTGGACTGTGAAGAAAGCTGAGGGCAGAAGAACTGATGCTTTTGAACTGTGGTGTTGGAGAAGACTCTTGAGAGTCCCTTGGACTGCAAGGAGATCCAACCAGTCCATTCTAAAGGAGACCAGTCCTGAGTCTTCTTTGGAAGGAATGATGCTAAAGCTGAAACTCGAGTACTTCGGCCACCTTATGCGAAGAGTTGACTCATTGGAAGAGTCATTGCAAGAGCTGACTCATCATTGACTCTGATGCTGGGAGGGATTGGGGGCAGGAGATAGGGGATGACAGAAGATGAGATGGCAGGATGTCATCACCGACTCGATGGACGTGAGTTTGAGTGAACTCCCGGAGCTGGTGATGGACGGGGAGGCCTGGCGTGCTGCGATTCGTGGGGTCGCAAAGAGTCGGACACGACTGAGAGACTGAACTGAACTGAATAATAGAAAATTCCCTGGTTTCTCAGATGGTAAGGTATCTGCCTGCAATGTATAAGATCCCTGGGTGGGGAAGATCCCCTGGGGAAAAGAATGAGTACTCACTCCATTATTCTTGCCTGGAGGATTCCATGGGCAGTGGAGCCTGGTGGGCTACAGTCCATGGATTTCAAAGAGTCAGAAGATACTGTGTAACTAACACACACACACACACACACACACACACACACACACACACACACACACTACAAAGTCTTAAATCTACTTTTTAGCCATTCTTCTCAATTTATACTCACTTTTATATACTCTCTATTGAAAACAAACAAAATGCATGACTTTTTTGCTACCCAAGGAATATATGTTCTTTGTATGAAAACTGAATCCTTTAAGTAAGATTATAAATAATCACTGCCAATATTTTGTCTTGCTTCAGATTTTTCCAACACATATCTGTGTGTATTAAAAATAAATACATATTTTTGATAACTCACTCAACAACCTGAGGGTAAACATCAGCTGATACCTATCCACTGATAAACTTGAAAGAGAACTTAGAAATAATTTAAGCTAATCTTCTTGTTTTATGGAAGAAAGGTGTGAGTTCTAGAGGAGTCAAGTCACTGTTAATGCTGAATTTATAATGGATGAGAACTCAGAACTACCCCTCAATACCTTCCACACTGTATGTTTGATGTCATATCACTTGTGTAACTCCCCTCCAGAGAGTTTGGTCCCCAGAGGAAGTCCTGTTGCTTCCTACGAAGCCACTGCCTCATGGAGTTTTGCAGGAAGCCGATAACTAGGTGACAGCAGCTGAGTAAAGTTAAAGTCTTTTTTTTTTTTAAGTTAAAGTCTTCATCTAGTAGTTGTTTTGGTGCAATGGGAAAAACAACAAAAGCTAAGTAGACTTGGTATTCTGGGCTTAACTGATGGTGCAGCGGTAAAGGAATCCACCTGCCAATGCTGGAGAAGTAGCAGATTCAGTTTCAATCCCTGGGTCGGGAAGCTACCTTGGAGTAGGAAATGGTAAGCCAATTCAGTATTCTTGCCTGGAAAATTCCGTGGACTGAGGAGCCTGGCAAGCTGCAGTCTCTGGGGCCACAAAGAGCAGGATATGACTGAATGACTGACGTGCACACACACACACACACACACACACACACACAGAAATAGCATTATAACTACCCATTGCGATGTTACAAATTACTCTAAAACTTAGAGTCATGCAACATTTATTATCTCTGGTAGTTCTGAGGGTGGGCTAGGAAATTCTGGCCAGTTCTTCTTCAGGTGTCCACCCAGTTACATTCAGATGGTGGCTAGGATTGAAGCTGCCTGAAGGCTGAGTTGCGTTGGAGATCCAAGACAGCTTTGTTAATGACATGTTTGATGCCTTTATATTTTGGGGCTCCAAAATCAGTGCAGATGGTGACTGCAGCCATGAAATTAAAAGATACTTGCTCCTTGGAAGAAAAGTTATGACCAACAGCATATTAAAAAGCAGAGACATCACTATGCTAATAAAGGTCTGTCTAGCCAAAACTATGGTTTTTCCAGTAGTCATGTATGGATGTGAGAGTTGGACTATAAAGAAAGCTGAGCGCTGACGAATTAATGCTTTTGAACTGTGGTGCTGGAGAAGACTCTTAAGAGTCCCTTGGACTGAAAGGAGATCCAACCAGTCCATCCTAAAGGAAATCAGTCCTGAATATTCATTGGAAGGACTGATGCTGAAGCTGAAACTCCAACACTTTGGCCACCTGATGGGAAGAACTGACTCATTGGAAAAGAACCTGATGCTGGGAAAGACTGAAGGCGGGAGAAGAAGGGGACGACAGAGGATGAGATGGTTGGATGGCATCACTGACTCAATGGACTTGAGTTTGAGCAAGCTCTGGGAGGTGGTAATGGACAGGGAAGCCTGGTATGCTGTAGTCCATGGAGTCACAAAGTATGGGACATGAATGGGCGACTGAACTGACTGACTGACTGACTTGATGCCTCAGTTGGAATGACTGCTCTGCCTAGGGGCTGACTGGGTCTCCCTCCCTCTGCCCTCCATGTGACCTACTTGTAAGGTGGAAACTTTTCTATGGTACCTGACTTTCCCCAGAATGAGTGTTCTAAAAGAGCAAAGCAAAAGTTGCAAGTGTTACCTAGAGAAACTATTGCTACATGGTATTGTTACAGTGGGGCCAGCCCAGACTCAGTAGGAAAGGACTATTTAAGGAGCTGAATAATAGAAGGCGTGGTTCACTGGGGGGACCTCTTTGGAGACTAGCTGCCATGCTTGGTTGTTCCTTGACAATAAAATGGACAGAACACCTACTTAATGGACTTTTGGTCATATTTAAAAGAGAGATTAATATAGGTATGAACTTTCATGAATCGTAGAATCCATTATACAAATGCAAGGTATCATTATTAAAAGTCCTCAGGCCAACTATGTAATTTCAACTATTTTGACCTAAAGCATTTGCCTATTTTCAGTCCAATCTTTTGATTGTGTGTGATGATGATTAAGTGATTTTGCATGAATCATTTGTTCCGTGATACTTACACTGTGTTTTTATTATAGCCCAACCAAACCTTATGAGGAGAAAAGATACACTTAGAACAAATTGTGGACTGGGTCAGCAGGGAAATTTTGTCCTCTGTGTAGGCAGAGCTACAGGACCTCTCAGATAATCTGTCAAACACAAAAGAAAGTTACTGAGACATTTAACACTGCATATTAGAAGCTGTGTACAGCATTCTAAAAAGAATGCATGGCAGATTCCATTTCTACTTTCTTTAATTTGGAAGTTCTATCTTTAGTAGCGATTTACATTTTCCACACAATTAAAGACTCTACCTAGTTCTGATTTGCACTTGAAGTATCCAATTCAGCTGTGATTTACATTTTTTCCTCTATTTATCTGTTTCCCAGTTTAAAAGAAAAAAAAAAAAACTAGGTCTTAAATGACATTAATTGGGGGTAATACTGGACAAATGTGATTACCTATTTCAGAAAATCAATTTGTTCATATGTTAAATAGAAATAAGATACTATTTAAGGAATTCTTGTGCATATTAAAGGCCACAAGCACAGACAGGCACGTGGTAGACACTCAACACACATGCATTCATTGTTCTTTAACATACTCTTTGTGGATCCCTTCAAAAGGTCTGTAATAAAAAACTGGCTATTGGAAACAGAAGAGCCCCCTGGTATCACTGCCCATTTTAAACATCAAGGCCAACACTTCAAAAAATCAGTGAAATTTTGTTGTGCCTCTAAATATAAGCATCCACATAAATCCAGGCCATTGACAAGCAAACACAATTTTTGAGACAATTAGCTGAATGATAAAGGTCTATGTGTTTTTCTGAAGTATTTAAGTATTGAAGAAGATAAGTCTGAATGTCCTCTTCCTTCCTTTCTTTTCTATACATGTCAGATGCAGATTAAAGGTATTTTAAAAAGAAAATCTCTTCCACTAAATAGTTTGGAAATTTAACTGTTTTGGTAGAGAAGGCTCCTAACTATTTGCTAAGGACATAAAATTACTGTTTTTCAATTAGCTGCCATTTCTCTCATCTGTGTGTGTGTGTGTGTGTGTGTGTGTGATCTGTACCATAATCATTCATTTAAGATTCAGTTCTCCCATCTCCCAATGTATGAACTTTGAAAAGGAAACTTGAAAGAGTTTGAAATTTCAAGGGATATTTTACCCATGCTTGTCATCTATCTATTAAAATCCAATCTTTTATTTATAATCACCCGCTGGTAGAAACTGGAGAAAGAAATGGCAACCCACTCCAATACTCTTACCTGAAAAATCCCATGGATGGAGGAGCGTGGTAGGCTACATTCCATGGGGTCACAAAGAGTCTGACACAACTGAGCGACTTCACCTTCACTTTCACTGGTAGAAACAACTCAAGTGTCCACACACAGGTGACCCAGTAAACCAATGTGTTCTCTCCATGCAATAAAAAGCTATTCAGCTGTGGAAAGGAATGAATTCTTATATATGCTACAGCATGGATGAACCTTGAAAGCTTTATGCTGATGGAACTAAACCAAACACAGAAGAACAAACACTGTGTGATTCCAATTATAGGAAATAAATAATTGATCAAATTCATAAAGACAGAAAGACAATTAGAGGTGATCAGGGGCTGGAGAGGAAGGAGAAATGAAGAGCTATTATTTAATGAGAAGAAAGTTTCTGCTACAAGGCTTCCTGGGTGGCTCAGTAGTAAAGAATCCTCCTGTCAACACAAGAGATGGGAGTTCTATCCCTGGGTCAGGAAGATCCTTTGGAGAAGGAAATGGAAACCCACTCCGGTATTCTTGCCTGGGAAATCTCATGGATAGAGGACCTGGTGGGCTACAGTCCATGGAGTTGCAAGAGAGTGAGACACAGCTGAGTAACTAAACAGCAACAGCAAAGTTGATGCTGAGATGACAAAGTTTTTGAAATAGACAGTGGTGACCAACGCACATTTTTTTTGGAAATAGTGATGACTGATATTTCAAAAAAAAAAAAAAAAAAAAGTACATTGGCCACCACTGTCTATTTCCAAAACTTTGTCATAAAGTGTATGCTTAAAAATGGTTGAAATTTATGTTATATTTCTTATCACTTTATATATATATATGGATATAAATTCAACCTTAGGGTCTATATTAACTTTTTACTTAATTGCAAGCAAGTCAACCATGTTCTTAATTCATCTGCAATTTATGCAGGTGGACTTTCATAAAAGTATTAAATCCATGTATCACCAATCATTGCATAACAATTCTAGTTTATAATTGCTGCATTATATATCAATTTATAGATGGAAAATAAACATGATACTTATTGTAAAGCAGGTCTAATTGGATCCACTTTTCATGTGCTTAACTGGTGACTTATCTTGAGACCAAATACTTCATTTACAGTTTTAATTTAAGCTACTGTACACAGTTTTACACTGTGGTGTTGAGGAAGACTCTTGAAAGTCCCTAGGACTGCAAGGAGATCAAGCCAGTCCATCCTAAAGGAAATCAGTCCTGAATATTCATTGGAAAGACTGACACTGAAGCTGAAGCTCCAAAACTCTGGTCAATTGATGGGAAGAACTGACTCACTGGAAAAGATCCTGATGCTGGGAAAGACTGAATGCAGGAGGAGAAGGGCATGACAGAGGATGAGATGGTTGGATGGCATCACCAACTTGATGTACATGAGTTTGAGCAAGTTCCAGGAGTTGGTGATGGACAGGGAAGCCTGGCGTGCTGCAGTCCATGGGGTCACAAAGAGCTGGACAAGACTGAGTGACTGAACTGAACACAGTTTTCCAATCCCTCCCATGAGAAATGCATTATTTCCTCTCCAAATGGTGCTCTTCCCAACCTTCCCTGTGAAATATTCAACATCACAGCCTTAGGGTGTCTGCATCATCCAGGATGAAAATTAACCCATGACACTGTCAGTTCTGTTTGACAATAATTTCTCATCATGAGTTGGGACTAACTGATCAAACTTGTTGGAAATAAATGATAAAAAAAAAAAAAACTTTACTCCTTATAAGCAGAAACAAATTATATACATATTTAGAGTGTCTGCCTTGTATAGGAATGGGTTGTTCACCAACATGTTGGTTAAGGTCAACCCAGAAGACCCATTGATGTGCTTGTATTTTCTTCCTAAGGATGTTGTAACAAATTACATGCACAGCCACTCAATCGTATCTGACTCTGGGACCCCATGGACTGTAGCCTGTCAGGCTCCTCTGTCCGTGGGATTCCCCAGGCAAGAATAGTGGAGTGGGTTGCTGTTTCCTTCTCCAGGGCATCTTCTCAACTGCCTCTCCTGCATTGGCAGGTGATTTCTTTACTATTGAGCCACCTGGGAAGCCCAGAAAGGAGTGTAGCCATTTACAAAATGGAGGTGGTGGATGGGATTTTTTATTTTAACAGCTCTGAGTTTTGGCCTGGAACTTGTTTCTGCCTCCCAGCCCTGGGCAGGTTGAGAAGTGGGACCAGAAAAGGCAGACTTGTTTTCACTCAGTTTCTTTTCTCCCCAGACCATCCTGTCCTGTTGCCTCTTTTCATAGTTTGTGTCTCTGGGTCTGCATTGCTGAAATCCTAGTGTAGGTACCCATGAGCATTCTTTTTAATTCATGCAGTGCATTGCAAGAGGTCTCTAATGTTTGCAAAATGGGAACACGGCATCCGTCCTGGAGGAGCCTATGGTTCAGGAGAAGGGATGTGACTGCATATCCTGCCAGCTGTGATAGAAAATTGGACAGAGAGGAGGTAAGAGGGGACATGGCAGTCACCGGGATGGGGGAAGGCATCATAGAACATTTGCTCCAGGTCTTGAGGATGGTCCTGAGTTTGTCTCCACCCACCACTGACTGAAGCCCCCATTCTTCAGTGGATTCTTGAATAAATACACAAGGTTTTCTTGAATTTCATTCCACCCCACCCCAACCAACGTTGTCAATCATCGCTAGATGTACAAGTCACTAAGGTAGCCTTTTGAGAAGCATGACTCTACCATCTCCACTTCCAACAGATCCTGATTCACAGCGAGGGGTGGGTAGGGTCCTTTGGATTCTGAGTTTTTGTTGATTGGTTGGCTGGGTGGTTACTTTTGAGGCATCACAGATTATGAAACAGGGCATGACTGTCTCTTTGTTCTATCAGTTGGATCTGGAGAAGGGGTGGTTCCAAAGCTTGAGAATGTATCCCCACTTGATAGAATTGAGGCAGCACCCCCATAATGATTGAAGGCACAGCCCCAGAGTCAAGCTGTTGGTCTCAAATCTCAAGCTCTTCTCTTTCCAGCTGTATTATCCTGGGCAAATTACTTGATTCCCGTTGCTTCATGTCATCAGCATCAATATGGCCAATGTTAGACACCTCCTCACTTGGCTACATGAGAGCTGACTAATTTAACATGTAGAAAGCTGTTAAGAACAGTGTTTCCTGGACTACATGATTCATAAATGTTAGCCATGATTATTACTTCACTTGAAATTAGATCTCTGCTCAGATATCACCTTCCTATAAGGGCTTCCTCTATTCTGCAACTTTTTTTTCCCACTCTGTTTTATTTATCTTCATAGAACTGATCATTACTGGAGATGATATACATTTGTTTTAGATTATATACATATGTAATTGAAATAAGAGAGACTGTTTATATAAATATATATACAGATGTGTAATTTGTTCAATTGAATAAATATATTTGCAATAATAATATATTACTATATCATAATATTTATAATAGTAATATATTACTAGTCTCTCTTATTTAACTTTTTGTGCCAGATGGAATTTATTCAATCATTCCATGGATATTAACTGAGTACCTTGTGGGCCAGACACTGTTCACAGGGTAAGGAATGCAACAGTGGATAAAAAGCAAAGCTTTTTCCATCAAGAAGCTTTCCTCTGGTGTTGGCTTACTGCCCTTCCCTTCTACAATTCCAACACCATGAGAGTAGGGATTTTGCATCTTCCGTTCCTTCCTGAACCCTCAGAGCCAGCAAAGCGTCTGAGCCCTACGGTTAATATTTAGTGAATGAATGAACAAATGATCTTTCATCCAGCACATAGAAATTGACAGCAGGGAGGAAAGAGTCTCTGACAGAGAAACCTGACGATCTCTTAACAGAGAACGGGAAATTGAATTCTTCTCCTATTTCACTCTCATGATTCCTTGGGGTCTGTGTTTGTCCCTATGTTTGGCTATGGACAGTGAGAACCAGAGACATCCAGTAGCTTCCTCAAGGACACACAGCTGGACAGAAGCAGAGTCTATTTGACCCCCCAGCTCAATAGTCTACATACTGTATCTGTGCAGAACAGCACAAGCTTGCTGACTGGTGACTGAAAGAAACAGTGAAGGACTGGCGAGGACCTCAGTGACACACGCAGTTTCTCTACACTCTCAGTACCACCACCGCACCCCATGTACAGCAGACGTGGGGGTGAACAGCTAGGGCTTAGACACCTGAAAGTATAAATCACCTCAGAAAAGAAGGAGAAAAAGACGAAGGAGGAGGGATTCGGGGAGACAAGGAAAAGGAAGAAGAGAAAGAAGAGACTAACAGAGTTGGGACATTTAATGGACTGTTTGCTCACATCAGTATTTCATCCTGGCCTGCAATTCTGCACTTGATGGTGTTTACCATCCTAGAGGGATTTCTCACTGGTTTCTTAGGCCCGATTCTTACGCACTCTTCAGCTGAGAGCCAAGATTCTCCTCCCAGTTGGGTGGCTCCCTCCCATTCACTGCAGTCCCTCGATGCCTGTCCAGAGCCCAGCTCCCCTGGCCAGTGGCCAGGAATTCAAACAAGCATAAAAGTGAAGTACATTTATACAAGTGGGCGGCTAGACACTGCAGTTCAAATCTGGACCAGAAAATCACTAAGCACGCTGTCCCCTCATCTAATCTGTTGTTTATCTAGATAACAGGGGACTATGGGAAGCACTGCACAAAGTTTCGGTACCTCCATTCACTGGCTCTGTGGTTTTAGACACACATTGTCATCTCTTTGAAGCCTGAGATTTCCTTCTTTGAAAAGGGTTGTAGAACTAGCTGATCTTTAAGTCCCTGGAAAGTTCTAGAATGTTGTAACTTCTCCTAGGTAAGAAAAAGAAGAACGTTTTGTCTTCACTCCCTCCCTTCTTTCTTTTCCCTTTCTTACTCCTTTTTCTTTATTTTCCCTTTCTTACTCCTTTTTCTTTCTTTTCTTCTTCTTTATGCCAAGATTTTAAGTCACAGTCTGCTCTGGCTGAAATTAGTACCTTAAATTTTTGAAACTGTTTTGGGTAGAAGCCAGGAAAAATAAGCTCTTAAAAACTGCTACCATTTTGTTTTGCTCTTAGAGGAGGGAACTGAAGGGCTCCTTTGTTGCTTGTGTCCTGAGAACCTCTATTTACACATTTTTGGAGAGTCACTCACCCCTCCATCCTGACAGGATATGGAGACAGGATTTCAGCATGGGTTTGGAGGTGCAAACCCATTTTCATTTCACGTCTTGTTGATCAGTTGCTGGTGGGGTGTGAATGGCTAAGTCAGGCTGTCTTGGTCTAGAGGTGGAGCCTTGAATGTTCTGCAAACTATACCTTATTGCTATAGAAATGGACGTGATGTTTTAATGTTTACTTTTTGAGACTTGCATACAGGAGAAGGGCCATGGAAGAGGGTAGCTGAAGGTGCTAATTTCATGGAGGACTTTGTGAAATTCTGGGTAGAGTAAGGTTTCCTTAGGATCAATGAAAAAGTGCCTCTGAATAGGAGAGGGTCCACTGTCCACATCCCTGCCCTTTCCTCCCCAGCCATACAGATGGTGGTTGTCAAACCTTTGAGATTCAGGACTGTTGCTATTATATCATACATTGCATGATACAACCTAAAGCTTAACCAGACAAATAACCCACAGAGCTATAACAATGAGTTGATAACTGTGAGCATGTTATACTCCTTTTGGGGATCCAAGAAAGAATTGGAAGATGCTGATGAGAGGAGATAAGATCCTATAATCAAGCCAGGAGGGTTCAATAGCACCATGATTTTGGACTGCTTGTAGATGAGACCTTGCTTGGATTCAGCATTCATGTCTTTGGTATACTTTGTGTCCTTGAACCTTGAATATGACTCCTTAGAGGAGAGGACCTTGAGGCTGGGGTCTGAGCCAGGACTGTCTCACCTTACAGACAGCTCTCCCCATCACACAACACTGACAATATCTTCTCTTTTGCTCTGCTCTTGTCCCTGTCCGGCATGTGTATCATTTTAATATATGCATAATCATATCACACTATGTATTTTATTATCACTCTGCTAGAGACAATGGACCCTTCCTACTGAAGACCTTGACATATTCACAGTGTACAAAACAACAACTAATGTTTACAATACTTCAGGCTTGGTTCCTCTTCCTATGAAACATGCTTGGAGTTTGAAAACTTTAACTAACTCTTGTTCCAGAACTGTGGAGGGCTGAAAGAATTGAGAAGGTTTTAAATGTAGAGGAATCTGCTGCTTCCTTGACAATCTCATCTCATAATTCAAACGACTTCAAGTTTTTAAGTGGTACACTTGTGATATAATATGCATGCTAAGTTACTTCAATCATGTCTGACTCTTTTCAACTCTATGGACCATAGCCCACTAGGCTTCTCTGTCCATGGGTTTCTCCAGGCAAGAATACTGGAGTGGGTTGCTATACCCTCCTTCAGAGGATCTTCCTGACTCAGGGGTCAAACCCATATATCCTGTGTCTCCTACATTGGCAGGTGGGTTCTTTATCACTAGCGCCACCTGGGAAGTCACTATCAGTCAGTTCAGTTCAGTTCAGTTCAGTCACTCAGTCGTGTCCAACTCTTTGTGACCCCATGAATCACAGCACACCAGGCCTCCCTGTCCATTATCAACTCCCAGAGTCCACTCAAACTCATGTTCATCAAGTTTGGTAATGCCATCCAGCCAACTTATCCTCTGTCATCCCCTTCTCCTCCTGCCCTCAATCCCTCCCGGCATCAGAGTCTTTTTCAGTGAGTCAGCTCTTCCCATGAGGTGGCCAAAGTACTGGAGTTTCAGCTTTAGCATCATTCCTTCCGAAGAAGACCCAGGACAAATCTTCTTTAGAATGGACTGGTTGGATCTCCTTGCAGTCCAAGGGACTCTCAAGAGTCTTCTCCAACACCACACTTCAAAAGCATCAATTTTTCGGCGTTCAGCTTTTTTTTTTTTTTTTTTTCCAGTTGACCTGTTTCAAATCTTTTTTTTTTTTTTTTTAAATCTTTAATTCTTACATGTGTTCCCAAACATGAACCCCCCTCCCACCTGCCTCCCCATAACATCTCTGTGGGTCATCCCCATGCACCAGCCCCAAGCATGCTGTATCCTGCGTCAGACATAGACTGGCAATTCAATTCTTACATGATAGTATACATGATAGAATGCCATTCTCCCAAATCATCCCACCCTCTCCCTCTCCCTCTGAGTCCAAAAGTCCGTTATACACAGCTGTGTCTTTTTTCCTGTCTTGCATACAGGGTCGTCATTGCCATCTTTCTTAATTCCACATATATGTGTTAGTATACTGTATTGGTGTTTTTCTTTCTGGCTTACTTCACTCTGTATAATCGGCTCCAGTTTCATCCATCTCATCAGAAATGATTCAAATGAATTCTTTTTAATGGCTGAGTAATACTCCATTGTGTATATGTACCACTGCTTTCTTATCCATTCATCTGCTGATGGACATCTAGGTTGTTTCCATGTCCTGGCTATTATAAACAGTGCTGCGATGAACATTGGGGTACATGTGTCTCTTTCAATTCTGGTTTCCTCGCTGTGTATGCCCAGCAGTGGGATTGCTGGGTCATAAGGTAGTTCTATTTGCAATTTTTTAAGGAATCTCCACACTGTTCTCCATAGTGGCTGTACTAGTTTGCATTCCCACCAACAGTGTAGGAGGGTTCCCTTTTCTCCACACCCTCTCCAGCATTTATTGCTTGCAGATTTTTGGGTCGCAGCCATTCTGACTGGTGTGAAGTGGTACCTCATTGTGGTTTTGATTTGCATTTCTCTAATAATGAGTGATGTTGAGCATCTTTTCATGTGTTTGTTAGCCATCCATATGTCTTCTTTGGAGAAATGTCTATTTAGTTCTTTGGCCCATTTTTTGATTGGGTCGTTTATTTTTCTGGAATTGAGCTGCATACATTGCTTGTATATTTTTGAGATGAGTTGTTTGTCAGTTGCTTCATTTGCTATTATTTTCTCCCATTCAGAAGGCTGTCTTTTCACCTTGCTTATAGTTTCCTTTGTTGTGCAGAAGCTTTTAATTTTAATTAGATCCCATTTGTTTATTTTTGCTTTTATTTCCAGAATTCTGGGAGGTGGATCATAGAGGATCCTGCTGTGATTTATGTCTGAGAGTGTTTTGCCTATGTTCTCCTCTAGGAGTTTTATAGTTTCTGGTCTTACATTTAGATCTTTAATCCATTTTGAGTTTATTTTTGTGTGCGGTGTTAGAAAGTGATCTAGTTTCATTCTTTTACAAGTGGTTGACCAGTTTTCCAGGAACCACTTGTTAAAGAGATTGTCTTTACTCCATTGTATATTCTTGCCTCCTTTGTCAAAGATAAGGTGTCCATATGTGTGTGGATTTATCTCTGGGCTTTCTATTTTGTTCCATTGATCTATATGTCTGTCTTTGTGCCAGTACCATACTGTTTTGATGACTGTGGCTTTGTAGTAGAGCCTGAAGTCAGGCAAGTTGATTCCTCCAGTTCCATTCTTCTTTCTCAAGATTGCTTTGGCAATTCGAGGTTTTTTGTATTTCCATACAAATCTTGAAATTATTTGTTCTACTTCTGTGAAAAATATGGTTGGTAGCTTGATAGGGATTGCATTGAATTTGTAAATTGCTTTGGGTAGTATACTCATTTTCACTATATTGATTCTTCCAATCCATGAACATGGTATATTTTTCCATCTATTAGTGTCCTCTTTGATTTCTTTCATCAGTGTTTTATAGTTTTCTATATATAGGTCTTTAGTTTCTTTGGGTAGATATATTCCTAAGTATTTTATTCTTTTCGTTGCAATGGTGAATGGAATTATTTCCTTAATTTCTTTTTCTACTTTCTCATTATTAGTGTATAGGAATGCAAGGGATTTCTGTGTGTTGATTTTATATCCTGCAACTTTACTATATTCATTGATGAGCTCTAGTAACAGTCCAACTCTCACATCCATACATGACCACTGGAAAAACCATAGCCTTGACTAGACAGACCTTTGTTGGCAAAGTAATGTCTCTGCTTTTGAATATGCTATCTATGTTGCTCATAACTTTCCTTTCAACGAGTAAGCGTCTTTCAATTTCATGGCTGCAATCACCATCTGCAGTGATTTTGGAGCCCCCCAAAATAAAGTCTGACACTGTTTCCACTGTTTCCCCATCTATTTCCCATGAAGTGATTGGACCAGATGCCATGATCTTTGTTTTCTGAATTTTGAGCTTTAAGCCAACTTTTTCACTATCCTCTTTCACTTTCATCAAGAGGCTTTTTAGTTCCTCTTCACTTTTTGTCATAAGGGTGGTGTCATCTGCATATCTGAGGTTATTGATATTTCTCCCAGAAATCTTAATTCCAGTTTGTGCTTCTTCCAGCCCAGTGTTTCTCTTGATATACTCTGCGTATAAGTTAAATAAGCAGGATGACAATATACAGCCTTGACATCACTATACACAGTCATTAATAAACATAAATGGGTTTTTGAAATTTAGATAAAAGTTAGTAAATAAAAAGAAGGGAAACTCTATGCAGAAAGCAGGTGGATGGTGTTGGGCACTGCGCTTTGGTAGCTGGCTGGTATTTGCATGGAGTTCAAGTTACCAGTGTTGACTATGACCCTTAGGGGGGTGTTAGTTATTCCCCAGTTTCATATCTTGATGGCTACCCCCTGAGGGAAGGTAAGTTTTCTTTGAGATTCTTAAAAGTGGCATTCAAAGCCTTTTGCAAGATTGGTCCAACTTTATCTTCCTGATCTCTTTCTCTTCTCCTCTAACTATTTGACCACATTTTAAGACAGAAGTGTACCTGACACACTAGCCAGTTGTCCCAAACAGGCCACCTTTTTTCATGCCTCTATGCCTTGCTCAAAGCAAGTCCCTCCCTTTGCTCCCCGTTGTTGGCCTCCGTGGCTTTCAGAGCCCTGCTTGGATTTAACTTCCCCTGGTCCTCATGGGTAGAGGGACTTAGCCCCCTCCATGACACCCTCAAAGCACTTTCTAAGAATATCCTCAGTGGGGCAGGCCCAGCCATCCAGTGTCATTGTCACTCCTGGGCCCAAGTCCCCAGCTAAGAAGAACACCATGAGTATCTGTCTCACCTTGACTCCCTTGGACCTCACACAGCAATGGCTGCATGGCCAGTGCTCAAAAAGTTTTGTTGAAAGAATATTTGAATAGTTCATACATGGTTCATAGGTATTGGTATTCCTCCAGCTGCCTTCATTTAACATTTTCTTTCTCCACTTGAGAGAAGGACTTGCTTTCGAATCTGGGGGCCTCCCAAGGGCAGAGCAGAGAGAGATGTCTTCCCTGAGTGTGTGTACTGAAGTGCACACTGTATGTGTGTGTGTGCTCAATCACTCAGTCGTGCCCAACTCTGCAACCCCATGGATTATAGCCTTGCTTTGTAAAGCAATTATACTCCAATTTGAAAAAATAAATAAATAAAATTCTGGTAAAACAACAACAAAAAATAGCCAAAATGTGCATGCCCAGTTTTCACAAACACTTCTGGGGACACTTATTGACATTTGTTAGTTTTTCTTTGAATATTTTGCAAGCATTAGGCCCCTCTATATAAAATATGGTACAGTGGGCTACACTTCAAATCTTGATACTCTGAGCCCTTGGGTCAGTAACCATTTGTGTAAATAAATAAGCATTAGCAAAAGCCACAATGGCACCAGAGAGGGAGGAATTGAAATGTTAACAGGACATGCATCCATAAACCACCGACTAGTTGCAGGCTGGGCATTCTCCTTCTGGGATTCCTGCACTAACTGTTCTCTTCATTTTGAAACGTAGGAAACTGAGACACTGTGTAGCTGAATTTAAGAAATGTATGTGTAGAGGAAGGAGACTCTCCATCAAGATCCACCTTTAATTCCAGGATCAGGAGGAAAAAATGTATACTGCCAAAAGGTAAACTAGTTACTAAACAAAATATAGATAATTGCCCCAGTACTCCAGAAATATTTTTAAATTACTTGTAATAAAAGTTCAGGTCTATTTATTCATCAAATAATTAAATAAACAAATATTAAGTACCACTGAGCCACCTGGGAAGCCCATTAAAGAATTAAGTATATGTATATACATACACAGTTTACCTGTATATAATATTTAACACTGAGCTGAGTGCCAAAAAACTGATACTTTTGAATTGTGGTGCTGGAGAAGACTCTTAAGAGTCACTTGGACTGCAGTGAGATCAGATCAGTCACTTCTAAAGGAAATCAACCCTGAATATTCATTGGAAGGACTGATGCTGAAGCTCCAATATTTTGGCTACCCAGTGGGAAGAGTCAAAGCAGTGGAAAAGACCCTGATGCTAGAAAGATTGAAAGCAAAAGGAGAAGTGAGTAGCAAAGGATGAGATAGCTAGATAGCATCACGAAGTCAATGGATATGAGTTTGAGTAAACTTTGGAAGATAGTAGAGGACAGAGGAGCCTGGTGTGCTGTAGTCCACGTGATCGAAAAGTCGGACATGACTTAGTGACTGAACACCAAACAACAAATGGTTAACACTGATAAGGATCTATGGATAGATTAAAGCATGCTCATAAAATCTCAAATTCAAAGGGTGAAAACATTCTGAAAAACAACTGAACAATATATATCAAGGTTGTTGAAATGAATAGTCTTCTGCTCACTAATTCTGTAGCAACAAATCTCTTTTAAGAAAATAACAGTACCTGGGATAAAGAAGATATGGCACATAAATGTAATGGAATATTACTCAGCCATTAAAGGGATGGATTTGAGTCCGTGGTAATGAGGTAGATGAAGCTAGAGCCTGTCATACAGAGTGAAGTAAGTCAGGAAGGGAAAACAAATATCCTATATTAACTCATATCGATGGAATCTAGAAAAATTATTCTGATGAACCTATTTTCAGGGAAGGAAAATAGATGCAGAGAACAGACTTGTGGACACAGTGAGGGCAGGAGCGGGTGGGACAGACAGAGAAAGTAGTATTGAGATGTATATACTATTGTGTGTAAAATAGATTACTGGTGGGAAGTTGCTACATAACCCAGAGAGCAGAGCCTGGTGCTCTGTGACAACCTAGAGGGGTGGAATGGGAGTGAGGGGGGAGGCTTAAGAGGGAGGGGGTATACGTATCATTATGGCTGATTCCCATTGTTGTAGGGCAGAAACCAACACGACATTGTAAAGCAGTTTTCCTCCAATTAAACAATAAATTTTTTAAAAAGATGTATAGTTTGTCTTCAAGAGAAGTTTTTGCATAGTCAATTGAGGGCAAATTAAAGGCTACAATACTTTGTTCAACACAGAGAGGGCATCTAGCATCACAAAGGAATGAGAAAAGAGAAGGCATTTTCCTAAAAGGTGGTGAAGACTGGTTATATAAGTAGACTATTAAAAGTCTTGGACATTTTTTGAATGGAAGGTGTACAAAGGATTTTTGAGTTCAGTGGGATATTTAAGGGAAGTACTTAACTTCTAAATTTTGTTTTTCATGAAATGCTTTCAAATTCTTTATTACAAAAGTCCCAAACTGAAAATGTCCAGATTCTTAGGTTTCTATTAAGATCTGCCTCGTATATACTTGAAGGACTTTTATTTGAAAAGGTAGATGGGACCCTTTCTGTCTGATTCCAAGGAATGGAACAAGGGTTTCCATCACCTCTATAAGGAAGACCTCTCTATCAGTTATCAACATCCGTAGTAGTCAGATACCAATGAGAAACAGATGGTAAAGTCAAATGGAGTTATTTGAGATGGGCTTACCAGTGGAACTAGCTACAAAGGCATGGGTGGCCTTTTGGAGAATCACAAAGGATAATCTGATAACCTGGGCTAATAAAAACAGGTTGAGATGGTTATCAGCACCCACTAGCTTGAGCGGAGCTGTGACTTCAATCAGGGACTTGCCTATCCTACATTATGCTTCAGATAGGACCCAAGGAAAGAAGGAGCCGACTTCTCTCTCCCATCCACCAATATCTTGTCAGATGTTGGCTAAATCTATTGGTGAAATCTAGCTGGAAAGAATACAGTTCACAGAGAAGTTTCCTTGGCAGTTCAGTGGTGAAGACTGCACTTTCACTGCAGGGGCTTGGGGTTCAATACCTGGTTGGGGAACTAGGAAACTACATGGCTTGTGACATGGCCAAAATAAAAATAAAATAAAATTTAAAATTAAAAAAAAAAGGAATACAGTTCACAGAGATCCCCCTTCATGGAGAAAAGCAAAGGGTGGAAGAGAGTGGGGGGGGCAGATCTAGAGTCAGATGGAAAATAGCTGGAACACATTCAAAAAGGAATGGCCAACAGTATAAGACAGTATGTGTTTCATCATTGCTGTTGGTGAAGAAAGGCTCAATGATTGTTTCACTGGAAGATCCAAGCAGAGCATGGAGTTTGGACCAGGTGGCTTAACATTTTCCATCAAATTCTGAGACTTTGTAATTCTAAGGTACCTCCACTGAGCTAGAAACGTAAACATAACCAGTGCTCCATCGTTATGAATTATGGTCACCAGCCTCAAGTCAGGGAAATTGAGCTCCTTATTCCTTTTACTGAACTGACTGACTGACTGATTCATTTGTCAGAGCAGTAACCTTTTTGAGCATCCACACTGATTATCTGTGGAAGATTTTTACAAAGCAATAAAGCCAATGATATGTTTAATTGAAGTGTAGGTGTTGGCGATCAACAAACATGATCTGGGGTGAATGTGTAATGAGCACTCTTTACATTTGACCCCCAAAGACAAGAGTGTATGAGAAATACATTTTATAAGAGCTGATGAATATTAAGTGGTCACCATGTAGCAGACTTTAAGCTGTGTGTGTGTGTGTATTCATTCTCAGTCATGTCTGACTCTTGGCAATCCCCATGGACTGTAGCTCACCAGGCGCCTCTGTCCAGGAAATTTTCCAGGCAAGAATACTGGAGTGGGTTGCCATTTCCTTCTCAAGGGGATTTTCCTGACCCAAGGATTGAACCCCTATCTCTTGCATCTCCTGCACTGACAGGTGGATTCTTTACCACTGCAGCATCTGGGAAGCCTTTAAGCCATATACTTTTTATTAACTCATTTCATCCTGCCAAGGATTGTTTGAACTATGGTCTGTTGTTAGTATCTTCTAATCTTTGCCCAGAAGCAGCCAGGGAAATGTACCCCTCGGATCTCTTGCAAGAGGAGCACACTTTGCTGATGGTCCTAGCAGCTGCCCCCTTGCCTTCATTACCACGAGGGCCACACTTCCTTCCGGCTGCTCCCAGCCCAGTGACAGGGCACTCCTGTCATTCCAATGAGGTGTAAGACTCCTCCAGTGAGTGACTGTCTCAAGGACACCTACTAGAGCTTCCATATAATCCAGTTATCCCATTCCTGGGCATCTGTTTGGAAAAAACAGTAATTCAAAAAGGTACACGCGTACCAGTGTTCATGGGGCTCCCCTCGTGGCTCAGTGGTAAAGAATCTGCCTGCAATGCAAGAGACCTGGGTTTGATCCCTGCATCAGGAAGACCCCCTGGAGAAGGGAATGGCAACCTACTCCAGTATTCTCACCTGGAAAATTCCAGGATAAAGGAACCTGGCAGACTACAGTCTATGGAGTTGCAAAGTCAGACATGACTTAGGATATATATGACATATATATATATATAGGAATATTATGTCACCATGAGAAATGATTAAATAATGTGAAATGATACCGTTTTTAGCAACATGGATGGACCTAGAGATCATTGTACTAAGTGAAGTAAGTCTGCTAGAGAAATACAAATATCATATGATATCACTTCTATGTAGAATCTAAAAAAATAATACAAATGAACTTATTTACAAAACAGAAAGAAACTCACAGACATGGAAAACAAACTTACAGTTACCAAAGGGGAAAGTTGGGGGATGTGATAAATTAGGAGGTTGGGATTAACATATACACAATACACTATATAAAATAACCAACTAGGACCTTCTGCATATCACAACGAACTCACTCAGTACTCTGCAATGACCTATATGGGAAAAGAATCTGAAAAAGGGTAGATACATGTATATGTATAACTGAATCACTTTGCTATATACCTGAAACTAACACAATATTGTAAATCAACTCTACTCTGCTATAAATAAATTTTTTTTTAAAAGATAAATACATGAGGTGATGAATGTATGAATTAATTTAACAGGGGGCACTGCCACAATGTCCATTTATTTCAAATCATCGCATTGTACAGTCTGGACATCTCACAGATTTTGTCAATTATAACTCAATAAAGTTAAAAAAGAGAATTAAAATAAAAGGAAAGAACACACATTAGCCTGGCCAGAACTTTCTTGAAAGTGTGTTTCAGTCAAAGACCCTTCGTTCTCAAACCGTCTTCCTCCCTATTCTTCTTCCACCGATATCAGAACCACATCGAGGAGGGAAGGCTCTTCCTGCTTTATCCTGCTCCCTGAATGCTACAGACTGTGTTTTAAGCCCTTCTCCTGCTCGTAACCTCTCTTTCTCTCTCCCATAAAAGGGAACTGAACATCTGAAAGTCAGGAAGCAAGCCCTCATCAGAAACCCAATTCCCAGTACCTTGATCTTAGACTTCCCAGCCTCCAAAATGTTGATAAAATATTTTTCTGTGGCTTAAACCACCCACTCCATGGTATTAATATTTTGCTCTGGCAGCCTGTGCTGCAACTGACCCACACCCCCAGTAAGTGTCTAACACGTGCAGTCCCATCTTGACATCTGGTTCTGAGTGGACCCACATGAACGCACACACCATCAGGACTCTCACGTGTTTGCCTAAGTTCACAGGCCTAGGATGGAGCTCAGCCACAGGCAGCTGGACTCAAGGGTCTACCTGTTTCCCACACTGCCTCTTGAATTATGGCCTCATTTCTCTTGCCTAAGGACATCTTTTTTGAATCCCTTCTATCTTCATTTAACCAAGACATTTCTGCTTTCTTTATCTATTTTGTCAGACTTGAAGTCAGACATCTGTTGTATCCTATTTGAGACTTCGGCACTTCAGGAAAACACCTCTGGTACTTTCTTTCATTCTCATGATGGAGCTGCATTCAGATGCCTCTTCTCTCTCAGTCTCCCGAGGCAATTTAGACAGATGTGAATGTAACCGATTCCAGCATTTCCCAGCTGCAAAACTTCAGACACACTGACTGCCCTGAGGTTTTGTTTAATTATATGAGAAAAAAAAAAAAAAATGAGAACATCCATTCCTAACTCATGAGTTCCTTGGAGGACTCAGTGAGTGAACATATAAGGACCTAGGACGCTAGCTGATCCACAAAGCCATTTATAAATAATATGGTCTACTCCTATTTACAGACACTTTTTGATTTATTTAAATGTATTGCTCTTGAATCTATTGCCTACAAGTGCATAAAATGTTGGCATTTGCAACACTCCTTCCCTCCTGAAATTTATGATGAATATACTCACGGCATCTGACTCAGATTTTGTACCTAGATTTGACATTTCCCCTTATATTCTTGGGAATCAAGAGAAAACATTTTGATTTCCCAGCTTGACTGTCTCATTCCCAAAGTTTCTTTTGAACTTGATAGTCAAGCTCATACTAACTTCTGAGTAATTGTGCCAGTTTATGGCAGAAGTGAGTTCTTTGCAAGGAAGAAAAGTGAGTCAGGAAAGTCATTCTTTCTCACTAGGATTCCATCTTCAACAAAAATTACTCTACTTTCAACTATTGTTAATGATTCTTTACTTGAACCCATCTTAAAAAAAAAAAAAGTTCAAAACCAATTTTAAAGCCATTTTGAAAGTTGAAAATGAGAAGCGGCCTGTTATCCCGGAACTGGAATGGCCTTTAGAGAAACAGAGGTGAGAATTCTGCTCTACTGATGTTGAGCTGTGTCACCTTGTACAGTTTCCTTAACTTCTCTGTGTTCGTTTCCTGCAACTGGAGGAGGAGTATAAGGTTATCTTTCTTAAGATTACTTCTTTGGAGGATTAAATGAAACTATGAGCAAAGCGCCTCCTTGCCGACAGGGAGGCGCACCTAAATACATGGTCGTTTGCATCGTGCATGATATTCTCATCAATTTTGTATCCACACCATCTCTTCTCTTTCTAAATTGTTAAGTCTTCAAAGCTCTTTAGGATCTTTGAGAACTTCTAATAAAGAAATTCCACTGTTCTTGGTTTCAAGAAAGTTTAGGATGGCCTGTCGGAACTTGGAGGTTCCACTCATGATTAATATAACTAATGGACTCTGTTATAGGTTTTTGTTCCTTTGTTTATTTTAAATAAGAGTTATTCATTATCTGCATCAAACATATAGGTTTTGTTGAGAAGTTAAATCCTAGGTCCCACACAATACTCCTTTGGCTGTATTTATTTCCTTGCTTACTGGTCTTGAAAAGGCTCCTTTTGAACATATTAGAACACCTGGAAAGTCCCACTGGATGAACCGTTGGGTCATTACCTACATTGTGAAACACCTAGGGCAGGAGCTGTTTCCTGTTCCTATAAGTTCTGGAAGAATTATACTATTCTCTGAAGAATAATGCACCTTATTGTGTTATCGTCTTAAAAAGGATTTTGTTGCATATGCTATGATTTTTAAAAAGCTTAAAAAGCTTTTTGTTCTCTAGCTCACTTCTTAATGTGTCTCTCTGCATGGCAAGCTCTGATGTTGACAAGCAAAAGCATACGCTTGTGTTGTGCCATGAGTCTTTCATAACATTAGCTTACAGGAATTCTTGGCCCCGGAATAAATGACTGCATCTCGGTGAGATGGGCTCATGGCTGGGGTGCAAGGCCTCTGAGGTCTTGTGATAATCGGTGACTTTCATGAGCCGTATGTCTGTGTTAAGTTTTCTTCTTACTATGCCATTTTAGACATTCTCCCTACATGCATCATCCAGTGAAAAATAAACTAAAAAGTAAATAAAATATTTATTTTAGGCTCCTGAAAAGAATCCATAAGCCCTGCTTTTGACTTTGTGACAGTCCACCTCCAAATGGACCCCAGGACATCCTTAAAGAACAAGACTTGTCCCTGTGGCTGAACTGTGTCGGCAACCTCACTCTCGACTCCAGGAGGAGTCTCGCAGAGTGGAAATTGAAAGGTCAGGGCAAGGTCGGGCGTGTTGAGGCATGCCCGGGCATGCCCGGGCATGTCGGGACACGTCCCGGCAGAGAGCTGCAGACACGCCCCGGAGGCAGGCCGACAACCAAGCCGTCCAATCAGGTGCCGACATGGAGCCCTTGGACACCAATCACCGCTGAGCCCGCGTTTTCTTCCTTATATGGGAGCCCGGCCCAGGCTATAAAACCCTTCCCAACCCCTCATACCTCGCAGACTCCCTTTGCTTTGCAGACCCCCTCCGCTTCCTCGCTTACCCGCCCCCGGGAGTTCTGCCCAAGAGCAACCACCCAATAAAAGGCCCTGATCAACAGTCCATAGGGGTGGCTCTTTCTTCCCGCGGCGTTTCTTACAGAAATGACCCTGGAATCCTGGTGCCACCACTTGCTAGCTCTTTGAACTTGGGCTACTGAACTCTGTACCTCAGTTTCCTCTTCTATTAAATAAGAATATAATACCCATTTTAGTGGTGTTTTTTGAGGGCAGGATATTCCGTACAAAGTATCTGATACGTAATGGACCCCAATAAATGTAACCTCTCATCATTGCTGTTTTTCCCTCTCCCTTCACATGTTCCCTGATACTGAGTCATTGAGTCACAATCCATCTACTTTGCTCTAAGCCTGTCCCTGTTTGTAAACAAAGAGTGACCAACAGACTGGTCAGGTCTTGCAGAGTCATGCTAAGTCTCACCAGTTCTTAGTGACTTTGGAAATTTATTTCATCTGCAACTTAATTTTCTCATCTGTATGGGGCATCATACCATCATTGTGTGTATGTGTTAGTTGCTCATTTGTGTCCGACTCTTGGCCACTCCATGGACTGTAGTCCACCACCACCTCACAGGCTTCTCTGTCCGTGGGATTTCCCAAGCAAGAATACTGGAGTGAGTAGCCATTCCCTTCTCCAGGGATCTTCCCGAGCCAGGGATTGAACCTGGGTCTCCTGCAGTGCCGGCAGATTCTTTACCATATAAGCCACCCATCATTAGGGATGATATACAGATTACATGACCTAATTCATGTTAAGAGATTTATAAAATTACCTGGTAGTACTGCTACCCAATAAGTTATGTCAACATGTATGCACAATTGAGTTATATAAATCTTTGAGCCCACAACATACTGGGGTTCCTCTTTTAAGAATCTCCTTTGTGTCTACTGGCTGATGTTCATTCTTTCACTCCTGTAAGAGTCAACTTGCACTGTGTCTTGTTTGTTTTTTTTCTTTTTATAAAGCAGACCATTGTTCTGAAGAGCAGAGCCTTCACTTTTGAGAGTGGAGGCACAGAGCAGGTGTCACTGCTCCTGTTCTTACAGCTGTCCATAGAATGGCATAATTCATATAGGGACACTGAATACATTGCTACGCTGAAAAGTGAAACTCAGCTAAATAAATATTCATAAAGTGCCATTTACAAAATGAGTATCTGTGCTAAGTGAATATGCATAAAGCAAAACCTCATTGAACAGGTACAGGATTTAACCAAGTTATAAAACTCATTAACCAGTGAGCACACTCGTCCATTAACAAATTAATCAGCTCTCTTTGAAAATGAATTCATAATTGAATGGCTTATTATACTGCTCTTTCCTCATTGAAGACTTTTAATTCAGGAACAGTGAACAAGGAGGCAAGGAAGGGAGACTTCCCTGGTGGTTCAGAGGCTGAGACACAGACTCTTCAAATGCAGGGTCCCGGGTTCGATCCCTGGTCAGGGAACTAGATCCCACATGCTGCAACTAAAGATATCGCGTGCTGCAACAGACCTGGTGCAGCCAAATAAATAAAGAGGCAGAGAAGGTGTAGCTAAGGTGTTTCTGTATCTTTGAAATGCTCCTAAAGGTGTACTGAGTCTTTGGTGAAGACTCATGTAAATTAATTGCATGACTGTGAAAGGACACAGTGTTTTTTGTTTTGCTGGTTTTGGTGTTTCTGACATTTACTAAAAGTCAATGAGCATTCCTCATTTAATTTTCATAGGCAGCTTCGTGGGGATAGGGAGCCATTTCGCTTGTAGTTGGCGTGGACAGCATTACGGGCCACAAGCGTCTCAGAGCAGGGACGTCACTGAGGGCTGTCTGATTCTGCAGGCTGGGCTCCTTCGGTCACAGCTGCCAAGTGGAGATGTTAACACTGGTAACTGCCCTGACGGCAGGATGTTAACCAAGCTCTGCAGCAAATGCCTGCTGCAGGCATTTGCCTCTGTTCACAGACTTACTGCCCAAACCTGCCGCCTGTGATAACTATTCTTGGCAATTTTCCTGTCCTCCTCTCGTGAGCAAGTACCCTGTCCGTAGCCCTCAGCAAAGCCCTGGTATGAACGGGGGCTTTATCACACTGGAATCATTTGAACTTAAGGTTGAGGGAAGCCCAGAGGCCATTTCCTTAAACCTAGTTGGAATCAGTCAAGTTCATTGTCTTAAAGAGAAACAGAGCCAGCATTTAAGGAAAGTCAAGGTGGCTGTGGGTCACAGAAATTCAGAGCTGGGTGTCCTGTGTTCACACCCCTCATTTCCTCATAGATTAGGAAACTAAAACCTTCTTTCTTATGCTTTTATTGGCCAAGTTGTGTAGCTTGGGAAAAAAAAAAAAAAAAACATAGTCCACCAGTGTTTAAAGCTGAAATAGCAACTGTTATGGGTTGAAGTGTGACTTCCCAAATGCACTTGCTGAAGTCCTAATGCCCAATACCCCTAAATACGACCTTGTGTGGAGGCAGGGTCTTTACAGAGGGAATCAGGTTAAAGGGAGGCCATCAGCATGGGCCCTAATATTGAGTTGGACAAAATATTCTTCGGGTTTGCCATAAGGGTGTATAGAGCAACCCGAATGAACTTTCTGGCCAACTCAATACGATAGGACTTGTGTTCCAGCAAGAAAGATTCTCGACCCAGAGATGGACACCTGCAGGGGGAAGACAGTGTCAGGGGACAGAGCGAGAAGGTGACCCTATTAGCCTGCTCAGGCTGCCGTAACAAAGTGCCACAGGCCGGGAGACTTGAAAAACATATGTGCTATTTTGTCACAATTCTGTTTTAGAAGTCCAAGATCAAAGTGTCAGCAGGGGGAGATTTCTTCTGAGGCGTCTCTCCTTGGCTTGTCGAGGGCTGTGGCTTCACGGGGGATCCCTGTGTGTGTCTGTGTCCCACTACCCTCTTTCTGTCATATTATTAGATCAAGGCTCACCCAGAGGACTTCATTTTAACTGAATCACCCCTTTGAATCCCTTATCTCCAATTATAGTCACCTTCTGGAATATGGGGGGCGGGGCAGAGAGTGGTTTAGGGCTTCAATTTTTGAATTTGGGGCAACACAGTGGACCCCCAAACAGCATCCATCTACAAACCAAAAAGAGAGGCATGTGACAGCTACCTCTTTTATAACCACCAGAAGGAGTCAGCCCTGCTGATACCTTGCTCCTGGACTTCTAGCCTCCAGAACTAAGAGAAAATAAAAGGAGTTTGTGATATTTTGACAGGCAGCCAACAGAAAACTAACACAATGATGTTTCTCTCAAAGTGCCTGCCTGGAGTTTTCAGCCACCCGTTGCACAGGTCTAGAGATTTTCGCTGATTTCTAAAAACACAAAGTTGCCTCTTTTGCACCCAGGTTCCTATCCTATAAGAAAATTGTTTCTGTCTTGTATTGTTTCATCCTAGTCTCTCACCAGGTCATTCTATTGGGTTTGGAGTATTTTATAAATGGTTTACGTTTTGGGGGAGAAAACAAGACGTATCATTTTAGGGTGATAAGTATCCCAGACAAATTTGGTAGGGATTTGAAATTTACAAGAAAACATTCTGAAATTGTGTTCTCAGAAAGTCTGCAAAACGAAGGCCCCTTTCTCCATCCTCCAGACGTTTCTCATAAGACAAGGCAGCAGTTTCTTCCCTTGTCTCCCTGTTCATCCTCCTGTGGGTATGAAGGAGTGGACCCTTCACACCTGAGTGACAGGTGTGTTATACTGCACTCCAACTTATCCCTCCCTGCCAAGTCCAGACCAAGCTCTGTCATTGATCTCAAAGAAGCAGCACTTACCAGTGGTGCCAAGTGGGATTGTAATTCCCTGCCCAGGACTTGAACCTGTAGCCTGGATGAAAACCAGGAATCCTGGTCAGCAATCCAGCAAGGGCTACAGGCTAGAGCTATTTTCTCCTGGATCTTTGCCCCCAGTGAAAAATACATTTCCAGGTAAAAAGTTTATTACTAAAGACATACCACAGCAAGTGGGAAGAGAGTACACAGAGAAATGGTTTCTTTAGTTAAGATAGAAGCAAGGTGTACGCACACTGAGAAAGAAAGGACATGGTCAGCCCCTGGTGCCAAGGAGTGCAGTAAAGAGGGGTTTAGTCACTTATACAGGTCAGTTCTTCTGAGTCTTTGCTTCAGTTCAGTCGCTCAGTCGTGTCCGACTCTTTGCAATCCCATGGAATGTAGCACACCAGGCCTCCCTGTCCATCAACTCCCGGAGCTTGCTCAAACTCATGTCCATTGAGTCAGTGATGCCATCTGACCATCTCATCCTCTGTCATCCCCTTCTCCTCCTGCCTTCAATCTTTCCCAGCATCAGGGTCTTTTCTAATGAACCAGTTCTTTGCATCAGGTGGCCAAAGTATTGGAGCTTCAGCTTCAGCATCAGTTGTTCCAATGAATATTCAGGGCTGATTTCCTTTGTTTACATTTGACCAATTATCTTGCTGCTTTTTCCACACCTCACATACCCTAGGACCCTGCCCAACAGCTTTTTTACCTGAGATGGACTGCAGCCCAGAGGTCTATGGGATCACATATTAGAATCACATATTATGGGGTAGTGGCCCCTCTTTTTTGACCCCCCAGGAGCCTTTCTGTGCACATGAAATGTCTCTCTTGCCCCAAGGATAGGAAATGCATATGACCTCCTGATCCTTTAGTCTAATGAGGTTTAGCCCTTGGCTGCTCCTGCCATGACTGGTTATTTTAAAGCTTCCACAGGAGACAAAGTCTGACTGTTTTACCCTGTTTCAATTGTTACCTCCATTTTGGAGAGCAGACAGGAAGATGGTTATAAATACCTAACCTGGAGCCCACCTAGCCCCAGTTTCAAAAGATGCGAACAGGAGGCTAGTTTTAATTGTCTAGCCTGGAGCCCACTTTTTTCCTGCCCCAAGAAATGTAAACAGGAAGCCAGCTGTAAATGCCTAGCCTGCAGCTCATCTGTCTCCTGCCTCACTACTGGTTGAACTGTGTCCCTCCAAATTAATGTTTTTAAGACTTAACCCGCTTTTAGACTTCTCCAGTGGCTCAGTGGTAAAGAATTTGCTTACAGTCTGGGAGACACAGGAGATGTAGGTTCAGTCCCTTCGGGTTGGGAAGATCCCGTGCAGGAAGAAATGGCAACCCACTCCAGTATTTTTCCCTGAAAAATACCATAGAGAGAAGAGCCTGGTGGAAGACAGTTCATAGGGTTGCAAAGAATCGGACAAAATGGAAACAGCTGGGCACGTAAGCACATATAACCCCCTTTACCCCAGGAGGTGCCCTGTTTGGAGACAGGGTCTTCATGGAAGAAACTGAGCTATAGTGAGGTCACCGTGTGCTCAGTCATTCTGTGCACCGTCATGTTCAACTCTTTGCAACCACAGGGACTGTAGCCCACCAGGCTCCTCTCTCCATGGGATTCTTCAGGCAAGAATAATGGAATGGGTTGCCATTCCCTTCTCCGGGGGATCTTCCTAACCCAGGGATCAAACCTGTGTTCACCTGTGTCTCCAGCATTGGCTGGCAGATGCTTTACTACTGAGCCACCAAAGAAGGCAGTGAGGTCACTGGAGGAGCCTAATCCAGTATGATTGGCATCCTTATAAAGAGGGAAAATCTGGAGTCAGGCAGGCATGGAGAAAAGTCTAAGTGAAGAGACATAGACGATGGTCATGTACAAGCTTAAGAGAAAGGTCTGGAATCAATCTTTTGCTCACAGTCCTCAGAATGAACCAATCTTGCTGACTCCTTGATTTCTAGACTCCAGAACTGTGGGACAAAACAATTCTTTTGTTTAAACCACTCAACTTGTGGTACTTTGTTACAGAAGCTCTAGAAAACTAATACTGCAGGGCTCATGTGTCTTATCCCACTCTACCCTTACCTGCCTTGATCCAGCCTCTTCTCATCCCAAACTTCAGGTTTATTCCACCATTGTCCTTATCTTCCACTGTCAGCCACTCCCAGCACAGCACTGGCCTTGGAGGAAACTTTTAATGAATACCTAGGGAATGGATTTCATTTGCAAAGAGCACAGATTAGAGCACAGAATCTTCAGGACTACTGGCCCTACCTAGGTCACCCTTCAGAAGGATGTGTCTGCTCAATAGGGGAATGTAAAAAAGTCGTTCTGAAATTGTGTAACTCAGACTGGGATTTGAACCCACGTTCTTTTAACTGAAATCAAACATCTGGTCTCCAGACCTAGCGAAACTCAGGCTCTTGATGTCTCATCTCAGAAAGAATTTAGTGAGAGGAATATTGGCAATTTGGGGGAAGGGATGGGACTTCCAGAATTGGGCCACTGCCCACTTGTTGACCTTATGTGGTCAGTTTCTGAACAGTCCTGGTGCCAGCAGTTGTGTCGTTTAGCTTCCTGATGCATTACAGTGAAGGTATCACGAGGCTCAAGGTCTAGAGAAGTCTCATACACCATCTTGGATCTAATTGGTTCTACCTATTCATGTCAACATGTACCTATGGCTAACAACATGTTCCAACAAAGTATCTATGGCTATGGCCTTCTTTTAAAGGCTGTGTCCTACCCCTTTATCTCCTGTTTCAATTCTGCAGTCATTCTGACAGTATCAAGGGACAGCTCCAGGAAAAGTGATCAACATGGTCTTGGTCTTTGCCATCTTATTTATTTATTTGTTGTATAATTTTTTATGTATTTATTTTTAAAAATTTTTATTTTTACTTTATTTTGCTTTATAAGGGAAAAGGGAACCCTCTTACACTGTTGGTGGGAATGCAGACTAGTACAGCCACTATGGAGAATAGTGTGGAGATTCCTTAAAAAATTGCAAATAGAACTGCCTTATGACCCAGCAATCCCACTGCTGGGCATACACACCGAGGAAATCAGAATTGAAAGAGACACGTGTACCCCAATGTTCATCGCAGCCCTGTTTATAATAGCCAGGACATGGAAGCAGCCTAGATGTCCATCAGCAGATGAATGGATAAGAAAGCTGTGGCGCATATACACAATGGAGTATTACTCTTTGCCGTTTTATTTTGCACTTGGTTCCTGCATGTGTGCTAAGTTGGTTCAGTCATGTCTAACTCGTTGCAACCCTATGGACTGTAGCCTGTCAAACTCCTCTGTCCGTGGGATTCCCCAGGCAAGAATACTGGAGTGGGTTGCCATTTCCTTCTCCAGCAGATCACCCCGACCCAGGGATGGAACCCCAGTCTCCTACGTCTCCTGTGGTGGCAGGCAGATTCTCTACCTCTAGTGCCACCTGGGAAGCCCACTTGGTTCCTGATAATTCATCAAATAGGGAACATGTGTAAAAAAGGATTACTAGGATTACACTGTATTTCCAAATGTCACAGTGGACTGAAGGAGACGTTTTATCTTAGAGACCTTGGAGATGAGACCTTCCTGGAACACGGTTTACAACACTGTAACTTGAGATCTTTTGCCCTGTCGTCCAGGTGATTATACCTAACTAATATTGCAGGAGAGAACAAGGTACTGTGAACACATGCAATGCTTATCTTCCTGAATCTCAAGAAATTATCTTTTCTAGGAGTGACTAACTTTTTTGAAATTGTTAAAACTTGAGTCCTTTAGACTTTTTAAGTTTAGAATGATACTCTTCTTGATGGATTCTTTCATGGCAATGAAGAGCACTTTCCTGTGTCCTCAGATGGGAAAGCTCTTTTCTGGAAAACTATTTTCATGTTCATAATATTTGTGATATCATAATATGTATCTTTAAGCTTCACTGAAAGGCAAGTATTCCCCTGAGGGTATGTTTACATACGTAAGATTTTCCATTTGTTTACTCTGGGGTACTATTCTTCTGAAATTCCTATTTCTCCTTGAAGGCAGCTTATGTAAGTGGAGAGATCATGCATGTTGGATCAAACATCTTAAATCAAAGGAGTTCTATAAGTTATGAATGGTATATAGTAACTGTAATTAGCGAACACAGTACATGTTACATGTTGGTTCATCTCTTTCCTGATTGGACAATATATGTCAAACTAATTAGAATTGTGAATAAAATAAAATGGGTGTTACATGTTGGCCTGAGTAGTAGTCTAGTGAAAGTTGTACATGAGCTTTAATTTCTGAAGTTCCTTGGTATTTTGAAGGGTGTGTGTGTGTGTGTGTGTGTGTGTGTGTGTGTATCCTTGATTCTCAGTCTGCTTGTAGGTGGGTAATGAGTGCTGTGCTTCAAGATATATTTGGGATTGAATCTTGTTGTATCAGTTTGCTAAGACTTTCATAACAAAACACTACAAACTAAGGGCTTAAAAAGCAGAGCTATGTTATCTCACAACTCAAGGGTCCAGAGCGGAAGATCAAGATATCAGCAGGGTTGCTTCTCTCTGAAAATTGTGAGAAAGAATCTGTTTCATGCCCCACTCCCAGCTTCTGGGGCTTTGCTAGCAATCTTTTGCATCCCGTGGCCGAAGCATCACCCTTTATGTTCACATGGCATTCTCCCAGCGTGTCTGGTTGCTCAGATGGTAAAGAGTCTGCCTGCAATGCAGAGACGTGGGTATGATCCCATGGTTGGGAAGATGCCCAGAAGAAGGGAATGTGTATCCTCTCCAGTATTCTTGTCTGGAGAATTCCATGGACAGAGGAACCTGGCAGGATACAGTCCATGGAATCACAAAAGAGTCAGACGCTACTGAGTGACTAACGCTTTCACTTTTTCCCTGGGTGCATGCTTTCCTCCAAATTTCCTCTTCATTTAAGGACACCAGTCCAACTGGATTAAAGCCCACTCCAAAGACCTCATTTTAACCCAATTCAGTCAGTCAGTCAGTTCAGTCACTCAGTCGTGTCCGACTCTTTGCAACCCCATGAATCACAGCACGCCAGGCCTCCCTGTCCATCACCAAATCCCAGAGTTCACTCAGACTCACATCTACCAAGTCAGTGATGCCATCCAGCCATCTCATCCTCTGTCGTCCCCTTCTTCTCCTGCCCCCAATCCCTCCCAGCATCCAAGTCTTTTCCAATGAGTCAACCTTCATACAGTCACATTCTGAGGTGCTGGGATCAAGACTTCAACAAACAGGTTTGGAGGAAGAAGGACGCAATTCAGCTCATAATATCTGGCATTTCCAGTGACTTGCTTTAGTGCCAGGCAAGTCATTTGACCTTTCTTCAGTCTCAGCTGCCTCATCTGTGAGAGGAAGCACACCTCCCAGGAGGTATGTGAGAATTTCTGATGATATTGTAACATACGGAAAGATGACTGGCAAAGTGCTACCCATGGGTGTTAGACCAGGGAGATGCCACTGCACTGTGGTAGAACATGCGAGTGAGAGCCCAGGGCAGTTGTCGGGGTACATGAGCTTCAAAACCTAATAAGGGAAGTGAAGACTGTTTGATAAGCCTCTACCATGTGCCCATATGACTCCAGTCATATTATTACTGATGGGGAACTCAGGTTTGCCTGGCTCTGTCTGAAAAGAGCTGAGGGAGTGGGCTGCAAGCATCAAGTTGCTTGAACTGGGCTTGTTGGGATGTTTTTTGGCTGAAATCTGAGGAGGAGGAATAGTTGTCAGAGGAGTCACAGTCACAGGCATAATCACAGCCTACGGGTTGAAGCTAGACGTGGAAAAATTCGGAGGAGAAACTAAAGCAACTCTTCTTTGGAAGCATGCTGGGGATCCAGGATCTGCACCAACCCTCTGAAATCCCAAGGGTTTTGTAGGTTTGAGATGCCCTGGAGGAAGCATCCTTAGCTGGGCGTGCTAACTTCTTGGGCCAGCAAACCAGGTGCTGTGGAACACACACCAGGAGGAGCAGGCAGGGCTGGCCTTGATCCTGGATGTGAGTGGCTCAAAAGTTCCCAGAAATAATACCACAATGGAGGGGGCACTTTGAAGGGAATTGAGGTCAAATGATTGTGCTGCAAAGTTAAATCAATACATTTATGAAGTCCACCTGTACCCCTAAGCTGAGAAGACTGGGGGGCTTTCACATTTCTCATTGAATTTCAACCTTATAAACACCCATGACGTTGTTACTATGTCCCATTTAAAGAATTAAGAGAATGAGCCTCTTCATTTAAGCTGTTAGCCTAAGTATTTCTCAAATAGGTCCTATTTTGCCTGTACAGTCTAAAGCACATGAACCCACCACTCATACTTTATTTGTACCTGATATTTTTAAAATTGATTTTAATTGCTTAAAGTTGTCTTGAGAAACAATTCACATATATAAACTCAAGGACTTACTGTTATATATATATATAGTCGCAAAGAGTCGGACACGACTGAGCAAATGAACTGAACTGATACATATATTACCCATGAAAGTGAAAGTGTTAGTTGCTCTGGTGTGTGGGACCCTTTGCAACTCCATAGACTATAGCCACCAGACACTTCTGTCCATGGGATTCTCCAGGCAAGAATACTGGAGTGGGTATCCATTCTCTTTTCCAGCAGATTGTTCTCATCCAGGGATCTTTCATTACAGGCAGATTCTTTACCATCTGAGTCACCAGGGAAGAACTGTTATACAAATATAAAAATAAGGTTGCATACTGATTTCAATAATTACATATTTATTTATCATATATATATTTATCTCTTTAATTAATTTATGTATATTATCTGTATAATATATAATATGTATTTATGAATATACATATGTCTGAAGTCAAGGGCTTACTTATATTCAGTTCAGTTCAGCTCAGTCGCTCAGTAGTGTCCAACTCTTTGCGACCCCCTAAATCGCAGCATGCCAGGCCTCCCTGTCCATCGCCAACTCCCGGAGTTCACTCAGACTCACGTCCATTGAGTCAGTGATGCCATCCAGCCATCTCATCCGCTGTCGTCCCCTTCTCCTCCTGCCCCCAATCCCTCCCAGCATCAGAGTCTTTTCCAATGAGTCAACTCTTTGCATCAGGTGGCCAAAATACTGGAGTTTCAGCTTTAGCATCATTCCCGCCAAAGAAATCCCAGGGCTGAACTCCTTCAGAACGGACTGGTTGGATCTCCTTGCAGTCCAAGGGACTCTCAAGACTCTTCTCCAACACCACACTTCAAAAGCATCAATTCTTTGGCGCTCGGCTTTCTTCACAGTCCAATTCTCACATCCATACATGACCACAGGAGAAACCATAGCCTTGACTAGACGGACCTTTGTTGGCAAAGTAATGTCTCTCCTTTTGATATAATGTCTAGGTTGGTCATAACTTTTCTTCCAAGGAGTAAGCATCTTTTAATTTCATGGCTGCAATCACCATCTGCAGTGATTTTGGAGCCCTGAAAAATAGTCTGACACTGTTCCACTGTTTCCCCATCTATTTCCCATGAACTGATGGGGCTGGATGCCATGATCTTAGTTTTCTGAATCTTGAGCTTTAAGCCAAATTTTTCACTCTCCTCTTTCACTTTCATCAAGAGGCTTTTTAGTTCCTCTTCACTTTCTGCCATAAGAGTGGTGTCATCTGCATATCTGAGGTTATTGATCTTTCTCCCGGCAATCTTGATTCCAGCTTGTGCTTCTTCCAGTCCAGCGTTTCTCATGATGTGCTCTGCATAGAAGTTAAATAAGCAGGGTGACAATATACAGCCTTGGCATACTCCTTTTCCTATTTGGAAGCAGTCTGTCGTTCCATGTCCAGTTCTAACTGTTGCTTCCCACCTGCATATAGGTTTCTCAAGAGGCAGGTCAGATGGTCTGTTATTCCCATCTCTTTCAGAATTTTCTGCAGTTTATTGTGACCCACACAGTCAAAGGCTTTGGCATAGTCAATAAAGCAAAAATAGATGTTTTTCTGAAACTCTTTTGCTTTTTCCATGATCCCGCGGATGTTTGCAATTTGATCTCAGGTTCCTCTGCCATAGATAAACAGGAAGCCCTAAAGGGGCTTCCTGTTTATACATATATATATATATATATATAATTTTACATAATTTTATATGAAATGTATATAGTTTATATAATTTTATATGAAATTCATATATTTTATATAACTTTATATGAAATATATATATTTATATAACTTTATATGAAATATATATTTACATGCATTTTTATATTTGTGAATGTATAATATAAATAAGCCCTTGACTTCAGACAATATATACTCATGTATGCATATATATATATATATATGATACACATAAAATAAGTAATCAAAATAAATTTTAAAAATATCAAGTACAAATAAAGTACAAGTGGTGGGCACATTTGTTTCAGACTGTGCAGGTAATAAAGGACTTATTTGGGAAATATTTATATATATACACTGAAGAATTTGATGCTTTTGAACTGTGGTATTGGAGAAGACTTTTGAGGGTCCCTTGGACTCCAAGGAGATCCAATCAGTCAATCCTAAGGCAAGTCAGTCCTGAATATTCATTGGAAGGACTGATGCTGAAGCTGAAGCTCCAATATTTTGGCTACTTGATGTGAAGAGGTGACTCATTGGAAAAGACCCTGATGCTGGGAAAGATTGGAGGCAGGACGAAAAGGGGACAACAGAGAATGAGATGGTTTGATGGCATCACTGACTCAATGGACACAGTCTTGACCAAGCTCTGAAAGTTGGTGATAGACAGGGAAGACGAGCATGCTGCAGTCCATGGGGTCACAAAGAATCAGACATGACTGAGCGACTGAAGTGAACTGATATACACACATGTATACATATGATATACAGAAAATAAATATATATGCAATTATTAAAATTGTTACCCAAAAATTTCACTCCTAGATATATATCTGCTAAAAGAATGAAAACATATCCATACAGACACTTGTATATGAACATTCAGGGTTATTCATAATAGCACCAAATAGAGACAACTCAAATGTCCATCAATGATAAATGAATAAATAATTTGGTATATGTATAAAAAGGAATACTGTTAGGCCAGACTAGTAAAAGAAGTTCTGATATGTGTTACAACTTGAGTGGACCTCAAAGCATTATGCTAAGTGAAAGACGGTTGTGTTGTTTCATTACTAAGTGGTGTCTGACTCTTGCAACACCATGGGGTGTAGCTTGCCAGGCTCCTCTGTCCATGGGATTTCCCAGGCAAGAATACTTCCTTCTTCAGGGGATCTTCCCAACCCAGAGATTGAACCCAAGTCTCCTGAACTGGCAGGAAGATTCTTTACCTCTGAGTCACCGAGGAAGCCCTAAATGAAAGAAGGCAGATCCAGTAAGCCACATATTGTATGATTCTTTTTACATGGATTATCCAGAATGAGCAAATCCACAGAGATAGAAAATCGATAAACACTTACCAGGGGATGGCAGAAATCAGGAATGGTTATTTGCTGGCTATCAGTTCAGTTCAGTTAATTAGTCATGTACGACTCTTTGAGACTCCACAGACTGCGGCACACCAGGCCTCCCTATCACCAACTCCCTGAGTTTGCTCAAACTCCTGTCCATCGAGTTGGTGATGCCATCTAACCATCTCATCCTCTGTTGTCCCCTTCTCCTCCTGCCTTCAATCTTGCCCAGAATCAGGGGTTTTTCCAATGAGTCAGTTCTTCGAATCAAGTGGCCAAAGTATTGAAGCTTCAGCTTCAGCATCAGTCCTTTCAATGAATATTCAGGATTTTAGAACTGACTGGTTTGATTTCCTTCCTTTCCAAGGGTCTCTCAACAGTCTTCTCCAACACCACAGTTCAAAAGCGTCAATTTTTCAGTGCTCAGCCTTTTTTATAGTCGAACTCTCACATCCATACATGACTACTGGAAAAACCATGGCCTTGATTAGATGGACCTTTGTTGGCAAAGTGATGTCTCTGCTTTTTAATATGCTGCCTAGGTTGGTCACAGCTTTTCTTCCAAGGAGCAAGTGTCTTTTCATTTCATTGCTGCAGTCACCATCTGCAGTGTTTTGGAGCCCCCCAAAATAAAGTTTGTCACTGTTTCCACTGTTACCCCATCTATATGCCATGAAGTTATGGGACCAGCTGCCATCTTAGTTATTTGAATATTGTGTTTTAAGCCAACTGTTTCACTCTCATCTTTCACTTTCATCAAGAGGCTCTTTAATTCTTCACTTTCTGCCATAGGGGTGGTGTCATCTGTGTATCTGAGATTACTGATATTTCTCCTGGCAATCTTGTTTCCAGCTTGTGCTTCATCCAGCCTGGCATTTCACATGATATACTCTGCATGTAAGTTAAATGCTGGGTATAGAATGTTTTTATAAGATTATGAAAAGCTTTGAAACTAGAGAGAGTTGATGGTTGTGTGACATTATTAATATACTAAAAAAAAACCCTACTGAATTATTCACTTTAATATGTTTAACTGTATTCATGTGAATTTCAGCTTCAACTGAAAAATCATCATGTATGTGCCATAAAATTGCCATGTATATCCACAGAGGCATTAAGTTTATACTTTGGGAAACATGTGCTTCAAGACCTTCACTCTCAAAGCAGGGTAATCAGGATTCAAGCCTTTTATTTTTTACTCTAAAACTCTGCCCCATTTTGCCTGATATTGCTACAAGCATTGAGATGGAATCCCAGCTTTCGCTTCAGCCAGATATTTGCAGACATCAGCTTCTGCAACAGCAGAAGTGGATGGCAGGAGCAAGAGGGGAAGAAAGAAGAAGAATTGGTCCCCACCTAGGGAGCCCAGCCTTCAGCAGTCACACTCATGGTCAGCTTACAGGGCTCCCTGGAGTGGTCCTCAGCTCCCCTAACACCCTCTCAAAGTTTCAGGTGCCCATAGAGCAGATCAAGGATAAGAAGTTAGTGTGAGGCCAGTGGCTTTGTGTGGACCTGTCCTACCTGGTTGGTCAGCCAGCCAGACTGCCAGAATCACACAAGACACAGGACTGCAAGCCTGGTAACTCCAAAGGATGCTGGCTGCTGGGGGTGGGGCACAGGGGTGTGGTCAGGGAAAAAGTGGTCTGAACAACCCTGCCCCAGGGGGTGGGGAAGGATGGGAAGACAACTTTAGGGTGTGGGGGCTGTTCTCTTCCATTCATCACCTGCCTTCAATGTAGACGTCAATCTCCTCCTTTGCTTTGGCATTTATGCAGGCTCATTTCGCCTCATTTTAATACAAGATCCCCAAGTCTTATGCCCACCTATTAACACTTCTTTGCTTTTTAGTGAAACTTTCCCAAAGGGTTTCTTTTGACTGCCTGCCTCTATTTTTCACAACTCCCTCATTCCTCAATCCAAAAATCTATACCTGGCTTCTATCCCTAGCCTGGCCCTTCAGAGCTCCCATTTTGACATCCATTTTACAGGGGTTCCCCAAAGTCTTTGACCTTACCCAGCACGCCCTCCAGTTTAGAATGCTCTGTTTCTCAGCATCCAGGAAACCTGGCTCCCTGGACGTGTCTCCTCCTCTGCCCTCTCCATTGAACCCTAAGCAGAGTGAGGCTGGGAAGAAGTCTGCTTCATTCTGTATTTGCGAACCTGGCAGTGTCCACATCACCGTGAACCCCCTTGTGGGAGGAAACTAATGAATACCTCTGTTCTTGCAGGTGAGAGACCTGGTTTCTGTTCTCTCAGATGAGATAAACTTTTAAACAGAAGCGCTGGACTGTGTCATGCTTTACATTCCCCTGGATAGCATCCAAGCTCTGGAAATTTTAGTTGGACATCTTCAAATGCTCTGTGAAAGCTGATTCTGGTACTGAGTATCTCTTAAGTAATAAGGAAGTAGAATTCTTCAATTCTGGAAACACTAGGGCTAAGAGCCACGCTTGGGAATCTGATGAACCTGAGTTTTCGTTTCAGCTTTACGAAGTAGTAGATGGAAACCTGGATTAATCATTATCTGTTATTGATGAAAATGATGTCTACCTAGTAAATACTGTAGATTGTGACTACAGCCATGAAAATAAAAGATGCTTGCACCCTGGAAGAAAAACTATGACCGACCTAGACAGCATATTAAAAAGCCAAGACATCACTTTGCCAACAAAGGTCTGTCTAGTCAGAGCTACAGTTTTTCCAGTAGTCACATAGGGATGTAAGAGTTAGACTATAAAGAAAGCTGCACACTGAAGAACTGATGCTTTTGAATTGTGGTGTTGGAGAAGACTCTTGAGAGTCCGTTGGACTGCAAGAAGATCCACCAGTCCATCCTAAAGGAAATCAGTCCTGAATATTAATTGGAAGGCCTGATGTTGAAGCTGAAACTCCAATACTTTGGCTACCTGATGTGAAGCACTAACTCATTGGAAAAGACCCAGATGCTAGGAAAGATTGAAGGCGGGAGGAGAAGGGGACTACAGAGGATGAGATGGTTGGATAGCATCACTGACTTGATGGACATAAGCAACTCCATGAGCAAGCTCTGGAGTTGGTGATGGACAGGGAGGCCTGGCGTGCTGCTGTCGATGAGGTCACAAAGAGTCGAATGAGACTGAGCGACTGAACTGAACTGGGTAAATATTGACATAGACCCACCTGCTACTATTAGGCTAAATTAAGTGAAATTATGTACAGCTAGTTTTGTTGTAATGTGACTTACAAGTCCCTAAAAATCATTGCCCTATGCACATTCATGCAAAAAAAGCCACAGGGCTCAAGGGAAAAATGGAGTTATTGGCACATAACTCCAAAACTTCATCACTGACACATAAAAAGAAATGTGGGAAATTAATAAAAAGGGTGGCACTGTTTGACACAGGGAAAGAAGATAAAAAATAAAATACATCAGCAAGTATTGCCCTTGACCTCGAAGAAGACTGAAGCTTGTATACTGTGAGTAATGGAGAAGTGGGGAAGGGAGGTATAATACTGAACGGAAAGTCACAGCACAGGATGTGGATGGAGAGTGTGGCTTGGGGCACACATGATGGGCTGGGCAGTTTGCAGGTGTCTGAGGTTTGTTGTGTGTTCATTTTATGTATCTTCATATGTCTCTGTTCACATGGCTGAAGTTTTCTTTGTTTATCAAAGTTTCTTGTAGACAAAATTTCGCTAAGCAAATATAAAATTTGCATTATGCTCAGATTGTTCCCTGATATATCAATTGTGCTGGAAAACATTTGTGTTATAAAAATAAGTCTTGTATCCAAACTGGCAATAAGGAAATTGCTATAGTATACCTGTGTGTATGCTCAGTCGTGTTTGACTCTCTGCCCCTATGGACTGTAGTCACCGGGCTCCTCTGTCCTTGGGGATTCTCCAGGCAAGAAGTAGGTTGCCATGCCCTCCTCCAGGGGATCTTCTTGACCCAGGGATCGAACCCAGCCAGGTCTCCTGCATTGCAAACAGATTCTTACTGTCTGAGCCACCAGAGAAGCCCATAGTGTCCCTGGCCTGCAGTGAACATTGAAACAAATGATTGTTATTTGTCCTTTCTTTGTCTCTCCTCTAAAATCTGATCTTCTTGTGGGCAGGTGCTATGTATTGTCCATCTCAATGATCCCTGTGGGGGGCACCCACTAGCCAACCAGTAAGTATCCCCAGATGGTAAGAGCAGGACAAGGCTTCAGCCTCTGGGAGAGGGGCTGCTGCTTTGATAAGGCTTCAGTCACAAGAGAAAGTATAGCAACTCCAATATCTGATGACCCACAGGTTGGAGGAGGCCCGGGTCCACCTGACCCCATGCTGGACCCTGAGTATAGACGTACCGAGGACCTGGGCCCACCGGTAGAGGGGCAAGCATTTCTCACAGAAGAAAGTGGAGGGTTCTACTGGTAAGAAATGGCCATGATATGGCTCCTTCAGGGCAAAGGACAACTTTCAGAGCTGTGACACTGTCACATATCTGGTAAGTGACAAACTGAAGTCTTTCTCTTGGGTGGAGCTGTCTCCAAGCCCATGCTTTTACCTTCGTGTCGCTACTGACCAGTGCCTGTAACAAAATCAATCAGATCTATGAGGTGCTTCCATAGCGCAGTGAACTTACTACTTGACATTTTACCCACTCATCATATTTAATCCTCAAAAACCACTATGTTATATAAGATTGATTTTCTTATTTTACAGATTAAAAAAAAATAAGCTCAGAGATTGGAAGTAACTTACACAGGGCACACCAGGAAGATGTGGACAGCTGACTGTGCTCTTTATTTGAAGCAGGGCAAGGGGAGTATCCTCTGGCGGCTCAGTGGTGAAAACTCTGCCTGCGATGCAGGAGATGCAGGTCTAATCCCTAGATCAGGGAAGTCCCCTAGAGAAGGGAATGGCTACCCACTCCAGTATTCTTGATGGGAAAATCCCATGGACAGTGGAGCCTGGTGGGCTACAGTCCATGGGATTGCAGAGTCAGCTGTGACTGAGCGACTAAGCACAAAGGGGGTACCAGCTGCCTGCCATGCAGGGCAGGGGAGGAGGGATGAGGGGATGGATAAGTGAGCAACAGCGTTGCTGTCAGCTCTCTGTGGAGAGAGGGCACCAACAGTCTCAGAGAACAGCATCACTCTGCTCTTTCCCTAATAGAAGCATAAATATGGCCCTTCTCTTCAATGAGCAATTTCCTTGGCTCTGCTGACACAATGGGAAATGTCCTCAGTGAGAGAAGTAAATATTGGTGTCACAGGGCTATTAGAGAAACAAATAGCACCCCACACTTCCTCCTCCCCTCCTCTGCCTGCATCTCCATCTTTTCTCAGGCTAGCATGAAGCCCCGCATACGGGTCCAGGTCCCAGCTACAAACATAGAGATTTTTGAGATGTCTGGGACTCAGCTTTGGAAGATGAGTCATTCATTCATTTATTTGACACACTTCTATTTGAAACAGCATGAGGTGTTACTGAGATCTTCTGATTCACATTTCTGAGTTTAAGTGTAGTCAGTCTTAAAGGAAATTAACCCTGAATATTCACTGGAAGGACTGATGCTGAAGCGCCAATATTCTGGCCTCCTGATGTGAAGAGCCAATTCATTGGAAAAGACCCTGATGCTGGGAAAGATTGAAGGCAGGAGGAGAACAGGACAACAGAGGATGAGATGCTTGGATGGCATCAAGGACTCAGTGGACATGGGTTTGAGCAAGCTCTGGGAGATAGTGAGGGACAGGGAAGCCTGGCTTGCTGCTGTCCATGGGGTCACAAAGAGTCCGACACCACTGAGCAACCGACCAACAACGACAGCAACAACTGGGCTCTGCCTCTAAGATACTGTGAACTTGAAAAGGTTACTTAATCTTGCTGAGCTCCAGGTTCCTCTGGACCTGTTCCTTCATTTGTAAAGTGAAGATTCCCATCATTCCTATAATCATCTTCACGTAAACACCTCCTTCATTGGGGTAATTCAGAGAGTAAGTTGCGTCAGTATCCCAAGTCTAGTGCACAGAGTGTGTGAACCCTCCTCAAGAATGTGATTTTGCTTTAGTTCCCATGAGGTCCCAGAGCTTGTGCTAAGCAACGTCAGAAGCACAAGACAGCATCAGGGGCAGCCCTGCCTGACAGAGTCAGCTGTCCAGTAGCCCAAGAACCCATGCCTGAATCCTCAGCCTGTATCTCAGAGAATATTCACCTTTTGGAGTGTAAAAAGTGAAAGTCCTTTGGCCCATTTTTTGATTGGGTCATTTATTTTTCTGGAATTGAGCTGCATAAGTTGCTTGTATATTTTTGAGATTAGTTGTTTGTCAGTTGCTTCATTTGCTATTATTTTCTCCCATTCAGAAGGCTGTCTTTTCACCTTGCTTATATTTTCCTTTGTTGTGCAGAAGCTTTTAATTTTAATTAGATCCCATTAGTTTATTTTTGCTTTTATTTCCAGAATTCTGGGAGGTGGATCATAGAGGATCCTGCTGTGATTTATGTCTGAGAGTGTTTTGCCTATGTTCTCCTCTAGGAGTTTTATAGTTTCTGGTCTTACATTTAGATCTTTAATCCATTTTGAGTTTATTTTTGTGTGTGGTGTTAGAAAGTGATCTAGTTTCATTCTTTTACAAGTGGTTGACCAGTTTTCCCAGCACCACTTGTTAAAGAGATTGTCTTTACTCCATTGAATATTCTTGCCTCCTTTGTCAAAGATAAGGTGTCCATATGTGTGAGGATGGCTAACAAACACATGAAAAGATGCTCAACATCACTCATTATTAGAGAAATGCAAATCAAAACCACAATGAGGTACCACTTCACACCAGTCAGAATGGCTGCGATCCAAAAATCTGCAAGCAATAAATGCTGGAGAGGGTGTGGAGAAAAGGGAACCCTCCTACACTGTTGGTGGGAATGCAAACTAGTACAGCCACTATGGAGAACAGTGTGGAGATTCCTTAAAAAATTGCAAATAGAACTACCTTATGACCCAGCAATCCCACTGCTGGGCATACACACCGAGGAAACCAGAATTGAAAGAGACACATGTACCCCAATGTTCATTGCAGCACTGTTTATAATAGCCAGGACATGGAAACAACCAAGATGTCCATCAGCAGATGAATGGATAAGAAAGCTTTGGTACATATACACAATGGAGTATTACTCAGCCGTTAAAAAGAATTCATTTGAATCAGTTCTGATGAGATGGATGAAACTGGAGCCGATTATACAGAGTGAAGTAAGCCAGAAAGAAAAACACCAATACAGTATACTAACACATATATATGGAATTTAGAAAGATGGCAATGACGACCCTGTATGCAAGACAGGAAAAAAGACACAGCTGTGTATAACGGACTTTTGGACTCAGAGGGAGAGGGAGAGGGTGAGATGATTTGGGAGAATGGCATTCTATCATGTACACTATCATGTACGAATTGAATTGCCAGTCTATGTCTGACGCAGGATACAGCATGCTTGGGGCTGGTGCATGGGGATGACCCACAGAGATGTTATGGGGAGGGAGGTGGGAGGGGGGTTCATGTTTGGGAACACATGTAAGAATTAAAGATTTTAAAATTAAAAAAAAAAAAAAAGTGAAAGTCGCTCAGTCGTGTCTGACCATTTGTGACCCCAAGGACTATACAGTCCATGGAACTCTCCAGGCCAGAATACTGGAACGGGTAGCCTTTCCCTTCTCCAGGGGATCTTCCCAACCCAGAGATCAAACCCAGGTCTTCCACATTGCAGGCAGATTCTTTACCAGCTGAGCCACAAGGGCCTTCTTAAAAGTCTCTTGTCACCTCCACAGAAAAATACTTATAAATTTAGTATCCGAGAACTGAAGAAATATGACTGTCATGTATTATTAAAAGTGCAAAATGCATCTGAATTTTATTCCACAAAACATCATTACTATGCATTAAAAATATGTTAGAACTTATAAAAGGCAGCACCTTCTATTTGCAGTAGAGACAAAGCATGGTGTATACATAGGTTCAAGAGCTCTCGTCATTGCTCAGTGTCTTCCATCCCTATAGCCTATGGGTTGAAAATTATGCCTCCTCCCTACACACACAGACACACACACACACACACACACTCAAATAGTCGCAGAAGGACATTTGCCTTTTTGCCTCTTGAATAAAAGTTAGAATGACCAACATATTTTGTGATGATGAGATGAAACCCGCAGAAGGAGCAATGTCTCCAAAGCTGAGACCTCAGTGACACATGCAGAGGGGTAGTAGGTCCTTTAGGACTAGAGGGTGGAGATGCTCCTCAAATGTAACATTACAAGTCAATCCCGGTCTTCCCTGGTGGCAGTGGCACAGCAGATGGGAATCCACCTGTTAATGCAGGTGACATGGAGTTCGATCCCTGGTCCAGGAAGATTCTACCTGCCACGGAGCAACTAAACCCAGGCTCTACAGCTACTGATCCCATGTGCTCCAACTGCTAAAGCCGGTGTGCCTAGAGCCCGTGCTCTGCGCAAGAGAAGCCACAGCAATGAGAAGCCCGAGGCTTGCAACGAAAGTAGCCCCTGCTTGTCTCAACTAAAGAAAGCCCATGTGCAGCAAAGACAAGCCAGTGCAACCCAAAAAATAACAAATCGATTAATTAATTTTTAAAAAATCAGTCCCATGGATGGGAAAGAGAGTACTGTAGAAATGAATGTGCTTTGGTCAGATCACCAAAAGTTAATCTCTAAAGTCAGTGTGTCATGCTCTGCTCTGGTGAGGATGGAGAAATAACACAGTGGCAATGCATTTTACAGTGGATGTTTTCATTTGTGCTTCTGCTTTGGCTCACAATGTCCACATCTTGCAGAGCCTAGCATCTAAAGGTCTGCTGAAGTAGAAAGCTGAGCTTTTGAGATTGAAGTAGAAAATTGATCTGAGGATAAATTTTTAGTTTTCACTCTTGACTGATGGAAGCATCTGGTGTGGTTTCCGATTGGACAGATTTACCATTCCAAGTGGAGGCTTGTGCCCTCTAACAAAAGATCGCTTATAAATGGTAGGTGCTATGTGTCGAAACATTGCTGCCATACCCACTCCGAGCTCCGTTTCTCATGTGGGCATAAGAATAGCCTCCTAGCTGATACCTGCATCTCCTCCTCCCCACCTCTCATTACACTGCCATCATCCACTATCTATGCAAAAGCCAGAGGGAGATTTTAGACTTGCTCTTCTGATCACAATACTGCTCTGCTGACCTGGCTGCCAAGACTTCACTAATCTGGGTCCTGCCTTCCTCTCTGACCTCTGTGTGACCTCCCTCTCCCTTGCTCCCTGGTTTTCCAGCTGTGCCTCAAACACCCCAGCCTTGGGCATCCTTCTCACCATGTGGATTTCAGCTTCAGAGTCACTTCCTGTGAAAGGCTCACTCACTTCTGCCTCTAATATACAGATGCTCACACGGGCCATTTTCTGTACCATTTTTTAAAAATTGTATTGTCTTCCTATCAGTGGCCCTTATCTGAACTTACCCTGTTAGTGTTCAGTGGCTGAGTCGTGTCTGACTCTTTTGTGACCCCTATGGACCATAGCCCACCAGGCTCCTCTGTCCATGGGACTTCCCAGTAAGGATCCTGGAGTGGGTTGCCATTTCCCTCTCCAGGGGATTTAGCTGCAACTTGTATACTGTCTGCAGATACCCTACATGAAAGCCAGTTGTGTGAGAGCCAGAACCTTGTCTGTCTTGTTGAGACCAAATCCCTGGCACCTGGAGTGCGGAAGGTAGGAAATAAGCACCTAAGGAATGAATGACTGAACGGGCCAGGGAGTGAACTAACTTAGCAGATTTACAAGGCTTTGGAATAGTCTGGGGAAATCTGGGAAAAGAAGTGCAGCTAGAAATACTGTTGGAAACATGAGTGGCTAACTATGTAAATAGATGTGTTCAACTGTTACCACTGAGTCATTCAATCTTTATGATTTCACTGGATTTCTCACAACCATTACCAGACTCGCAAATCATGCACATCATTATGTATATTTCAGATCAGAACAAATCCGAAGGTTATCAACCTAAAGAAAGATTGAGAGGAAGGGGTGCAAGGAGGGAAATGGGATCAATCTCTGCATTGGGGTGGGTGCCAGAACTCAAGACCTCTTCCACATCCAGTGACTTGTTCAGCCTCTGCAACATCTCTGAGAAGTGGTCGGATGTGCGCAACACAGAGGGATGGCATGAACCTAGAGTGTTAAGGTAATGTTCCTGCTCCCCCCATGCTTGCGTCAGGGCTTCGGGGACATAATAGGATCATTCTGTGCCTCAGTTTCCCTCTCCTGTAAATGAAAAGGAACAGAATCTCATAGAGTGGAATGAAGTCACTCAGTCACGTCTGACTCTTTGCGACCCCACGAACTGTAGCCTACTGGGCTCCTCCCTCCATGGAATTTTCCAGGCAAGAGTACTGGAGGGGGTTGTCATTTCCTTCTCCAGGGCATCTTCCCAGCCAAGGATCGAACCTGGGTCTCCCGCATTGTAGGCAGACACATTACCATCTGAGCCACCAGGGAAGTCCACAGTAGAGTGGAACTGAGGATTAAGTCAGTCACCCCAGGTATGGCAGTGAGAAGGACACCTGCCACATAGGAAATGAACAGCTCCAATGTTTTCTATCATCGATCAGAGAGTGATGAGAGTCCTTTACGGTCCTATATTGAGCAAGTGGTAGAAATAGGATTCGAACTCTGATCTGGAAGCTTCTAAAGCTGAGTGTTGCTGGACTGTTTTCAGTTACTTACCATCAATTCTGTATAATTTGTTCACTTGAGCTGCCTTCCTTGCCACTTTAATGTGTGCAGTTTTATCTTCCTCAGTTGAGCTATTGGCACCTGGAAGGCAAAGCTTGCCCATCTGGACAGCAGGACTTTGCTGTGGTTTTTCAGTAGCTCAGTGGCGTCTGACTCTTTGTGACCCCATGGACTGCAGCACGCCAGGCTTCTCTGTCCTTCACCATCTCCCAGAGTTTGCTCAAACTCATGTCCATTGGGTGGGTGATGCCACCCAATCATCTCATCCTCTGTTGACCCCTTCTCCTCCTGCCTTCAATCTTTCCCAGCATCAGGGTATTTTCCAATAAGTCGTCTCTTCACAACAGGTCGCCAAAGTATTGAAGATTGTCCATCTGGAAAGTAGGGCTTATTGTTTGCTAAATCCCAACACTTCTTGTTAGTGTATAGAGTTTCACTCAAACTGTTGTCTAAAACCATCTACCCTCCAGATGACTCTGAAGGTGAGTTTGCCTCTAAGCCAACATCTTCAGAATCCCTATGTCATATGTCGCTGGCTTTAGTGGCTCAGGTTTTTCATCTCAGTACTAAAGAGCTCAGCATGTCTGTACAGATCTTTAACGTGGCCTCTGCTATTAGCTGGCATTGTTACTGTTTGTCTAAGCAGCTTGGAAAGCAACGCCGATCATCCACTGCCTGGAGGGTGTTTATGATAACAAATCTAAGGACAAAATGGTGCACCAAATATTGAAATGCACTTAGGATGCAGAGATGGCATCACCATCACGATGACGCCGTCCAGTGAGGAAATGATATCTATGAAATAATCATAAGACAGTGTGGTAAGCCCCATGATAAAGAGAATGGCAAGAGCCCAGAGTAGGTAGGGTTCAGAGGAAGCTTCTAGCCAGGTTGGGGCAGAAGGATCAGGCCAGGCAAGGGCTCAGGGATGACTTTCTGAAGAAGGTAAATGCCTGAATTGAGTTTTACAGAATTTAATGGAATTATATCCCCTATATCCTCTAAAGGGAATGTAATTTAATGGAACCGCCTGCAATGCAGGAGACCCGGATTCAATCCCTGGGTCAGAAAGATCCCCCAGAAGAGGGCATGACAACTCATTCCAGTATTCTTGCCTGGAAAATCCCATGGATAGAGAAACCTGGTGGGCTATAGTTCATGGGGTCACAAAGAATCTGAGATGACTGTGTGACTAACGCACACACACACATATCTCCTAATAAAGGTGCAAAGATTATTCTGTGGGTGGAAGGGAGAGGTAATTTAAACAAAAGCATGGAGGCCTGATGCAGCATAGAAAGGGGGTTGATGGGATACAGTTAATTTTGAGTGTTTGGAGCTTTAACTCAAACACTTAGGGTCAGAATGAGTTTCTGGGCACATTTCAGGCAGTGCTAGGGAACTGGGACATTTTCCTTGAGGTATATGAGGATTCAGTCAACAGCAGCGAGACAAGGGAGAGAAGTCTGAGGCAGCAGCGTTTGTTCATTGGCATCTGACAGCATTTGTTCAGTGCTTCACAAGGTTATGCCATCTTTACAACAGCTACATGAACAGCAGCAGGCAGAACAATGCCCTGTAAAGATGCTTGCGTCCTAATCCCACAAATTTATGAATGTTATTCTGTGTGACCAGAGAGACTCGGCTGATATGATTAAGTTAAAGATCTTAAAATGGGAATGTTTTCTGAATTATCCAGATGGGTCCACTATAATCTAAAAGGTCCTTAAGAGGCAGGAGGGTCAGAGATGGAGAAGGAGACGAGGTGATGAAAGTAGAGGCTGGAGGGGGACGGTGAAGACAAGCCAAGGTATGTGGACAGCCTCTAGAAGCTGGAAAAGGGAGGGGAATGGTTCCTCTCCTAGAACCTCCAGACGGAATCCCCGCTGCCAATCCAGTTTAGACTTCTGGCCTTCAGAACCATAAAATTAAAAAAAAAAAAAAATTTGTGTTGTTTAAGCCATTAAGTTAGTGGTAATTTGTCACAGATGCCTTGGAAGCATATTCATGGAGTCAGATATTTAAAAAGAGAAAAAAATCATCTTCATTTTAGTGGTGAGGAAACCAAGTCTCAGAGGCATTATTTTGTCCAAGGTCACAGCGCTGAGAAAAGGCGGAACACTAGGGCCACGGTAAACTGCAAGGTCCGTTTCCAGCATTGCTTATTCTGCACAAGTCAATTTTTCGCTTGAATTAAAAATAGTTTCTTGTCAATTTCTTCCACTCCCAATTCTTGGCAACACTCTTTAAGCAGTATTCATGCCCACCAACATGTCATTCTTTACCAAATAAATGAGAGCTGAGGAATCTTTGACTCTTGCCAAAAAACCTAAAGGGAAGGGAGAAAACACGGGTTATTAACATCGCAATGAGATTAGAGAATCTGAGTTTAAAAATTAGATTGGGAGACAGAAGCATTTTCTTCATAAATATTTAACCTCTGTTAGCATGACAGTAATTAGCGAGTGGAGCAGAGCACACTGCTGGCAGTGGGCTGTCCCAATTTCTGAAAAGAAAGTCTTCTTTTTACAGCTCTATAATCCTTCTATGAGAAACACACAATTGAAATCCAAGAAAATGTAATATCGCATTGGCCACCAGCATTTTATTTAAAATTCCCCCAAAATTCTGCTTTTTAAATTGTTGAACTCCTAGCAAGTCTGTCTTCAATTATATAGCTATAATGGGCCTGAAAGTTATATGTAGTCTTCATAGACACTTATCCCATTTCATTCTTTTATATTCACTTGCTATTCCTCTTGTGGTGGATTGATCAATAGTGGTTCTGATTTTGCAAGTCTCCCTGAATGCACACCTTTTGGAAATGCCCTTCAATATTAGCTCTGTCTCCACTCTTGGCCATTTGCCTGCTTTGGTCAAAAAACTATAGCAAATATGAGACAAGATTTGAAAAGTGCTTGCACATTAGGGTTTGCCCTCTTCCCTCTCTTAGAATCCTGAGTGTGACAAGCTTGGACAAGCCTATTAGATGATAAAAGGCATGTAGTCCAATTGTCTTCTCAACCTAGATGGCAGCAAGCCAACCTGCACACATGAAATGTGGCCACCTTATAATACCCAGATCAAGAAAACCAGCCTTTGCCTGCTGACCTCTCATCTGTGAGGAAGACCAGCCCAGACTAGCCGAATCTGAACACAACCCAGATTGCCAAACTACAGAACCAGGAGTGTAAAACAAAACAAACAAACAAAAATACTGTTTTAAGTCATTTGAGTTTTAGATCGGCTTGTTATGCAGGAAAGCAGAACTAATATACTTCTCATCAGTATCCAAGCATGCTCTTGGGTCTTCACTATTAATTTAACACAACAAAATAATGCAAGCACAAGGAAACAGACCCATAGCTCATCGTTGCAGGGAAGCTGCCGCACAGTACCAAGTCTACATCACTGAAGGGGAACAGCTTTATTTGGGGGTCATGACTTCCATGGTGGCTCAGATGGTTAAGAATCTCCCTGCAATGTAGGAAATCTGGGTTTGATTCCTAAATTAGAAAGATCCCCTGGAGGAGAGAATGGCTATCCACTTGTTTTCTTGTCTCAAGAATTCCATGGTCAGAGAAGCCTGGGGGGCTGTCTCTAATATACTTCTTAGACACTAGCTCTGCCCTGGTGTCACTTGCACAGCCTCAGTTGTACGTTACTTGAAAATGTTCCCTATTCATGCTATTCTTCTTTGGCTTCAGGTTACTCTTGATTCACTTTATAGTCTGCTTCCCAATCCTAACACTTCACTGAAATTGCTCTTATTGAGGATTGGTTAGGATTCTATAATTTAGTGGCCAAGCAGTAGAAATCCAAATTGAATAACACAATAACTGAGTCAAAAGGAAAGTCACAATTAGGGTATAGCGTATCTCACAGAGCCATCCCTGGAATCACATCTTGATCTCTTCGGGTCTCACCCTTGGGCCTCTCCACACATTTTCTTCTTCCGTCTTGTTACAAGCTGATTGTCTCTGTTCCTAAGTCTGCAAAACAGAAGACAAACAAACTAACAGAAAAACAGCAGCAATCAATATCCTCTGTGCTGCATTACTCCAGCTCAAAAGAGTAGCCAGATCTAAATGTCATTTCTTGGATGGATCTCATCTTCCTGAATATCTTTTCAATTGGCCTCATTTAAGGGAGACACCAATTTATGAACTGACTTCTCCAGTTCAAGGTTTGAGCTCACATTTTGTAATTACACAGAATCTTTTATGATAATCATGCAGATAGAATTGAGGGAAGGAGGGTTCAGATTTCAGAAAAGAAAGGCCCAGAGTGTTGTAGAACTCAGCAGATGAAGCAATGGTTGTGCACTGGCCCTTCCCTCTTGGCTACAATCATATATTCTATCAATACACATATTTTCAAAACTTCCCTACCTTAAATGACCAAAAATCTTCCCACTATGGATCTTAATATCAACTCTCAGAATTGCAGCTTTCTTCCCCTTCCCCCTTATTTTTTGTAAAATTATATGATTCATATCTATCTTCCTCACTAGCTTACATCTGCATTAAAGCAGTGTTTAGTTTGTTGTTTAGCTCAGGATCTGGTTCATGGTAGGAACTTAATAAATGTGAATTCCTCAATGAACACCAAGGAATGTTTTAGATTTGGTATCTAAAAATAATGTCATAAGCTACCAAGTTCTGATCCACTTTATCTGTATTGTCATGTGAGCAAAGTAAGACATCAAAATGTTAGCTAATTTACCCACGTTTGTGCAGCTAATCCATGATAGATCCTGGACTTTGATCCTTACATTTTTGCTTCAGAATCAACACTTTTAACTAGTCTGTTCTGTGGATTCTCAAACATATTAGTATACAATACTGGAGAAAAAGCAGGATAGCGGCAATAAACTTTACCAGGAGAAACAAGGAAGAAAGTTGATGAAGCATGTGTGGATCATTGATCCAGACCACAAATCATACTCAGTTGGATAAACATAGTAAGAATCATTGAAAGGATGGATGGAGCTCTTGGAGATGACTTTTCTGAATTACCTCTTCGACCAGGGAGTGAGATTTGTGATCAGCCATTTGGCTACATCTAATTCTGTTCACTGGGAGGATTTCTCTTGCGTATAAACCTTTATTGGAAATCTTTATCATCTACTGTAGAATATTGCCTTGCTTTGAATCACGTTATAACTGAGTACTTTGGAAAGAAGACTTCACCACCTTAGAAAGAGTTTAACACATTAGTCCCACAAAATAAAGGACATAAGCAGAAGTCCTTTGGGGAGGCATGCTGGTTCAAATTGTCTCAAGTCATCTGACACCTTTCAGAGATCCCTAATTCATATGTCCATTATTATACACAGTTACCTGGGCTCTCAGATCTCTAGGAACATTAACAAATTTGTGTTCCTGTCCTGATACTCACTCTCTCTCTCTCTCTCTTTTTTTTTTTTTTTATTTTTTGGCTTTAAGTTAGAACAGCTTGAATTTGAGAATGTTTCTCCTTTCGTATCTTATAGACTATCGTCAGTAACCACACACACACAGTATAACAACCTGATAAAGTGCTTTTAAGCTTTAGTCTTAATGCTCACACCCAAAACCAAAAGTCAACGGATAATAGATTATCCAATTAGTTCACTACAGCACAAGAATGGCAAGCTTCCTAGTCCAGAATAAGTATGTTGTCATTGTTTCCAATACCCACTTCTCTGCCAGTTTTGAGCATCTGTTACTTATAATACTGCTTGTGGTGAACGTATGATGTGATGGTTCAAAGTATGAAATGTGCATATAGAACATGCGTGTGAAGTCCTAACCCTGACACCCACTGGCTAGACGGCTTTAGACAAGTTGCTTGACCTCTACATGTCTCACTTCCCCTGTTGTGCTGAGTTAGTTATAGGGTTATTATGAGGATTTTCAGATAAAGTAGTATGTAACTGTTTCATAATATTCCTTCACTACCATAGTATGTGTTCATTTATTTTTAGAAATATTATTGGTATTAATAACACAGTTATACTTGAAATAACTGAGGTGAAAATGGCACAGGTTTGTGGAAACTAAGGCCAGAATGGAGCTAGGAATTTGCAAAAATTGGACATACAATCTCATACACCATCATGCATTCTTGCTGCAGACAGTTTTTTTTTATTTTCTATAGTCTGGATAGAGCAAAAATGGCCACAAGTTAACACTTTCCTTGGTTCACTTCTCAACTCAAAGTATCATTCAAGCTTAGCTTGTATATTCCTTTAGTTTCCAATTGCCAGCTAAGTATTCTTATTGACAAGTTTTGGATCAGGTGTTCTTCCTTGATTCAAACAACTGTGGCCAGGACATGGGATGACATTACACTAGGGAACATTGCCCAGAGTAACCATCTAGGCCGAGGAGGAAGGAAAGGAGATTTTTCCAAAAAAGCAGAAGTGAACAGTTTCCAGCGAAGAGCAATAACTCTTTGAGGGAAAGAACAATTATTTTCCACCACAGACTTTGTTAATAACAATGTGGCAAAATCTGAGAAACATTTTAAAATCTTCATTTTGCTTGATTTCTCTATAGCTAATGCAATTAACCAAATTCCCTAAAAATACTGTCTTTCTTTGGAGACTATAACATACTTATTTCTCACTTTTTCATTGCCCTTTCTATGCTTGTGTTTGATGTATTTTCCACCACCGTCCCATAGTTGAGTACTGTTTGTTTCTGAAAAATTTTTTTTTTCTGGGTATTTTTCTCTTTGTATATTTTCTTTGAGAGCTTCCCATTGGCTCAGTGGTAAAGACTCTGTCTGCCAAAGCTGGAGCCGCAGGAGATGCAGGTTTGATCCCTGGGTTGGGAAGATCCCCTGGAGGAGAAAATAGCAATGCACTCCAATATTCTTGCATAGGAAATCCCATGTACAGAGGAGTCCACGGGGCTGCAAAGAGTTGGACATGACTGAGTGACTGAGCATGCACATATTATCTTCTAGGTAATCTCATCAACTACACATTTCAAAAACCATCTGCTGATGGCTCCAGATTTATATTTAGAGGTCCAGACTGTCCATTCAACTTTTACATTGGATTTTCTCACAAGGATGTTGAACTAAGCATGTTCAAAACAGAACTTAAAAGTTTCCCTTTTGAACTAGCTTCTGATCCATTACTCTACCACTTGGTATTTTATGCACACTCTTTCCAGAAACAGGCATAACAGAGGATAACTGACTGCATTAGGGCTTCTATTTTATTGAAAGCTCCATTTTTAGTAATTCTAGAAAGATGAAAGGAAATTCCTTAAACTCACAGTAATAATGTAGTGGAAAAGAGCCTATCAAATGTCAAAGAGGTAGTTAATTTAAGGTTATTGATGTGGATTTATTTCTTCAAAGCTGAGTTGCTGCCTGATAGCTTTAAGTAAATATAGGAGACACAAATCCTAACTGCTTATAAATAGTCTGTAAGCTTTATCGCCTTCCCTCGTGGCTCAGTGGAAAAGAATCTGCCTGCAATGCAGAAGACATGGATTCGATCCCTAGGTTGGGAAGATCCCCTGTAGGAGGAAATAGTAACCCAATCCTGTACTCCTGACTGGAAAATTCCATGGACAGAGGAGACTGGTGCGCTACAGTCCATAGGGTCGTGAAGAGTGACATGACTTAGTGACTAAACAATAACAGTAAGCTTTCATGAAAATCTTATATAAATGAAGATTGCTCTATGATATTTAGGGATGCAAACAACTGATAAAATGACAGACTTGGGATTAGAAGCACCATCCATTCAATTCCAAGGGAGGTGTGTCAGGATCAAAACAGAAAGCAAAACAAAACTGAGCAGTGAGGAAATTTCAGAGACAGGAAATTCATGGAAATGTTTAACCCATACTTGCAAAAGCTCTCTAGCCCATGCACCTAGGACAGGTTGTGGTCCCTGGTAGAAGCTATGTGCTTGTATATTGACCAGACAGAGAGCGACCACATCCTAGAAGTCCCTGAAATCCATCTTGGTAGCACAGCTACTCAGTAAGGCTGGAAAAGGAGAATCCAGCAGGTAGCTCCCAGACTAGCATTTGAAATGGAGGGAAAGATGAGTTAACACTCTAGGATGCATCTCTTTATGTGATGAAATTGTCTTTCTTTCTTTCTTTTTTTTTTTTTTGGCCCTGCAGCTTGTGGGATCTTGGTTCCTTGATCAGAAATTGAATTCTGGCCCTTGGCAGTGAAAGCGCAAGTCCTAAACACTGGACTGCAAGGGAATTCCCTGTGATGGAATTTTTGCTTTATAGAAAGCATAATGGAAAGCATTTTTGCCTAGAAAACTCCAGAATTTTTTAAAACAGTATACTTTTATTGTATAAAACTAGATATGTGATTATTGGGGCACAAAAATGAACTTCTATTAGGGAAGATAAATATTAGCATTTAAATGACAATATTTGAATCCTGGGATAATGGAATTGGAAGGTAGCCTAGAAATAATCTATTTCAACCATTTCATTTTCCATTTATGGAAATAGACAAGAGAAGTGAGGCATGAGAGGAATCCATGTAGAGAAAATTGTCACGCCACATCTGACCCCCCAAATCACCATGTAAACCTCTCTGCTTCTATCAACTTATTAGAGTAAGTTACACACCCTTGTTACTTTTCAAATCTATAGCAAAGAAATCCATTGCAAAAATAATCACATATGACTGACTTTTTCTTATTTTCCCATAATACAAAATAATTAACAAAGAATACACTTTCATTAAATACAACTTAGAAAATACAAGAAGATAGGATATTAAGGGGGATGATTGTATGATAGTAATTATGTTATTAATAATAGAAAACTCATTCATTCATAGTCCTATCACTGTTAGGTAGGAATTTAGGATTCAAACTGGTCTCTAAATCCAACCTCAGACATGCCCTAATTGGCTCAGGAGAGCTCACAGATATGCTACAAAATAACCACAGAGACTTTTCTAACTGCCAGCTATTCGCACAGTAGATACAAACTAACTACAGGAGTGGCTCCAACTCTGGGCACAGGTGTCCTTCATGCACAGCTCAAGTGACCTTAGGCAGTGGGAGGCCCATTAAGTGTTCATTAATATTCCATATATACTTACATTTGATTAGAACAGACTGAATTATGGGAAAGACATACACAACAGAGCCTGCTGTTATGTAACTTGCAACTGTCAATCAAAACTCTCAGTCCACAACCACCTAGATGAATATGTAAAAGCCCTGTCTTGAAAATCCCCTACCTCATCATTCTGGTGCCAGTGCCTCTCTCAGCCTGACCCACCTCTCCCTTGAGGTGCTCTTTCAGTTCTTTCTCCAATAAACTTATTTTTGTCATGGTTAAGACCTCAGATTCTTCTTTGTGTCCTTAACAAGAACTGAGACCCTTAAGGGAAGGCCCTCTTGACTCTCCTCAAATCTGGTAACATCACTCAAAGATAGTCATTATTATTATTTGAGTACATATTTTCTTTAACTTCTTCTAAAGACATAGACTCAAAGACATAGATTAAGAGTGTGGCCTTTCCTTTGAGGGAAATAAGTTTCAAATCTCAGTCTTCTGCCAGCAGATGTCTGACCTTGAATGTATGTTCTGATGTCTTGGTGCTGGTTTTCTCATCTGTGAGCTCCAGATGCTACCAGCACCTGCGTGATAGGCATGTGAATATTTAATTATGAAACCTTAGTCCATTCCAGGAATAAAGCATGCAAAGCTGCTCGTTTTTGTTATTTTAATAAATACTTTACAATCTGTGCTTGAGAAATGTAGCAAATACTAATAGCTATACTCTAGTGGAGGTGACGGAATTCCAGTTGAGCTATTTCAAATCCTGCAAGATGATGCCGTGAAAGTGCTGCATTCAATATGCCAGCAAATTTGGAAAACTCAGCAGTGGCCATAGGACTGGAAAAGGCAGTTTTCATTCCAATCCCAAAGATAGGCAATGCCAAAGAATGCTCAAACTACTGCACAATAGCACTCATCTCACACGCTAGTAAAGTAATGCTCAAAATTCTCTAAGTCAGACTTCAGCAATATGTGAACCATGAACTCCCTGATGTTCAAGCTGGTTTTAGAAAAGGCAGAGGAACCAGAGATCAAGTTGCTAACATCCACTGGATCATGGAAAAAGCAAGAGAGTTCAAGAAAAATGTCAATTTCTGCTTTATTGACGATGCCAAAGCCTTTGACTGTGTTGATCACAGTAGACTGTGGAAAATTCTGAAAGAGATGGGAATACCAGACCACCTGACCCGCCTCTTGAGAAACCTGTATGAGGTCAGGAAGCAACAGTTAGAACTGGACATGGAACAACAGACTGGTTCCAAATAAAAAGGAGTACGTCAAGGCTGTATATTGTCACCCTGATTATTTAACTTATGTGCAGAATACATCATGAGAAACGCTGGACTGGAAGAAGCACAAGCTGGAATCAAGATTTCCAGGAGAAATATCAGTCACCTCAGATATACAGATGACACCACCCTTAAGGCAGAAAGTGAAGAGGAACTAAAAAGCTTCTTGATGAAAGTGAAAGAGGAGAGTGAAAAAGTTGGCTTAAAGCTCAGCATTCAGAAAACTAAGATCATGGCATCCGGTCCCATCACTTCATGGGAAATAGATGGGGAAACAGTGGAAAGTGTCAGACTTTATTTTTTGGGGCTCCAAAATCACTGCAGATGGTTATTGAAGCCATGAAATTAAAAGACGCTTACTCCTTGGAAGGAAAGTTATGACCAAACTAGATAGCATATTCTAAAGGAGAGACATTCATTTGTCAACAAATATCTGTCTAGTCAAGGCTATGGTTTTTCCAGTAGTCATGTATGGATGTGAGAGTTGGACTGTGAAGAAAGCTGAGCACCAAAGAACTGATGCTTTTGAAGTGTGGTGTTGGAGAAGACTCTTGAGAGTCCTTTGGACTGCAAGGAGATCCAACCAGTCCATTCTGAAGGAGATCAGCCCTGGGTGTTCATTGGAAGGAATGATGTTAAAGCTGAAACTCCAATACTCTGGCCACCTCAAGGGAAGAGTTGACTCATTGGAAAAGACCCTGATGCTGGGAAGGACTGGGGGCAGGAGGAGAAGGGGACGGCAGAGGATGAGATGGCTGGATGGCATCACTAACTTGATGGACATGAGTTTGGGTGAACTCCAGGAGATGGTGATGGACAGGGAGGCCTGGCGTGCTGCGATTCATGGGGTCGCAAAGAGTCAGACACGACTGAGCGACTGAACTGAACTGAACTGAATGTATACATGTCTAACATATGGGCAATTGCATGTTCTACTTTAGTTAAGCCCCATTTATGAAGAAAAAAAATTCATGATATAATAATCACATTCAAATATCAATTTATGGCTAAAATTAAAGAATATATGTAATCAACCTTCTTTCTTGACATTTAAAGTCTTTCAAAATTTTTGCAATTATAAATAACGCTGAGATGAATATGTTTATATACAGTCTCTTTTTAAGTATACATTCAGAAATGGAACTATCACATCAAATATTAGGTATATTTATAAAATTTATGATTCATCTTACTGGATTGCTTTCCCAAGGGGTTACATCAGTTTACAAAAACATTAGCAATGCATGAGATTTTTTCCATTTTTTAGTACACTTGAAAGCATTATATTCTGACATTTCAAAAAAAATCTTTGCAAATTTGATATTTAAGCAATGAGATTTCATTGTGATGATTTCAATTTTTTATGACTCAGATGACTGCCAAGTTGGAACATCTTCGTATTGCTTTTAAAGCAAATGCCTTTCTGCTAAAGGAGAGAGATTATTTTCTCATTCATCTATAGATGTCCAAATGCATCTCCTATTGATTTGTTTAGTCTATCTGCTTATTATTGATAACAATCTTATTCCATGTTTCCTAAAAGTATGATTTATTAACAACACATTTACAACATTAAAAAAAGATGTCTTTTATTTGTTCATTATTTTAATTTATATGCACTTTGGTCTTAATGAAAGTGAAAGTTGCTCAGTTGTGTCCGACTCTTTGCAACCCCATGGACTATACAGTCCATGGAGTACTCCAGGTCAGAATACTGGAGTGGGTAGCCTATCCCTTCTCCAGTGGATCTTCCCAACCCAGGAATCAAACTAGGGTCTCCTGCATTGCAGGTGGATTCTTTACCAACTGACCTATCAGGGAAGCCCTTGTTCTGAATATTTCGATAACTTTATCAAGTAACTCCAAAATTGTTCTGATTTAGGAATTACATGTCTGATATGTAGATTTTGTTCCTTTCATTTGGTTGTTCAGGCCTGGGTCAGAATCATACCCTTCCAATTTCTGTAGCTTTATAGAATTTTAATTTCTGATTAGACTAGTTCTTCCACAATGGACTTCTGTTTTCAAAAAACTTCTCTGCTATTTTTGCAAACTTATTTTTTACAAGGTAAATTTGGATTAATCTTTTTTAGTTAAATAGACAATCTGTTATGACTTTGATAGAAAATATGTTCTACTATAAAGCTACTTAATACATAATTCTACTTTAGAATCTTTAGTCTTTTCATACAGGTATATGATTTATGTATGGTGACTCACATATTAGTTTATATTTCCGAAAAGTATTCTGTTGTTTCCTACAGATACCTTTGCATATTGCCTGTTGAAATTATATTTAAGTATTTTATTCCTTTAGCTATGGTTAATCAGATATTTTCTGATTCAGTTCAGTTCAGTTCAGTCGCTCAGTCATGTCTGACTCTTTGTGACCCCATGAATTGCAGCATGCCAGGCTTCCCTGTCCATCACCAACTCCCGGAGTTCACCCAGACTCACGTCCATCTAGTCAGTGGTGCCGTCCAGCCATCTAATCCTCAGTCGTCCCCTTCTCCTCTTGCCCCCAATCCCTCCCAGCATCAGGGTCTTTTCCAATGAGTCAACTCTTCACATGAGGTGGCCAAAGTACTGGAGTTTCAGTATTTTTAATTCCAATTTTTACTAAATATATGTTTACCATTCATTGGGTTTACTGAACTCTCAGTGATTCCAACAGTTCTTTGGGTGATTCTTTCAGGTAAAAAGAGCCAGTATTAGCTATCTTTTGCCACATAACAGACTACCCTCAAACTGAGTGACTCTCAACAACATTTATTATCCCACATTTTCTGAGGGTCATGCATCTACACACAGCTTAGTTGGTTCTTTTAGGTGTCATACTCACAGGCTGCAATCAAAGTGTTGGGAAAATCAGAATCCAACAACACATTAAAAAGATCATACACCATGACCAAGTGGGCTTTATCCCAGGGATGCAAGGATTCTTCAATATCCGCAAATCAATCAATGTAATTCACCACATTAACAAATTGAAAAATAAAAACCATATGATTATCTCAATAGATGCAGAGAAGGCCTTTGACAAAATTCAACATCCATTTATGATAAAAACTCTCCAGAAAGCAGGAATAGAAGGAACATACCTCAACATAATAAAAGCTATATATGACAAACCCACAGCAAACATTATCCTCAATGGTGAAAAATTGAAAGCATTTCCCCTAAAGTCAGGAACAAGACAAGGGTGTCCACTTTCATCGCTATCATTCAACATAGTTCTGGAAGTTTTGGCCACAGCAATCAGAGCAGAAAAAGAAATAAAAGGAATCCAAATTGGAAAAGAAGAAGTAAAACTCTCACTGTTTGCAGACGACATGATCCTCTACATGGAAAACCCTAAAGACTCCACCAGAAAGTTACTAGAGCTCATCAATGAATATAGTAAAGTTGTAGGATATAAAATCAACACACAGAAATCCCTTGCATTCCTATACACTAATAATGAGAAAGTAGAAAAAGAAATTAAGGAAACAATTCCATTCACCATTGCAACGAAAAGAATAAAATACTTAGGAATATATCTACCCAAAGAAACTAAAGACCTATATATAGAAAACTATAAAACACTGATGAAAGAAATCAAAGAGGACACTAATAGATGGAGAAATATGCCATGTTCGTGGATCAGAAGAATCAATATAGTGAAAATGAGTATAATACCCAAAGCAATCTACAAATTCAATGCAATCCCTATCAAGCTACCAGCCATATTTTTCACAGAACTAGAACAAATAATTTCAAGATTTGTATGGAAATACAAAAAACCTCGAATTGCCAAAGCAATCTTGAGAAAGAAGAATGGAACTGGAAGAATCAACTTGCCTGACTTCAGGCTCTATTACAAAGCCACAGTCATCAAAACAGTATGGTACTGGCACAAAGACAGACATATAGATCAATGGAACAAAATAGAAAGCCCAGAGATAAATCCACACACATATGGACACCTTATCTTTGACAAAGGAGGCAAGAATATTCAATGGAGTAAAGACAATCTCTTTAACAAGTGGTTCCTGGAAAACTGGTCAACCACTTGTAAAAGAATGAAACTAGATCACTTTCTAACACCGCACACAAAAATAAACTCAAAATGGATTAAAGATCTAAATGTAAGACCAGAAACTATAAAACTCCTAGAGGAGAACATAGGCAAAACACTCTCAGACATAAATCACAGCAGGATCCTCTATGATCCACCTCCCAGAATTCTGGAAATAAAAGCAAAAATAAACAAATGGGATCTAATTAAAATTAAAAGCTTCTGCACAACAAAGGAAACTATAAGCAAGGTGAAAAGACAGCCTTCTGAATGGGAGAAAATAATAGCAAATGAAGCAACTGACAAACAACTCATCTCAAAAATATACAAGCAACTTACGCAGCTCAATTCCAGAAAAATAAACGACCCAATCAAAAAATGGGCCAAAGAACTAAATAGACATTTCTCCAAAGAAGACATATGGATGGCTAACAAACACATGAAAAGATGCTCAACATCATTCATTATCAGAGAAATGCAAATCAAAACCACAATGAGGTACCACTTCACACCAGTCAGAATGGCTGCGATCCAAAAATCTGCAAGCAATAAATGCTGGAGAGGGTGTGGAGAAAAGGGAACCCTCCTACACTGTTGGTGGGAATGCAAACTAGTACAGCCACTATGGAGAACAGTGTGGAGATTCCTTAAAAAATTGCAAATAGAACTACCTTATGACCCAGCAATCCCACTGCTGGGCATACACAGCGAGGAAACCAGAATTGAAAGAGACACATGTACCCCAATGTTCATCGCAGCACTGTTTATAATAGCCAGGACATGGAAACAACCTAGATGTCCATCAGCAGATGAATGGATAAGAAAGCAGTGGTACATATACACAATGGAGTATTACTCAGCCATGAAAAAGAATTCATTTGAATCAGTTCTGATGAGATGGATGAAACTGGAGCCGATTATACAGAGTGAAGTAAGCCAGAAAGAAAAACACCAATACAGTATACTAACACATATATATGGAATTTAGAAAGATGGCAATGACGACCCTGTATGCAAGACAGGAAAAAAGACACAACTGTGTATAATGGACTTTTGGACTCAGAGGGAGAGGGAGAGGGTGGGATGATTTTGGAGAATGGCATTCTATCATGTATATTATCATGTAAGAATTGAATCGCCAGTCCACGTCTGACGCAGGATACAGCTTGCTTGGGGTTGGTGCATGGGAATGACCCACAGAGATGTTATGGGGAGGGAGGTGGGAGGGGGGTTCATGTTTGGGAACACATGTAAGAAATAAAGATTTTAAAATTAAAAAAAAAAGAAAAAAGAAAAAAAAAACTATGATCATGGCATCCAGTCCCATCACTTCATGGCAAGTAGATGGGAAAACATGGAAACAGTGACAGACTTTATTTTTGTGGGCTCCAAAATCACTGTAGATGGTGACTGCAGCCATGAAATTAAGACATTTGCCTCTTGGAAGAAAAGCTATGACCAACGTAGATAGTATACTAAAAAACAGAGACATTACTTTGTCGACAAAAGTCCATCTAGTCAAAGCTAAGGTTTTTCCAGGTGTCATGTATGGATGTGAGAGTTGGACTATAAAGAAAGTTGAGCACTGAACTGATCCTTTGAACTGTGATGTTGGAGAAGACTCTTGAGAGTCTCTTGGACTTCAATGATATCCAACCAGGCAATCCTAAAGGAAATCAGTCCTGAATATTCATTGGAAGGACAGATGCTAAAGCTGTAACTCCAATACTTTGGCCACCTGTTGTGAAAAACTGACTAACTGGAAAATACCCTGATGCTGGGAAAGATTGAAGGTGGGAGAAGGGGATGACAGAGGATGAAACGTTTGGATGTCATCACCAACTTGATGGACAAGTTTGAGCAAGCTTCAGGAGTTGGTTATGGACAGGGAAGCCCGGCGTGCTGCAGTCCATGGGGTCACAAAGAGTTGGTTGTGACTGAGCTACTGAGCTGAACTTACTATAATAAATGATATCCTAAAAAAAAAAAAAAAAAAGAAATGTGAGAGCATGTATATAGAAGTATATAGAGAGCATTTATATTATAAGATAGAACACCAGGCTGCTAGATTTCTGTAGTGCAGCAACAGAAATATTACATGATATTGAATGATGTCTGTATAGTGGAGAAGAGTATTTTCAGGAACTGCCCAATTTGAAGCAAATTCTTTTCCTATCAAAAGTCAGAGAGGTCTATGATTCCTGAGAAGCAGAACAGAGTATGTGGAGAGAGAGAAAGAGAGAGAGGGGCATAAGAAGAGAGGAAGAGGGGTGAGGAGAGAGGGAAAGAGACTGAGACCACTCTCAGATTACAGGTATCTGCAATCTATAATTCTGCATGTCCTATGTTCTTTCATACAAGGACATTGGTTTTTTAAATTGGTAATTCAGTGTTTGCATGTTCACTTGCTCGTAACTCATGTTGATAGTCTTTGTCAGTCATGTTACTGAGAAAACCATCTTGTGCTTCAACATACTAACATCTCTGCATTGTGATTCAACAACATGTATGTTACTGATAAACTCTATATTCCTAAAAAAAAAAAAAACAAAACAAAACAAAGTGTTGGGAAAGGCCATCTAAGTCATCTTAGAAAGCCAGTAAGTTGGAAGTCACAATTTTTATCACCACATCCAAAACTAAGTGGTATCCCATCATTCTTGCCATATTGTGTCAGTGGTTAGAAGTGAGTCACTGTGTCAGGTCCAGACTACACCCAAGAGGAGGGGATTATACATGCAGCAAAACCCCAAAAAGTTGTGAACCACTCGGAGTCAATTCAGAAGCTGCCTACTGTAGAATCTTTTGAACGATCTGACAAATAAATAAGTTCAACTGTAATTTTATTTATTTTCTTTTAAAATCAGTTTCATTGGAGTATAACTGCTTTATAATGTTGTGTTTCTACTGTGCAGCAAAGTGAATCAGGTATATGTATATTTTTGATCAAGGAGATCAAACCAGTCAATCCTAAAGGGAATCAACCCTGAATATTCACTGAAAGGATTAATGCTGAAGCTGAAGCTCACATACTTTGCCCACCTGATGCTAAGAGCCAACTCGTTTGAAAAGACCCTAAAGCTGGGAAGGGTTGAAGGCAGGAAGAGAAGGGGATGACAGAGGATGAGATGGTTGGATGGCATCACTGATTCAGTGGACATGAGTTTGAGCAAACTCTGGGAGACAGTGAAGGACAGGGAAGCCTAGAGGGCTGCAGTCCATGGGGTTGCAAAGAGTCAGACACAACTGAGCAACTGAACAACAGCAGTATACATATCCCTTGTTTTCAGATGTCCTTCACATTTAGGTCGACAGAGCATGGAGTAAAGTTCCCTGAGCTGCACAGCAGGTTCTCATTAGTTATCTGTTTTGCACATAGTATCAGTAGCATGTATGTGTCAGTCACAGTCTCCTAGTTCATCCTACCCCCTCCCTTTACACCCTTGGTGACCATATATTTGTTCTCTAGTCTGTGTCTCTATTTCTGTTTTGCAAATAAGATCAACTATACCATTTTTATAGACTCCACATATATACATCAAAATACAGTATTTGCTTTTTCTCTTTCTGACTTACTTCACTCTATAAAACAGTCTTAAGTTCACCCACGTCTGTACAAATGATCCAATTTCATTTCCTTTTATGGCTGAGTAATATTCCATCGTATATAATTCCAACTAATCTACTACATCTCCTGCCAATTAATTAAAACAGCATTTCATTTTCTCAGCCAAAACCACAGAGATTGGGCCTCTCCACATAGGAAATCTACAGCTGATGTCTGAGCTTTGGACTCTCTCACAGGGCTTCTAGCCTGGGCCAATCACTATGTCCTTAGACCATGCCAATCCCAGAGGATGGCTAGATATCAAGTTACCAAGTTGGATGAGGGTACTACTCTGCGTTCAAGATTCTGTTCTTTCACCCAATCTCAGATAGGAAAAATGGAGTTCAGGGGATATGGATGAAGAATTATGCATAAAATTGCAGTATATATTTAGTGGAGAATGGTATTTTTCTCCACAATCTTCAAACCAGAGCTAGATCGTGCTTTATGAGTGAAGAATTAAGTTGCAGTCTCTTTCATTTCTTTTGAAATAGAGAATCGAAAGTTCAAGGGGTCCCTCCAGCTTTCAGAAGTTTGCCATCCAAGACTCTAGAAGCACTACACAAAATGATACTAATCGCTTAAGGGAGTTCTTCGAAACTGAGTGCTTTATTCCATCTTCAAGGAGAAAGAAATGGAGTCAATGATTCCCTCTTGCAATAATAGACACTTTCTCCTGCACTGAGTAGAAAGGAGAAAATGAAAGAAGTGTTAAGTGAGAATTGACAAGTGCTTGCGCCGGACTGTCAAAGGAAGGTGATAATGAGCTTCAGAGTTTTAAAAATGTTTCTCCTTATTACCATATTCATTCTGCTATGATACATATTTATGGAACCAAATGCGCACACCTAACCCCAGATTTGTCCCTTTTCTTTTCTTGAAAATTAAGAGGTTGTGTTTAGGAATACTAAGGGCTACTTGAATAGGGTAAGAAACGACCTTGCAATGGAGGGGATACATTGTAGAGTTTGCCATCCAGACCTGGACTTGAATCCAGGTCCTCTGCTCTAAATTCACTGTCTGTGCAGCCTTGGGCAATGTTGCCTTTCTGAGCCTGTCCCCATATCCAGCAATGATAATGCCTTGCTCAGAATTCATTCAACACACATTTACTGAGAAGCTATTATGTGCTAGGCATTATTCTTAATGCAAGAGGCATGACAGTAAACAACCAAGGTCCTAGTAAAGAGATTTAAACAGATGCTTATATGAACTCGGTAGCAATATGTGATAAATTAGGTTTAATATGATAGCCCAGAAAAAGCTTTGCTGAGGAACGTAATAGCTGTCAGATAAGAAACATCGTAGGGGCTCAAAAATGCAAATTCCAGTTTGTTCCCAGCAGCATTGCTCTGTTTATTAAGCCAAGGCACAGCATAAGAGCAGCATTAGCCTTCCCATCATAATTGTTACATTGTGTAAGACTTCAGAAGTAGCCTTAAAGTTAGCCTAGTCTAACTCTTACACTTTAGAGATGGGGAAACCAAGGACAGGAGAAGAGACTGAGCTGAGGCAATACAGATTGATTTTCATCCAAAATACTCCACCTGCAGAGTTAATTGAGCTGTTATGTATCAATGAATCACCCTCTGCCCTAGGCAGCTGCAGATATTAAAGTCCTGGCATCTGTGAGATCAGCCTTTCCCAGTTCCGGAACCAAAGAAACCCTGGCCTGGAAGTCTTCTGACTCCTAGCTGAGGATTTACTTATCCTTCAGTTCAGTTCAGTCGCTCAGTCGTGTCCAACTCTTTGTAACCCCATGGACTGCAGCACGCCAAGCCTCCCTGTCCATCACGAGCTCCCAGGGTTTACCCAAACTCATAGCCATTGAGTCGCTGATGCCATCCAACCACCTCATCCTCTTATCCTTAGAGTCATGGTAACTCCCACAGCCTTCCTGGCTCCAGCCCAGGGCAGGGAGAATGGCCAGCAAGGTGAGAGGCATGGGGAAGTAAGCTGGGGACAGTGGAGTGAGGCATGGGAAGTCCTCCACCCACAGTCCTGTCCCCTCTCAGCCACTCTCCCCACTGAGGCCAGTGGGTCATCATAATGAAGCTCAGATCTGACCTGTCATTCCCCTGCTGAGTGATTCCTCCTCACTGTCAGGATAAAGCTGAAATCTTCCTGAGAAGAGGAGACTCATGATCTGGCTCCTGTATTCTCACCACTTCTCTTGTCACAGTTTGGACGAACTGAATTCACTGCCACTTCAAGTATGTACCATTCCCCCTCGTGTCTGCGTGAATTCTTCTCTTGCTGCAATCTCCCTTTATCCCCTTGATGCACCTGAAAAATAATACCTATTCATCCTTTTAGGTTTGGGTTTGATGTCACCACCCTGATAGCAGGCCAGGTGCTTACCTATGTTCTAGGTCCTTCCCTTATGCTCTGTATTTAGTCCCATCACTGAGCATCACTTGGCACCTTTGTACTGTTTTTTTTTCTCTTTCCTTGTCTGTTTCTCCCACTAGACCATAATAAGATCCCCCGAGTCCACTGTAGAACCCCAAGGGCATTGCCCTACGCCTGGCACAGAGTGAGACACCAAACACATACTTGTTGAATAAATGAAAGGATGAATGATTGAATGGAAACTACACTCATCATTAGTTCTGATCAATAATTTAAGAATCTGAGGAGCTCAGGGGAAAGCATGATTGTGTTATAGTTCTTGGAGTCTGCATTAGTTTTCTCTAGCACTAGACTTCAATCCAAGGACCTCCTGCAAAAACTGTGTTGAACTTCTTTGATTTCATCATGTCTGACTGTTTGTGACCCCACAGACTATAGCCTGCACGGCTCCTCTGTCGGTGTAATTTTCCAGGCAAGAATACGGGAATGGGTTGCCATTTTCTACTCCAGAGGATCTTCCTGACCCAGGGATCAAACCTGCATTTCCTGTGTCTCCTGCACTGGCAGGTGGATTCTTTACCACTGGGGAGCCTAGGGCCATAGTAGACCCTGTATTGGGCTTTTTAGGGCTGGTGTATCCCTGCGTACAGAAAGACCTGGACATCTCTGTTTCATTGGTGGCCCTCCCCAAGCCCCTTTCTGGCTCTTTGGCTGATTCTTTCTGTATTAGTTTCCTAGGCTGCCATAACCAAGCACCACAGACTGAGTGGCTTTACCAAAAGGGTATATTGTCTCACGGTCCCACAGGCTAGAAGTCTGAAATCTTGGTTCCTTCTAAAGAGTCGGAGGGGAGGATCTGTTTCAGGTCTCTCTCACTAGACTGTGAATGGCCATCTTCTCCTCGTCGCTTCACATTGTCTTTCCTCTCTACTTGTTTGTGTCCAAATTTCTCCTTTGTAGAAGGACACTAGTCACACTGGATTAAGGGCCCACTGGACTCTGGCACATCTGCAATGACCTTATTTCCAAATAGCATCACAATCTAGGATACTAACGGTTAAGACTTGAGCAGAGTTTTCAGGGGTATACGTTTTAAACTGAAGAGTTGGCTCATTTGAAAAGACTATGATGCTGGGAAAGATTGAGGTCAAGAGGAGAATGGGGTGACAGAAGATGAGAAGGCTGGATGCCATCACTGACTCAATGGATATGAGTAAGAGTGAACTTTGGGAGATAATCAAGGACAGGGCAGCCTGGCATGCTTCAGTCCATGGGGTCGCAAAGAGTCAGACATGACTGAGTGATTGAACAACAACAATACTTTAAATCATAACAAGTTGTATTATGGGCAGAATAATGTCCCTCTAAAATTCATGTCTGCCCAGAATCTCAGAATCTGGACTTAATGTAGAAATAATGTCTTTGAAGATACACTGAGTTAAGGACTGTGGGAAAATATGTTTCTATGATTTAAGCCCCCAGTTTGTGACACTTTGTTATGCCAACCCTTAAAAACAAATACAGGATTTAACATGTACCTATATTTTAGATCAGAGAAGTCCAACGTGGCTTTTTACCAGAGGTCCAAGGAGCAAATTTCACTTCTAGAGATAGGAAACACTGGAACTTGAAGACCAGGGCTTAAAGATTATTAAACCCAGGAGGAGAACACAGTGACTGACAGTTAAAAATGTGACTTTGGGTTCAACTGCTCTTCTTTATATCCTAATACTGTTGTATTAGGCAAAATGATAGGATACCAAAAGAGGAACTCCCCAGGTCATTAGGTGCCCAATATGCTACTGGAGATCAGTGGAGAAATAACTCCAGAAAGAATGAAGGGATGGAGCCAAAGCAAAAAGAATACCCAGTTGTGGATATGACTGGTGATAGAAGCAAGATCCAATGCTGTAAAGAGCAATATTGCATAGGAACCTGGAATGTCAGGTCCATGAATCAAGACAAATTGGAAGTGGTCAAACAAGAGATGGCAAGGGTGAACATTGACATTCTAGGAATCAGCGAACTAAAATGGACTGGAATGGGTGAACTTAACTCAGATGACCATTATATCTACTACTGTGGGCAGGAATCCCTCAGAAGAAATGGAGTAGCCATCATGGTCAACAAAAGAGTCTGAAATGCAGTACTTGGATGCAATCTCAAAAATGACAGAATGATCTCTGTTCGTCTCCAAGGCAAACCATTCAATATCACAGTTATCCAAGTAACACTGAAGAAACTGAAGTTGAACGGTTTTATGAAAACCTACAAGATCTTTTAGAACTAACACCCAAAAAAAGATGTCCTTTTCATTATAGGGGACTGGAATGCAAAAGTAGGAAGTCAAGAAACACCTGGAGTAACAGGCAAATTTGGCCTTGGAATGCGGAATGAAGCAGGGCAAAGACTAATAGAGTTTTGCCAAGAAAATGCACTGGTCATAGCAAACACCCTCTTCCAACAACACAAGAGAAGATTCTACACATGGGCATCACCAGATGGTCAACACCAAAATCAGATTGATTATATTCTTTGCAGGCAAAGATGGAGAAGCTCTATACAGTCAACAAAAACAAGACTGGGAGCTGACTGTGGCTCAGATCATGAACTACTTATTGCCAAATTCAGACTTAAATTGAAGAAAGTAGGGAAAATCGCTAGACTATTCAGGTATGACCTAAATCAAACCCCTTATGATTATACAGTGGAAGTGAGAAATAGATTTAAGGGTCTAGATCTTATAGATAGAGTGCCTGATGAACTATGGAATGAGGTTCGTGACATTGTACAGGAGACAGAGATCAAGACCATCCCCATAGAAAAGAAATGCAAAAAAGCAAAATGGCTGTCTGGGGAGGCCTTACAAATAGCTGTGAAAAGAAGAGAGGCGAAAAGCAAAGGAGAAAAGGAAAGATATAAGCATCTGAATGCAGAGTTCCAAAGAAGAGCAAGAAGAGATAAGAAAGCCTTCTTCAGCGATCAATGCAAAGAAATAGAGGAAAATAACAGAATGGGAAAGACTAGAGATCTCTTCAAGAAAATTAGAGACACCAAGGGAACATTTCATGCAAAGATGTGCTCGATAAAGGACAGAAATGGTCTGGACCTAACAGAAGCAGAAGATATTAAGAAGAGGTGGCAAGAATACACAGAAGAACTGTACAAAAAAGATCTTCACGACCCAGATAATCATGATGATGTGATCACTAATCTAGAGCCAGACATCCTGGAATGTGAAGTCAAGTGGGCCTTAGAAAGCATCACAATGAACAAAGCTAGTGGAGGTGATGGAATTCCAGTGGAGCTGTTTCAAATCCTGAAAGATGATGCTGTGAAAGTGCTGCACTCAATATGCCAGCAAATTTGGAAAAGTCAGCAGTGGCCACAGGACTGGAAAAGGTCAGTTTTAATTCCAATCCCAAAGAAAGGCAATGCCAAAGAATGTGTAAACTACCACACAATTGCACTCATCTCACATGCTAGTAAAGTAATGCTCAAAATTCTCCAAGCCAGGCTTCAGCAATACGTGAACTGTGAACTTCCAGATGTTCAAGCTGGTTTTAGAAAAGGCAGAGGAACCAGAGATCAAATTGCCAACATCCGCGGGATCATCGAAAAAGCAAGAGAGTTCCAGAAAAACATCTATTTCTGCTTTTTTGACTATGCCAAAGCCTTTGACTGTGTGGATCACAGTAAACTGTGGAAAATTCTGAAGAGATGGGAATGCCAGACCACATAACCTGCCTCTTGAGAAATCTGTACGCAGTTCAGGAAGCAACAATTAGAAGTGGACGTGGAACAACAGACTGGTTCCAAATAGGAAAAGGAGTATGTCAAGGCTGTATATTGTCACCCTACTTATTTAACTTCTATGCAGAGTACATCATGAGAAACGCTGGGCTGGAAGAAACAAGCTGGAATCAAGATTGCCGAGAGAAATATCAATAACCTCAGATATGCAGATGACACCACCCTTATGGCAGAAAGTGAAGAGGAACTAAAAAGCCTCTTGATGAAAGTGAAAGAGGAGAGTGAAAAAGTTGGCTTAGAGCTCAACATTCAGAAAATGAAGATCAAGGCATCTGGTCCCATCACTTCATGGGAAATAGATGGGGAAACAGTGGAAACAGTGTCAGACTTTATTTTCTTGGTCCCCAAAATCACTGCAGATGGTGATTGCAGCCATGAAATTAAAAGATGCTTGCTCCTTGAAAGCAAAGTTATGACCAAACTAGATAGTATATTCAAAAGCAGAGACAGTACTTTGCCGACTAAGGTCCGTCTAGTCAAGGCTATGGTTTTTCCTGTGGTCATGTATGAATGTGAGAGTTGGACTGTGAAGAAGGCTGAGCACAGAAGAATTGATGCGTTTGAACTGTGGTGTTGGAGAAGACTCTTGAGGATCTCTTGGACTGCAAGGGGATCCAACCAATCCATTCTGAAGGAGATCAACCCTGGGATTTCTTTGGAAGGAATAATGCTAAAGCTGAAGCTCCAGTACTTTGGCCACCTCATGCGAAGAGTTGACTCATTGGAAAAGACTCTGATGCTGGGAGAGATTGGGGGCAGGAGGAGAAGGGGATGACAGAGGATGAGATGGCTGGATGGCATCATGGACTCAATGAACGTGAGTCTGAGTGAACTCCGGGAGATGGTGATGGGCAGGGAGGCCTGGCATGCTGCGATTCATGGGGTCGCAAAGAGTCGGACATGACAGAGCGACTGAACTGAACTGAACTGACTGTTTTACTAAGTCACTTCAATTGTGTCCAATTCTTTACAACCCCATGAACTGTAGCCCACCAGGCTCCTTTGTCCATGCCATTCTCCAAGAAAGAATACTAGATTTAGTTGCTATGCCCTCCTGCAGAGGATCTTCCTGACCTAGGGATCAAACTCATGTCTCTTAATCTCCTGCATCTTCAGGGAGATTCTTTACCACTAGTGGCACCTGGGAAGCCTAAAGCTACCACTGACAAAGTGGATGAACTTGAGACAATCATTGAACCCCTTTGCTTCAGCCCAGTGCAGATTGAGGATAACAACTCCTCTGTCTCATGACCAAAGTGAGGAATTGGAGAGATAATGCATGTAAAGTGCTTAGCAAGCAACTGACTCAAAGTAAGCAAGGTGTAGACAGGGAACTAGGAACCCTTGCAAGCTGGACTGGCCATCAAGGCAGGTGTACCACAGGGCCCTGTTCTGTGATGCCAACACTTGGTCAACCCTGCACTTCCAGTGGAGGGACCCTGGGCTCTCTCCAGGCACCTCTGTGATGGGGGAGGAAATCTTCATAGGAGCAAGAGTGCCGAGGTCCAGCCCCGGTGGATCCAGGGTAATTCGAAGGGGAGACGGAATCAGCTTTCTAGGAAAAAGCTATTTAATTAGAAATATAAAGAGAGATTAGAAAAGAATAGTGTAGTAGGAAAATTAGTGGAGAAAAAGATTTTGAATAACTCAATTTACGTGGAATACCAATAAAACTCCAAGACAAGGAGTTTGCACCACTTACGTAGGCCACCTGCACCCACTTGAATAGCGGATGGTCCCCCCACTTGGGCTCCCTCTCGTGTGGATCTTAGAAGCCAGAGCAAATTTAGTAGGCTTGGCGAGTATCCATGCTCCAGATGGGAATTCAGCCAGAAGGGGAAAGAATGACATGGGGGAATCAGTCTTTCCAGAAACTGACCTGTTTTCTTTATTTTTAGGTTCGCTTATATACTTTTTGTTATACATAGGGATGAATACAGAGTCACGTGGGGTCAGCAGACCTGACCTTTATCAAAATCAGTTGCTTCATATAAATATATACAAAGGTCTTAGGGGTTTTACATCATCTTCTGGCTATGAGGCCTGCTGACATTTTATGGCCCTTTCTGATAACAGTCAGTCAACCAGAAAACTTATTTTTTCCAGGGGTGATTTTTTCTTAAATTAGGCGCCACCCTCCGAAGGCACCAGATATAGTTGCATTCCTATAGGGTGAGGATGCAGGGGGTTATAATGAAGAGAGGAATTTACTTAGCCTAGGGTTTAACATGATTAATATCAAAGGTTAATACTTATTTCTCCCATATGGTAGTAATATTCATTATAAGGGCAGGGAATATGGAGATTTAGCAGCAAATATTGGCTCAACAAACGAAAAACCCTTCACCAATATAATTTTTAATCAACCCACTATACTATACTAATAACTTTTTAACTTCTCAAAAGAATCTGTATTTAGAAAGTTTAAAGCATCTTGTGCCTCTCACAGTTGGGAGGCTGTAAACAATCACGTGTGGCCAGACGAACCTGCTCAGGCAGGCTAGAGAACCTTCAGAGGAGTTTGTAAGTTGAAACACTCTTGTCACGCCCAGGAATTTTTATTGACTGGAGCTGCAAGTTAACTCCTTCTCCGAGAGAGGTGGTGGGGAACAGCCCCCCGTAAAGTCAGAGGTGTAGGTGAGAGCATAAAGCAGTAAAGTAGGCAGAATCTGGTTTTGGGGGTAGATGCTCGGAAACAGGGAGTCTCCTGAGGCTCAATTCCGCCTTTGCGTAATGTTGAGCCTCCTTCCTCATGACCTTTGCCATGGGTGGAGTTCCTCACGCTGGCTCCCAGCACAAGAGGATTAGGCTCTTCTAGCTGTGTTGGTGGGAGGGGGTGAAGGGGTGAGTTGGGCCAAATCCTTCAGGAGGCTGCCATGTGTCCTTCTTTTGGGGAAGGCAGAAGGAGTGCCAACACTCTCCATACTGGGCTTCTTATTGTCAACCAACAAATGGAAGAGTAAACAAATCCCAACCCTTGCGAAACCAAAAGTGATCTTTTTGCCAAATTAATAGGTCTTTGTGTGCGCGTGTGTGTTCTAAACTCCCAGAACACTCTATCTCTATGTGCAGCATTTTAAAAAGCAAACAAACAAAAGCAGCCTCCATAGCAATGATTGACTGAGCCGCTTTGTCAGAGAAGGCAGAATAGGCCCTGCCTCCCTCTTGTCTCTGTAAATTCACCTCCCTTGGCTACAGAGTCCAGTGATTCCCAGGAAGCCTCTAAGGAAGTTGTTAAAGTAATTTTACTGTATTACTTCTTGAGCCTTTTTTGTTGTTGTTGTTGTTGAGTTTTATTTCCCCAGACTTTTCTTTAACAATACTACCCCCAGTTAGACTTCAGGAACTACAGGAAACTATTTGAGAGAGTAACGGAGTTTGGGGCCATGTTTTACTGTTGAAACATTTAATTAACCATAATTCCTCCAAACAGCTGTGTGATAAATTTAAATTCCTCCCACACTTGGTACCAACCAGGACCCTGTGGGGCTCCTGGGCAGAGAAGCCTTTCTGTGTCTCCCCCTCCTTGAATAAATAAAATAGGCTTAATTCAGCCTCCAGCACCTTTCCTGAGTTCCAAGGAGCAGGTTTAAACAGATAAATAGGGAAGGGGATGCAGAAACAATGAGGAACAATCAAAAGAAACAATATTTCAGCCCTGGGGTAGGGTCTTGTTCCTCCCTAAATGGATGCACACAACAATATCTTTGAGCTGTTTTGCAGATTCTGAAACCCTTACCTAATGGAAGAAATTAATAGTATGGTGCCCACAAGCACATAGACTCCAAGCTGGTTGGAGCCAAAAGGTTGATGATGCTGACTCCCACTTACTTCACCACCAACCAATCAGACGAATGTCCCTGAGTTGATCATGCCTTCTTTGAACAATTACTATAAAACTCAGTAGTCTCCATCAAGTTGAAACATAATTTTGAGAACATTAGCTCTCTCTGGCCCCTTTTGTTTGGCAAAGCAGGAAAGCTCTTCTGTCCTATTTCACCCAAAACTCTGTCTCTGAGATTTAATTAAATGTCAAGGTACAGAGACTGTAATCATGGATTTGGCCTCACACTCAACAACATTTGTTGCTATCTCAGAAGAGCTCTTTTTCCCTTTGGCCCTGCTGTGTGGCATGCTTGATTTTAGTTATCCAATCAGGGATTGAACAGGTGCTCCCTGCAGTGGAAGTGCAGAGTCTTAACCACTGGACTGCCCAGGAAGTCCTTACGGAAAAGTTCTTCAAGGCAAGATGGCTAGAGATGTCATAGGGATGCTCCTTCACCCCTGGAAAAGGGATCCAGGATGAGAAACTCACCCCTGGAAAGTCACTTGGCTTCTCAAGGGCCCTGAAGTCAGAGCCAAAACAACTTCATCCCTACCTGCTGTGCTCCCATCAGCTTGACATTCAAAACTGGGAGCACTGGCAGAAAATGAGAGAAATTACCATCCTGGTGGCAGTCTATATGGAAGAAGAAGGGAGTCTCTGTCTTTGCAGCAGAACAAACTGGAAAATTCTTAAAGAGATGGGAATACAAGACCATCTTACCTGCCTCCTGAAAAACCTGTATGCAGGTCAAGTAGCAACAGTTAGAACTATACATAGAGCAATGGACAAGTTCAAAATTAGGAAAACAGTACATCAAAGCTATATATTGCCACCCTGCTTATTTAACTTATAAGCAGAGTACATCCTGCTAAATGCTAGGCTTGATGAAGTACAAACTGGAATCAAGATTGCCAGAAGAAATATCAAAAATCTCAAAAATGCAGATTACACCATTCTTATGGCAGGAAGTGAAGAGGAACTAAAGAGCCTCTTGATGAAGGTGAAAGAGGAGAATGAAAAAGCTAGCTTAAAACCCAACATTCAAAAAACTAAGATTATGGCATCCAGTCCCATCACTTCATGGGAAATAGTTGGAGAAATTAGTGAGAGATTTTCTTGGGCTCCAAAATCACTGCAGACTCATTGGGAAAGACCCTGATGCTAGGAAAGATTGAAGGCAGGAGGAAAAGTGGATGACAGAGGATGAGATGATTGGATGCCAAAACTGACATGAGTTTGAGCAAGCTTCCCTGGCATGGTGTAGTCCATGGGGTCACAAAGAGTTTCAGATGACTGAGAAACTGAAATAACCTGGTCTCAGTACTTAATGAAGCTCAGGTTTTTGATATCTTATCATTAAAAGAATTCAGTGAGAGACAAAGTGATAGTTAAGAAGTGAATTTATTTAGAGAGAAACATACTCTGCAGACAGAGTTTGGGCGTCTCTGAAGGTGAGAGGCCCCAATATATGACATGATTAGTTTTTATGGGCTGAGCAATTTTATAGGCTAATAAATGGGAGGATTATTCCAGCTGTTTCAGGAGAGGTGTGGGGATTACCAGGAATTGTGCTACTGCCCAATTTTTAACCTTTGGCCTTCAGTTAGCCTCTGAATTATAATGGTGCCTGTGGGAGTGCCATTTAGCTAATATATTACAATGAGCATAGAATGAAGCTCAAGGTCCACTGGACATTGAATGTTCAGTCATCTACGACCTAGTTGGTTCTAACCAGTTTTTGTGGTGTCCCATGGCTATGTCATTCTTTTAAAGAGTGTGCCATGCCCCCTTCCCTCCTGTTTCACTACTTGTAGGTTTCTGTAGGGAAGAAACTTTTTTCACTTTGACTGAGGCCCTAAGACCTCTGCTTTTGCCTGAAAATGCTTTGACAAAATTGAGAACCAGGGTCCAGGACCCCTTATTTTGATTCTGGACAGTCATAGTGATAACTGACCATACAGTGTGGCAAATGTGAGTTTGTGTCAGTATCTAGGTCCAGGCTTAAAAGATTGGTGTCTTCTACTGTCTGTTTTTTTTTTGAGCACTCTCTCTCTGGGTGCCATAAGCAGCCATATGCCATCATCCTGGAGATGCCACTTATTAGTGCTCAGGTCAATACCATTAATTGAAATGAATCATGCCTCTTAAGGCATCATATAGGTAAATAAAGTCATTTTGGAACCCCACACTAGTCCATTCAAATACCTCTATATGACCTCTTTCACCATCACAGTGGACAGAAGAATTGTCCAAGCAAACCCTGCCTAAATTCTTCACACATAACATCATGAGATAAAGCAATTGATTCTTTAAACCATTAGGTTTGGGGCCAGATTGTAACAGAATGATAAATGAGAACATAAGCTTCTAGATTAGTCAATTTTTGTCAAGGGGAATGTCCTCAACTCTTTTCCAAGACAAGAGACTTCATGTTCCCATTTGTTTTTTAGTTGCTGTTCCTGTTGCCTGGAATGCTTTTCTACTGGGACTTCCTTATATTCTTTACTTTTTGCCATTAAAAATTCTTATTTCATATTTTAAAGATTCATGTATACTGTCACTTCCTCTGTGAAGACTTGTCTGATTTCTCCAGGCAGTATTCGCTAATGTTTTGACATTCTCCAGGCACATGATTTAAAAGTTTTGTTGCAGTGATTTTGTCTGTGAATTTTCTTTTAATGTGGCTGCCTTCTCCTGTGGGCTATGCCTCCTCAGAGGCATAAATCATGGCTTGTGCTTCTACACAGAGCCTTATTCTTGGTATGGTTGCTGACAATCAGTAGCCACTTAATAAACATGTAGTGAATGAATGAATGAATGCAGGAGCTGGGATTTGTACACTAGCAGTTGGTACATTGGACTAAAGATGATGAAGGCAATCTGAGAGGAGTAACCAAGAGGGCAGATGGAAGACTCTGAGCTCACTTCCTCCCACAGGCATACTAAAATTACAATTGGCAAAGCAACCGTTGATGAAGTCAAGCAGAAAAGATACACAACTAATGATAAAAAGAAGGAGCCACAAGACCAGTAGGAGGGACAAAGATGGTATAGTCAAGACCCAAAGCCTATAGTGGGCAACCCTCAAACACAATTGCAGAGGCTTTCTCCAAGTAGTGGTCTTAACTCCATATCAGGCTCCCAGCTAGGGGCTCTGGCACTAGGAAGATGAGTCCCCAGAGTATTCAGCTTTGGACCAACAGGCCTTACTTTCAGAAGACCCAGATGGCTGTGAGAATAGAAACTCCATTCTTATAGGGTACATACAAAATGTCATATGTTCCAGAATATAGGGAAGAAGCAATAATTTGAAAGGAACCTCGATCAGACCCACCTATTGATCTGGAGAGGATCCAGGAGAGGTATGAGGCAACTGGAGGACCCGCTGGGGATACAGACACTAGGGGAATCCATTTAGGAAGCTCATTCTACCACCTCAACATTGGTGCTGGTCTCCTGCCAGCTTATTAACACTGACCCAGCCCAGCAACCTTTTAACACTGGTACTATGCCTCAGGCTAAGCAACCGGCCAGGTGACAACACAGCCCCAATCACCAGTGGGCTGACACCAGTTCCAGGAACCCTAAGATCCCTCAATCAGCAGTCTCATGAACTGCCCCACCCAGGAGTGGCCAGCAGCCTGGGCATAAGGCAGAACCAGGCAGTCTACTTGATAGGGGTCAGCCACACTTACCAGACTGCCCATAGTAGTCAGGTCACCACAACAGAAGTACCCATGCAGCGCACATAGTGGGCACACCTGGAGCATAGAGCTCTGGGGACCAGAGACAAGTGAGTGGCTGGGACACACAGGACAGCTTCTACACAAGGTCACTTCTCCAAGGTCAAGAAACATAAACAACTTACCAGGTATATACAGATGAAAGCAGCAAGTTCGGCAAAATGAGGCAACAGAGTGTGAAACAAAATTCATATTTAATGGCAAGACAAGAAAAATATAAACAAAAATTTCTTCTCTGCCCTTTTGTTCTTTTCTCCCTGCACTGTGCCTCGTGTATCTGCATGATGCGTTGACCAGCCATCCCCCATCAGCAAAAATACCTGCTCAGCCATAAACAGCAACATTCTCCCAGCGTCAGCAAGACACCTCCTTAAAGATAACATTTGTTCTTGATCTTGTAAATGGTCACATGGCACTGGGTTGTGTAAACTGTTAATAATACATCATTGGGCTTCCCTGGTGGCTCAGCTGGTAAAGGATCTTCCTGCAATGGGGGAAACCTGGGTTGGATCCCTGGGTTGGGAAGATTCCCTAGAGAAGGGAAAGGCTACCCACTCCAGTATTCTGGCCGGGAGAATTCCATGGACTGTATAGTCCACGGGGTCACAAAGAGCTGGACACGACTGAGCGATTTTCACATTCACTTTTGCTGTACAGCCCTTTGTCTCACAAACTTATATAGCTTTTAATGAGTGGGGCAGTTCTCAGAGCTTTCTGAGATACCTGTAGGTTATATCTGGCAGATAATGAAGGACAGGGAAGCCTGGCATGCTGCGGGCCATGGGGTTGCAAAAAGTCAGAAGTGGCTTAGACTGAACAGCAACAGCACCCAGGTTATAATCCTCAAATGTGGCTTGAATGGCTTTTTCCATTTCTTTCTTAGATCAACTGATAGTCAACAAGAGGAATATATTCAAACCTAAGGGAAAAGATAAAACCCCCGAGGAAGAACTAGCATAGTGTTGGAGATCAGTTATATTTTGAAACAAACTCATAGAAAAAGAGATCAGATTTGTGGTTACCAGAGACAGTAGGAAATGGACGAAAGCAGTCCCAAAGTGCAAACTTCCAGTTGTGAGGTAGATAAGCACTAGGGATGTAATGTACAACATGGCTATTACTACCCCTGCTTTACAATATACGAAAATTTGTAAGAAAGTAAATCCTTAAAGTTCTCATCACAAGAAAAAACATTAATTCTGTTTATTTAACTTTGTATCTGTTTGAAATGATTCAGTTCAGTTCACTTGCTCAGTTCAGTTCAGTTCAGTTGTTCAGTCGTGTCTGACTCTTTGCGAACCCATGGATCGCAGCATGCCAGGCCTCCCTGTCCATCACCAACTCCAGGAGTTCACTCAGACCCATGTCCATCGGGCCGGTGATGCCATCCAGCCATCTCACCCTCTGTCGTCCCCTTTTCCTCCTCCCCCAATCCCTCCCAGCATCAGAGTCTTTTCCAATAAGTCAACTCTTCTCATGAGGTGGCCAAAGTACTGGAGTTTCAGCTTTACCATCATTCCTTCCAAAGAAATCCCAGGATTGATCTCCTTTAGAATGGATTAGTTGGATCTCCTTGCAGTCCAGGGGACTCTCAAGAGTCTTCTCCAACACCACAGTTCAAAAGCGTCAATTCTTCAGGGCTCAGCTTTCTTCACAGTTCAACTCTCACATCCATACATGACTACTGGAAAAACCATAGCCTTGACTAGATGGACCTTTGCTGGCAAAGTAATGTCTCTGCTCTTCAATATGCCATCTAGGTTCGTTATAACTTTTCTTCCAAGAAGTAAGCGTCTTTTAGTTTCATGGCTGCAGTCACCATCTGCAGTGATTTTGGAGCCTCCAAAAATAAAGTCTGACACTGTTTCCACTGTTTCCCCATCTATTTCCCATGAAGTGATGGGACCAGATGCCATGATCTTCATTTTCTGAATGCTGAGCTCTAAGCCAACTTTTTCACTCTCCTCTTTCACTTTCATCAAGAGGCTTTTTAGCTCCTCTTCACTTTCTGCCATAAGGATGGTGTCATCTGCATATCTGAGGTTATTGATATTTCTCTCGGCAATCTTGATTCCAGCTTGTGTTTCTTCCAGCCCAGCGTTTCTCATGATGTACTCTGCATAGAAGTTAAATAAGCAGGGTGACAATATACAGCCTTGATGTACTCCTTTTCCTATTTGGAACCAGTCTGTTGTTCCATGTCCATTTCTAACTGTTGCTTCCTGATCTGCATATAGGTTCCTTAAGAGACAGGTCAGGTGTTCTGGTATTCCCATCTCTTTCAGAATTTTCCACAGTTTATTGTGATCCACACAGTCAAAGGCTTTGGCATAGTCAATAAAGCAGAAATAGATGTTTCTCTGGAACTCTCTTGCTTTTTCCATGATCTAGCGGGTGTTGGCAATTTGATCTCTGGTTCCTCTGCCTTTTCTAAAACCAGCTTGAACATCTGGAAGTTCACAGTTCGTGTATTGCTGAAGCCTGGCTTGGAGAATCTTGAGCTTTACTTTACTAGCATGTGAAATGAGTGCAATTGTGTGGTAGTTTGAGAATTCTTTGGCATTGTGTTTCTTTGGGCATGTCCAACTCTTTGCAACCCCATGGACTGCAGCACAACACGCTTCCCTATCCATCACCAACTCCTGGAGCTTTCTCAAACTCATGTCCATCAAGTCGGTAATGCCATCCAACCATCTCATCCTCTGCCATCCCTTCTCCTCCGGCCTTCAATGTTTCCTAGCATCAGGGTCTTTTCCAATGAGCCATTTGTTTACATCAAATGGCCAAATTATTGTACTTTCAGCTTTAGCATCAGTCCTTCCAATGAATATTCATGACTGATTTCCTTTAGGATTGCTTGTTTGATCTCCTTGCAGTCCAAGTGACTCTCAAGAGTCTTCTCCAACACCACAGTTCAAAAGCATCAATTATTCAGTGCTCAGCTTTCTTTATGGTCCATTTGAAGTGATGGCTCTTCACTAAACTTGTTATGATGATCATTTCATGATGCAGAGAAGCCAAATCCATTACGCTGATCACCATAAACTCATATGGTGCTGTAGGTCAATTATATCTCAATAAAAGTGAAAAAGAAGATATTGAAGAGAATCTGTTCTTTTTTTTTTTTTTTTTTTTACTTTACAATATTGTATTGGTTTTGCCATACATCAACATGAATCCGCAACAGGTGTACACATGTTCCCAATCCTGAACCCCCCTCCCACCTCCCTACCCATACCATCCCTCTGGGTCAGCCCAGATAAGAAATGAATTGCCAGTCCAAGTTCAATGCAGGATACAGGATGCTTGGGGCTGGTGCACCGAGAATCTGTTCTTTTATTGACAAATCTAATTCAAATTTTCTTATCATTCATCCCAGGTGTTAGTCACTCAGTCGTGTCCAACTCTTTGTGACCCTATGGACTGCCTGCCACGTTCCTCTGTCCATGGAATTCTCCAGGCAAGAATACTGGAGTGGAGTACTTTCCCTTCTCTAGGGGAATCTTCCTGACCCAGGGATGGAACTCGAGTCTCCTGTATTGCAAGCATATCCTTTACTATCTGAGCCACCAGGAAAGCAAGGATAAATATAGTTAGCTTATTTCCAACATATATGTCAGGAATGAAGACTGAGGCTAGGCTTTGCAGTGAAAACAAGTACACCCTAAACCTCAGTAGGTTAAATAGGAAAGATTTGTCCCATGCTTCTATCACAGTCCAGTGCAGATTAGGCAGCTCTCCTGAGCAGGTGTCCTCCAATGCTGACTCAGGTATTCAGAATTCTGTCTTATAATTTTGCAGTACTGGGGTTCTTTCCTTCTAGGCAATCAGGAGAAAGCAGCTGTGGAGAAGATGCTATTTTTAATTGTTTGAGATTGAATGACACACTGTATCTTCTCACATCCCTACAGGAAAGCATTTAATTACATATTTTTCACCTAAATTCCAAAGAGGATTAGAAAATGTAGTCCTTCTGTGCAATCTAGAGAGACCAGTGCTTGTGGCAAATAGGTATTGTCTCTGCTACAGAGACTCTATTAAATTTAGATTAGTAGCAATCTCAAAACCTAATGACTTGAAATGATCAGTATGTTTGTGTTCCAGTTATGTGAGTCAGGGGGGTATCTTTCAGGTCAGGGATGCATCAGGTGGAACTTGGTGTTTCTTAACTGCAGATGACTTGTACAAACTACCATCTCCACTGGAGGATATTTGGCAATGCCTATATAGCATATTCAAAAGCAGAGACGTTACTTTGCCGACTAAGGTCCATCTAGTCAAGGCTCTGGTTTTTCCAGTGGTCACGTTTGGATGTGAGAGTTGGACTGTGAAGAAGGCTGAGCATGAAAGAATTGGTGCTTTTGAAGTGTGGTGTTGGAGAAGACTCTTGAGAGTCCCTTGGACTGCAAGGAGATCCAACCAGTCCATTCTGAAGATCAGCCCTGGGATTTCTTTTGAGGGAATCATGCTGAAGCTGAAACTCCAGTACTTTTGCCACCTCATGCGAAGAGTTGACTCATTGGAAAAGACTCTGAAGCTGTGAGCGATTGGGGGCAGGAGGAGAAGGGGACGACAGAGGATGAGATGGCTGGATGGCATCACTGACTCGATGGACGTGAGTCTGAGTGAAATCCGGGAGTTGGTGATGGACAGGGAAGCCTGGCGTGCTGCGATTTATGGGGCTGCAAAGAGTCGGACACGACTGAGCTACTGAACTGAACTGAAACACAATTTTATGTGTTTTATGGCTTCCCTCATAGTTCATTTGGTTAAGAATATGTCTGCAATGCAGGAGACACGGGTTCAATCCCTGGGTCAGGAAGATCCCCTGGAGAAGGAAATGGCATTCCACTCCAATATTCTTGCCTGGAAAATCCCATGGACAGAGGAGCCTGGTAGGCTACAGTCCATGGGGTCACATGATTTGGACATGACTTAGCGAGTAAATTACCATGACTAAACCACCACCAAACACAATTTTGGTTGTCATAACTGGGTGCTTTTACTGGCATTTAGTGAGTAAAGGAAAGAGATGTTGCTAAATATCCTCCAAAAAGCAATTCCCTACAACAAAGGATCATGTGGCTTGAAATGTTAGTGTTAGGGAGCGAACGACGGGCTCTAGGACCTGAGTCATGTTTACCAGAAAGGGACAAGATATGCGCTCATCCTGACTGGCCAATCATGTAACGCCAGCTACTTCTGTAACTGAGACAAAGAATTGCCTGTATATAAGCCGCCACACTCCTTTGTTCGGGGCTCTTGTCGGATTCCCTTGTGTGGGATGAGACTTGGGCCCTAGCGCGCTAGAGATAAACTCCCTTCTTGCCCTTACATTACCGTAGTGGACTTGCTTTCTCTCTCGGTCGGTTCGGAGATACGGGCTCGGAGCATAACAGTTAGTAGCAGCCAGGCTGAGAAAATTTTAGTCTAGGGTGACCTGACTTAGATAGTATATTCAAAAGCAGAGACATCACTTTGCCGACTAAGGTCCATCTAGTCAAGGCTGTGGTTTTTCCTGTGGTCATGTATGGATATGAGAGTTGGACTGTGAAGAAGGCTGAGAGTGAAAGAATTGATGCGTTTGAACTGTGGTGTTGGAGAAGACTCTTGAGAGTCCCTTGGACTGCAAGGAGATCCAACCAGTCCATTCTGAAGGAGATCAACCCTGGGATTTCTTTGGAAGGAATGATGGTAAAGCTGAAACTCCAGTACTTTGGCCACCTCATGCGAAGAGTTGACTCATTGGAAGACTCTGATGCTGTGAGCGATTGGGGGCAGGAGGAGAAGGGGACGGCAGAGGATGAGATGGCTGGATGGCATCACAGACTCGATGGACGTGAGTCTGAGTGAACTCCGGGAGTTGGTGATGGACAGGGAGGCCTGGCGTGCTGCGATTCATGGGGTCGCAAAGAGTCGGACATGACTGAGCGACTGAACTGTACTGAACTGACATGACTTACATGATGTAGGCTGTTCAGTTTAAGGAGAACTTAACTGAGATGGATTAACTCTTTTCCTTGTGATCTCCTAGCATCCAGTAAGGTGGAAAAGACTTCTTTACATGACAATCTTAGGGTTTTAAAGAGCACCAAGGGACAGCACGTTCCAATACATAAGCACTGTTAACCCCCTGAGTGGGACAGTTTGCTAATTTCTTGTTGGACAAATCATTTTATCTCTCAAGGGGAAGAGCTGAAAATGTGACTATTTTTGCAACCTACAGCAAAGTTCTGGTGTGAAATTTCAGTTGAGCTCCTAGTCTGTACTCTCACACTCTGTTTAAGAAATACTTGTGATAATTTAATACATTACAACAATATGTATTTGTGACTTTCCTTTTCCATACAGAACATTCACAGTGATTTGTAATGGTTCAGATTGTGGGCTGTGTTATTAAATTCAGTTTAGTTCAGTTGAGTCACTCAGTTGTGTCTGACTCTTTGTGGCCCCACGGACTGCAGCACGCCAGGCCTCCCTGTCCATCACCTACTCCTGGAGTTCACTCAAACTCATGTCCATTGAGTCAGTGATGCCATCCAACCATCTCATCTTCTGTTGTTCCCTTCTTCTCCTGCCTCCAATCTTTCCCAGCATCAGGGTCTTTTCAAATGAGTCAGCTCTTCGGATCAGGTGGCCAAAGTATTGGAGTTTCAGCTTCAACATCAGTCCTGCCAACAAACACTGTTATTAAATTGCTTGGATTCAAATCCCAGCTGTGTCACTTCCTATTAAACATAGGGATAGTAGAAAAATGTCTCTATCCTTCTGTTTACTCACCTATAAAGCAAAAATAATAACCATGAGGACTTCCGTCGGGGTCCAGTGGTTAAGAATCTTCCTTGCAATTCAGGGGATATCAATTTGATCCCTGATTCGGGGGCTAGGATTCCTCATGCCACAGGGCAACTAAGCCTATGTGCCGCAAACTACTGAGCCCACAGCTCTGGAGCCTGTGATCCACAATTGGAGAGCACGTGTACCACATCTAGAGAATCCACGCCCCACAACAAAAGATCCCGCATGTCACAGCAAAGATCCTTTGTGTGGCAACTAAGACCCAACACAGCCCAATAATTAAATGGATATATAAATATTTTTTAAAAGAATCAGAGCAAAAGTAATTTTTAATAGTGTTTTTGGGAAGAGTCAATGAGATAATATATGTAAAATGACTATGAATGCTCCAGAATACGGTAATAGCTCAATAAATAACACTTAAAACTTGGGAGGGGGACACACATGGGTTCTACACCCTTTGTTAAGGTGACAGGACTTTGTTTTATTTTATTTTATTTTTTTACGGCTCTTTCTTGGGTAACATATGGAGTGGCAGTGCTGTATCTTTATTATTAGCTTCTGATAATGTGAGTGCTAAGTCAGCGCCACAATTTTCATTGAAGTCTTTGGTGAGCTGCAGAAAAGAGATGAAAGGAACCCGCAGGCACTATCAACCATCAGAAAGCCATTGAAGTGGGAGGGGGTTGGATGTGTGCTCTGTCGCATTGCAGCGCAGAATAGATCTTTGGATTGGAGTTACTGGTAGTCTAAGTTTTATTGAAGATAAAGAAAAGCAGTTTACTAAGCGTAAGGAAAGATAATCATGGTGTCAAACAATAGATGGGCTGCTCTTTTTTTTTTTTTTATTTTATTTATTTATTTTTTTTCACTTTTTTTTTAAATTTTAAAATCTTTAATTTTTACATGTGTTCCCAAACTTGAACCCCCCTCCCACCTCCCTCCCCATAACATCTCAGAGATGGGCTGCTCTTAAGTTTCAAGTTGATTTTCCGGAAGCGGTCTCTGAGATGATGATGTACAAGAAAGTGAGTCAGAGACATGGGAAGTAAGATGAGAAAGGAGAGACCAAGGAAGTAGATTATATCATGTGTAAGGTACACCCACCTTGGAGGGTGGGTTTGACTCAATCCCGTGGGGAGACTTGGACACTGTGAAGGGATTATTTCAGAGTACCTGACTCAGCAGCAAGGGATCTGGAGCATTTCTGCTCCTACACTCATCATTAGCTAAGCCCTGGGGATGATCTACATTCTCAGATACTTCTGGGTCTTTGTGCTTTGCGTTTTACTAGGCATTAAAGGCTTTAGTAGTCTGAAGGCAGCCCTCCAATGGCTGCTGTTGGTAGCAGAAGCAAACGCAAGCTGGTAGACACAAACAAAGATCTGAAGGACTACAGGTGAAACCCTGACATCATCCGCTAAGCTTTGTCTGCAGTAACATCCCATTTCTGAGGGGATACAAGCTGAGGCTGACCAGGAAAAATGGTTTCTCAACACCTATGTTAACTCTGAGAGTCATTTAACAGAGGCTTTCTTTAGAAAAAAGTTTTACCATGGTTTGGTTTCATTTGACTACTTTTAAAGAAGAAGTGGAGAAAACTTTCCCCTAGATGCATAACCTGGTATCCAGTTGACTTCTGTAGTTATTCAACAGACTCTGGCTTCTGCCAGACTTGGTTTCTCTTCTCTGCTCTACTTCTTTTGACTGGAAAAGCTTAGACAAATCACCTAATGTCCTTATTCCTCAGTTCCTTTGTAAAGTGCAGCCAGAAAAACTTACCTCTTAGATCTAAATAACACCTCTATATCTGGTTCACTATAGGAGTGTGTGTGTGTGTGTGTGTGTTTATGTGTGTGTGTGTATTGACATTTATTCATCTACATATATTCCTTTATTCTCCATTTGAGACAGTAGAAGTTCAGGCAGAAAGATTAAGTTGCATCTCAAGTTTCTTGGAGAGAGTGGGGATTATTCCTATACTACTGACTCTTTCTCCAGCACAATTTCTAATTCATCATTTTATGTGGGAAATGAAATAAGGTCAGATAAAGTGCAGGAAAACAATAGATCAAAACCCACTCTCACTGCTGATGTTGTGGTGGTCTTTAATCATCCATATCTTCTATTTCCTAGCTATTGGGCCTTTTAAGAAATGACTTATGTTCTCTGTGCCTCAGTTATCTCTGCTCCAAAACATGAGGATTGTGTTATATGGACATGAAGTCCCTTTTGGTTATAACTGTCTGTGATTCTAAGAGGCAAAGAGGGGATAAAAGCCTGTAGGGGTGAAAAGCCTCAGTTCAGTTCAGTCCCTCAGTCATGTCTGAATCTTTGAAACTCCATGGATCACAGCACGCCAGGCTTCCTTGTCCATCGTCGACTCCCAGAGCTTGCTCAAACTCATGTGCATTGAGTCCGTGATGCCATCCAACCATCTCATCCTCCATCATCCCCTTCTCTTCCTGCCTTCAATCTTTCCCAGCATCAGGGTCTTTTCCAATGAGTCAGTTTTTCACATCAAGTGGCCAGACTATTAGAGCTTCAGCTTCAGCATTAGTTCTTCCAATGAACATTCAGGACTAATTTCCTTTGGGATGGACTGGTTTGATCTCCTTGCAGTCCTCCAAGTGACTCTCAAGTGTGTTCTCTAACACCACAGTTCAGAAGCATCGAATCTTTGGTGGTCAGCTTTCTTTATAGTCCAACTCTCACATCCATATATGACAATTGGGAAAACCCTATGGTTTTGACTAGATGGATCTTTGCTGGCAAAAAACGTCTCTGCTTTTTAACACGCTGTCTAGGTGTAAGTGTCCACTACACTTAGAGTAGGTGTAAATCTGCGGCTGCTCCTGCTGCTGCTAAGTCGCTTCAGTCGTGTCCAACTCTGTGCGACCCCATAGACGGCAGTGTAGTGAAATTAATGGAGTTCTTTTTCCTCAAGAGGTAGAAAGCCTCTTTTGCCAATGGGGGACATGATAAAACATAACCCACCTACTGTTGGAATTTGTATTATGTGATTGCTGGTTGGGTTTAGACTTTGCTTCTTTTTAAGGTTATTTCCAATCTTGAGGTTAATGATTAACAAAATCATAATTCTAACAAATTGTCTGTGAAGCACTGAGTGCATGTATCAAAGAGATGAAAATCATCTACAAATCAAAGCAGATATTTGTGTAGTGAGCCTCTCTTCCCATGATGTTGGGAGTTTTCAATGCCACATACTGAATAGCTCTTTGAGATACTCCACTAAATTGCTCTGTTGGGCAACTCTTATTAAGCAATCTGCTTTAGAAAGTTCTTTTTCTTCTTTCTTTCTTTCCACTTTTTCTAGGACTGGTGAAGTCTTACAATTTCATTAAGCTGAGGAGGTCTTGGTGCTGTCTCTTTTGAGAGACTTGTCTGCCTGGCAAGTGGCCCGAATTACCTTCATTGTTTGGCCTTGATAAGTGTCTCTAAACGAAGGGAAAACAATTTGTACAACTCTTCCAGTCAATTGGAGGCTGAACTGTGGGACTGAACAAAGCTCTGCTCCATCCCACAGTGCCAATTTGCCCTTATCAAGTGCAACAGAGAAAATGTGATGGTGTGTTACTGTGAGAATAGGCAAGCACACCCAACAAAATGAGAAAACAGCCATTGGATCAGTTTTATCAACCCAGAGCTAGCGTTGCAGCAATTTTCACACAATTATAGCATATTAGTATTGCCTCACCATATGGCTAGTCATTGATCATTTTGCCATGATGTTAATTTAATATGAGGTGTAGATTTTTGCTTGTTTTGTTAATAAAAATTTCATTTTGGTGCTCTGTTTCTCTCATAGAATGTATGAGAACTGACAGGATTTTAAGTAAAATTTGTTGATATTTGTACAATAAAATCCACTTTTATAAATCCCACACTGTTTGAACTTTCATAAGAAAGTTATTGAGTCCTGCATATAGAAAGACTGACTGAGACTGAGAAAGTTACTAACTTGTCCCAAGGTCAAGCCAATGATAACTGGAAGGTGAGGGTTCAGTCCAAACTGTTTCAGTGACGTACTATTTCCAGGCAAGGACACTGGCTTTCCTTTAATATAATTCCTTTATAGGGTTCCTGTTGTGACATATTCATGTCCTCTCCCAACCTACTGGGGAAACATAAGTGTATTCAATGAGTGAATGCCCCCCTGCCCATGCTGTAAGATCTAAGGGTTGTATTATATACCCTGGAAAACAGAGCCCAGCTCAGGAAGACATGAGAAAGCTACCAATGAGACATCAAGGTTCGTATAAAAGGCTAAAAAGGATATCTGTGATGCTCTGGTTTTGCAATTCTGTTTCCCACAACTTCTAAGATTCTGTACAGGTATCTCAGAGCCCACTGCAGGAACCAAGAAAAGAGTTTAAAGCTTTCTACCCACTGCCTCAGACAAAATGTTTAAATATAGGACTTTCATGAACACTTTCTTTTGGTAAGAAGGTACACAATGTTTGAAATAACTGGTCTAATCCAATGCACTCTCTTTCTGAAGGTGTAGGAAGCCAGGCTTAGAGAGGCCATGCATCCAGGAGGTATCTTCATCTTTCAGAAACCCAAGCTACATCCCATCATCTGTTCCCAGTTCTGTGGACCATTGCTGGCAGGGTCAATCAGCAGGAAGACCCCATACCTCTATACTGTTTTTTAATAATGTTTGGACTCATATCTGACCCACACCACAGACCATATTTGGAGGCTAGGGACGTAGGGTTGCTGTGAAATATATGAACTATGAAGAACTGAGAATTCTGGAGTAGTATAGAGGAATGTCTGAGTATCTGTTAAATCTCAAAGGTCTTTTTTCTTCACTAACATTTCATTATTAATTCACTTGAGATGATTCAGTTCAGTCCCTCAGTCATGTCCAAATCTTTGCAACCCCACAGATTGCAGCACACCAGGCTTCCCTGTCCATCACCAACTCCCAGAGCTTGCTCCAACTCATGTCCATCGAGTCAGTGATGCCATCCAACCATCTTATCCTCTGTTGTCCCCTTCTCCTCCTGCCTTCAATCTTTCCCAGCATAAAGGGTGTTTTCCAATGAGTCAGTTCTTTGCAACAGGTGGCCAAAGTATTGGAGCTTCAACTTCAGCATCAGTACTTCCAAGGAATATTCAGGACTGATTTCCTTTAGGATTGACTTGTTTGATCTCCTTGCAGTCTAAGGGATTCTCAAACGTCTTCCCCCACACCACAGTTCATTCTGTGATTAATGTCCATGCCTTCCTTCTACTCCCACTATGTAGCATCATATTCCAACAAGTGTCTCTGCCTCCTCATCTGCCTACATCAAGTCTGTCTTATGCACAATCACTAAAACATATCTTTGTAACATGCCAACTTGATCATGTTACTTTCCTCCTGGGAATCTGCTTCTTTGACCTGATGACATTCTAACAGCTCTACTGTAGAATGGTTGTACCATCTCTTATTCCCACTGATTATTTCTCTGGCTTCATCTCCCACAGCTAGTATCCTTGTTCTACAAGTTCCAACCATAACTCTTTAATTTTTCTTCACACACTCATCACCACTTCTCACATGGACCCCTAGGTATGCTCAGTGTCTTCTATCTGGAATACCCTTTTGGTACTTTGAAGCTTCCAGATTTACTCTAAGAATTGCTTACAGTATGTGTGCACAGTTGTTCATTTGTGTCTGACTCTTGTGACCCCATGGACTGTAGCCTGCTGGGCTCCTCTGTCCATGGGATTTCCCAGGTGAGAATATGGAGTGGGTTGCCATTTCCTCCTCCAAGAATTGCTTATATTTGGAATCTTCTATTTTTTTTTATCTATCCCCATTATGTATTAAAAAAATAAATTTCTATAACACACCTTTATCTAGCAATTGCCTGATTCCACTGAAATCTGCACATGTGACTTTATCTTTCATTAGTGAAGCTTCCTAAGGCAGAACTTGCATTATACTTTCTGAATCCCCATAGCACCTCACACAAAAAGTGCTCAATAAACACCTCTTGAATGTAAATGTCTCTATTTCTGACTCCACGTACCAGTTAATGCTCTTTGCTTGACAGAAAAAAAAAATTTTTTTCTACAAATTTAAACTAAAAGGGAGATTAAGTAGGCATAAGCAGGGTTAATTAATAACATCCTAGGGTGTGAATTTCAGTGGGGCTTTATTAATGTTGGAATGCTAGGGGAATAAATTCTGTTCCTCCACCTCTCTGGGGCCTCAAGCTCTGTCATCACTGCTTCTTTCTGAGGATCTGATGAATTCTTCTTTCTGTGCATCACTTTTCTCTGCTTCTGAGCACATATGGAGGAAAATAATCACTAGAGCCCTGGTTCAGTGTCCCATCTGAGCTGGACCAAAAACTTGTGAGTTCTGATTTGATCAAGGAAGGAAATGAGTCTTTCTACTTTTCCAAGCAAGCCTCATCAGAGGGGCAAGCAGGACTGTGAAGACTAACACAGAGATTATAATTACCCATCTGGTTGAGTCTGCTTAAAGAAAAGAGGCTGTGGGTTGCACAAACATCTCAGAAGTACCCACCTTGAACATGATATGTATATCAAGACTAGGTAGTCTAGAGTGAGGCTAGTATTTCCCATCATGTTTTTCCACCAAAAGTTAGCTCCGTTGGGTGTTGAAAGTTGATATAAGAAAAACAAAAGCCTCTAGTCGCATGAGTTAAAAAAAAAAAAAAAAAATCACCTAAACACACTTTTCCAGGTTTCTTTAGCTGTAAGACTCCTCAAAGGCTTTTACATGCAAATATGATTTGTGGACCAGAAAAGAAACTTATTTGTCCACAGAAACATGTCCCTCCCCCGCTTTTTGCCTTAAGGTTCTATAGAGTATACTTGGGAGAACACTGTCCAGTGCTAATTATCTCCCCCTCTTGGTGGAAGTACATACTAACCAATATGTTCTCCTCCACCAATTATGCTAATGGAGTTTCTTGGACTGCATTTAGGAGTCTTTGAGAGGCTATAAATTCCTCTTCCTCTCTTCTCTCTTCCCAAAAGGAGTGAGCTGTAATTTCCCTAGTGACCATCCCTCAGGTAGAATTCTTCTTTTTCCTGTTCAGCTTTTAGACCTAATTAAATGCCTGCTCCAGTTTCTCTAATGGCTCAGCAGTAAAAAATCCACCTGCCAATGCAGGAGACATGAGTTCGATCCCTGGGTTGGGAAGATCCCCTGGAGGAGGATATATGAATCCACTCCAGTATTCTGGCCTGGGAAATCTCTTGGACAGAGAAGTCTGGTGGGCTACAGTCCAGGAGGGGGGAGGGGTCTCAAAAGAGTCTGAAATGATGTAGTGATTAAATGACAAAAATAACAATAGTTTTAACAGAGTCCACTTGGGATATAAGTACTAGTGCTTCTTGAGAAGTTGTCTCAGCCGGTAGAGATGAGCTGGGAAAACAAAAGCTGTAGCTATTTAAAGGGCACAGTAGAGTGCCTGGACTGGATGTTTCTGTGTTAATGATTGGTTCAGCTCCATTCATCTTGTGTTTATTGAGTGCTTGCTTGATTTTAGGCTCCAGGCTAAGCATTGTTGATTCCAAGATAAATAAGACCAGGACCTAGCCTGAAATAGCTGAAATTTTAATAGAAGAGACAGGCAGAGCAGCAGATAACTTCTGAATGTGATAAACACCTTGCTAGGAGAAAGTCAATGATAAAGAGCTAACACAAAGCCTCAGACCCTTTACTCTGGAGGAGGCTGTAAGAAAATGCTCTCCAGAGGAAGTGCATTGTCTATTTTGATGATGTTCTCAATGAAGATTCAAAAAAGAATCCTTTGGGCTTGACTGGGAAGAGAAAGGGGTCAAGGACAGAACCCTGAATTATACAAGTGATTCCAGGCCAGGGGACTGAGAATTAGGGAGAAGTGTAGACAAGAAAGAAGAAAAAAAAAAAACAACAACAACAAAAAAAAAAGAATCAGAGCATCAAATGCTGAGGCAGAAAATGCAACAGGATGTCAGAGTTATTAGTATTAAGGCGAATATTCTCAACCTTGAGCTAGAGTACGTTGCAGCCCCCAAAGATAGCAATTTGGACTCTTGTCAACTTTTTACACTTGCCCAGTGGAAGCTCTAAGTGGACCCATGATAAGATAGTACGGACTGTTATTCCTGAATCAATGTAAACTCGAGTTAACAAAAATAATTTAATAAAACCTGAGAATAAAGGGAAAGGGAAGGGAAGACTGGAGATCAAAATGGTCTGTAGTGTTTGTAAATATTTGTATTTGGTCAAAAAAGTGCATAAGAATAAGGAATGAGGAGACTTGATATTGACACAGAATTCTACAAAGTTCAACCTTGTCGGTTGAGTCTGACAATGACTGACCTCTAGTGAAGAGACCAGGCTGCCATTTGTGAGCTGCGCTATGGAGAAACCAAATGAAAAACCAAAGTCTCAGGCAGTCAGCAGTGAAAACTTGAGGTCTGCAAACAGTTATGTGAAAGCAGTAGAGTGGAGCTTGCCCAGGGAGCCTCCAAGGGATGGTGGTCCCTCCCAGTGGCCACCTTGATTCCATCCCTGGGAGAGACTCTGAATAGAAGCATTAACTAAGCCACACCTAGACTCCTGACCCAGGGAAACTGTGCAGTAACAAATGCGTGTTATCTGCAGCTGCTACATTTGGGGATAAGTTGTTGCACAGCAATAGATGATGAATACATGCATTACCCATACAAGGATCTGTTTAACGCATATGTTTTGAAATCAACTTACTTCTTTTACATGACTGCTAAGTCGTGTCAGTCGTTTCCGACTCTGTGCGACCCCATAGATGGAAGCCCACCAGGCTCCTCTGTCCCTGGGATTCTCCAGGCAAGAACACTGGAGTGGGTTGCCATTTCCTTCTCCAATGCATGAAAGTGAAAAGTGAAAGTAAAGTTGCTCAGTCATTTCCGATTTTTAGCGACCCCATGGACTGTAGCTTACAAGGCTCCTCTGTCCATGGGATTTCCCAGGCAAGAGTATTGGAGTGGGGTGCCATTGCCTTCTCCTAGATTTATTTAAATAGAAAACTTTATAAGTGTAAGATAGTGGTATCAACTTTCATAAATAGAGTTTGAAAACATCCCATTTTTATACACTTTGAGGGAAAACTAGCTAACTGCGAGAACAGAGCTTTGTGAGAGAAGCCCTGGCTTGAATTCCATGTTCACTTCTTTTCAGTTGTGTGATACTAGGAAGGATTTTTAATGCTCCATGATTTAGTCTCTTTATCTGTGCTGTGCTTAGTTACTCAGTTGTGTCTGGCTCTTTGCGACCCCATGGACTGTAGCCCATCAAGCTCCTCTGTCCATGGGATTCTCTAGGCAAGAATACTGGAGTGGGTTGTCACACCCTCCTCCAGGGGATCTTCCGAATCCAGGGATCCAACCCAGGTGTCCCACATTGCAGGCAGATTCTTTACCAGCTGAACCACCAAGGAAGCCCATGAATACTGGAGAGGGTAGCCTATCCCTTCTCCAGGGGAATCTTCTTCATGCAGGAATCCAACCAGGGTCTCCAGCATTCCAGGTCAATTCTTTAGCAAATGAGATCTCAAGGAAGCCCAAGTGCAACATAAGGTCCTGTTTATCCAGCAAAGTTAAGCTTTTTTCAGGCAGGGAAATGATTGTATCAATCCGTCAGACTAGTTAATTCAGTTCAGTCACTCAGTCGTGTCCGAATCTTTGCGACCCCATGAACTGCAGCACGCCAGGCCTCTCTGTCCACCACCAACTCCCAGAGTCCACCCAAACCCATGTCCATTGAGTCAGTGATGCCATCCAACCATCTCATCCTCAGTCCTCACCTTCTCCCCCTGCCCTCAATCTTTCCCAGCATCAGAGTCTTTCCCAATGAGTCAGCTCTTTGCATCAGGTAGCCAAAATATTGGAGTTTCAGCTTCAACATCAGTCTCTCCAATGAACACCCAGGACCAATCTCCTTTAGGATGGACTGGTTGGATCTCCTTGCAGTCCAAGTTACTCTCAAGAGTCTTCTCCAACACCACAGTTCAAAAGCATCAATTTTTCGGTGCTCAGCTTTCTTTATAGTCCAACTCTCACATCCATACATGACCACTGGAAAAACAATAGCTTTGACTAGATGGACCTTTGTTGGCAAAGTAATGTCTCTGCTTTTTAATATGCTGTCTAGGTTGCTCATAACTTTCCTTCCAAGGAGTAAGTGTCTTTTGATTTCATGGCTGAAGTTACCATCTGCAGTGATTTTGGAGCCCAGAAAAATAAACTCAGCCACTCCTTCCACTGTTTCCCCATCTGTTTGCCATGAAGCGATGGGACCAGATACCATGATCTTAGTTTTCTGAATGTTGAGCTTTAAGCTAACTTTTTCACTCTCCCCATTCACTTTCATCTTATTGCCAAATTCAGACTAAAATTGTTGAAAGTGGAGAAATTCACTAGAATATTCAAGTACGACCTAAATCAAATCCCCTATGACTATACAGTGGAAGTGAGAAATAGATTTAAGGGATTAGATCTGATAGACAGAATGCCTGATGATCTATGGATGGAGGTTTGTGACATTGTACAGGAGACAGGGATCAAGAGCATCCCCAAGAAAAAGAAATGCAAAAAAGCAAAATGGCTGTCTGACGAGGCCTTACAAACAGCTGTGAAAAGAAGGGAAGCAAAAAGAAAAGGGGAAAATCAAAGATATACCCATTTGAATGCAGAGTTCCAAAGAATAGCAAGGAGAGATAAGAAAGCCATCCTCAGTGATCAATGCAAAGAAATAGAGGAAAACAATAGAGTGGGAAAGCCTAGAGATCTTTTCAAGAAAATTAGAGATACCAAGGGAACATTTCATGCAAAGATGGGCTCAATAAAGGACAGAAATGGTATGGATCTAACAGAAGCAGAAGATATTAAGAAGAGGTGGCAAGAATAAACAGAAGAACTGTACAAAAAAGATCTTTATGACCAAAATAATCACCAAGGTGTGATCATTCACATAGAGCCAGACATCCTGGAATGTGAAGTCAAATGGGCCTTAGGAAGCATCACTTCGAACAAAGCTAGTGGAGGTGATGGAATTCCAGTGGAGCTATTTCAAATCCTGAAAGATGATGCTGTGAAAGTGCTGCACTCAATATGCCAGCAAATTTGGAAAACTCAGCAGTGGCCACAGGACTGGAAAAGGTCAGTTTGCATTCCAATCCCAAAGAAAGGCAATGCCAAAGAATGCTCAAACTACCGCACAATTGCACTCATCTCACATGTTAGTAAAGTAATGCTCAAAATTCTCCAAGCCAGGCCTCAGCAATATGTGAATCGTGAATTTCCAGATGTTCAAGCTGGTTTTAGAAAAGGCAGAGGAACCAGAGATCAAATTGGCAGCATCCGCTGGATCATGGAGAAAGCAAGAGAGTTCCAGAAAATCATCTATTTCTGTTTTATTGACTATGCCAAAGCCTTTGACTGTGTGGATCACAATAAACTATGGGAAATTCTGAAAGAGATGGCAATACCAGACCACCTGACCTGACTCTTGAGAAACCTGTTTGCAGGTCAGGAAGCAACAGTTAGAACTGGACATGGAACAACAAACTGGTTCCAAACAGGAAATGGAGTTCATCAAGGTTGTATATTGTCACCCTGCTTATTTAACTTCTATGCAGAGTACATCATGGGAAACGCTGGGCTGGAAGAAGCACAAGCTGGAATCAAGATTGCCAGGTGAAATATCAATCACCTCATATATGCAGATGACACCACCCTTATGGCAAAAAGTGAAGAACTAAGAAGCCTCTTGATGAAAGTGAAAGAGGAGAGTGAAAAAGTTGGCTTAAAGCTCAACATTCAGAAAACTAAGATCAGACTAGTTAGGGGGTTACCATTTATTTCTCCAGGGGGTCTTCCCAACACAGGAATAGAACCCATGTCTACCCGCTGAGTCTTAGGGGAAGCCCACTCTTTATCTATACAATAGGAAGTTTGTCTCTATCTTTTAAGAATTAATTTAGGATTAAAAATTCAATATAAGTGAAAGTACCAAGTGATGATGATGATGATAATCGCCACTTTTTATCCCTAATGGTGTATGAAGCTCTGTGTTAAGTGATTTATACCCCAGAAGCCTTATTATACTTTTTTTCTTTTTTTAGGCTGTGGTATGTGACATGCGGGATATTAGTTCCCCGACTAGGGATTAAACCTGTGTCCCCTGCACTGGGGCCTTGGAGTCTTAACCACCACCTCTTTTTTTTCCCATTTGAGAAACTCCTTTGGAGAGTTTGGGTAACGTGAGGTCACTCGACTAGTGTAATGGATTCTCAGGTGGCACAGTGGTAAAGAATCGCCTGCCAAAGCAGGAGACACAGAGATGTGGATTCAATCCCTGGGTCAGGAAGATCTCCTATAAAGGGAAATGGCAAGTATTCTTGCCTGGAAAATCCCATGGACAGAGGAGCCTGGTGGGCTACAGTGCATGGGATCACAAAGACTGGGATATGACTAAGCGACTGAGTGTGAGAGCATACACACACACACAAACATACACACACACACACAAACATACACACACACACAAACATACACACACACACAACTAGTGTAATGGTGGAATAGAATTCAAAGACAAACCATTTTCATTGCAAAGCTCCTGCTCATCGCCATAATAGATTACAGACTACACACAGTTAAAAATATTCAGCCGGTGGTGGTTGCCTCCTCTTGTTTAGGTACGACACTTTTCCATTTTCTGCCTCTTACTTTAAAGTAACATTGAACATTGAACATTGCTTTTCTCAACCAAGTTCAACTCCATCTCACGGATCATCCACGGTTTTCTAATGGAGCAGTGGTCAGGACCCCATTTTGCTAGGTTCACAGCAGCTCGTCAAACATCACCCCGGGTCAACTGGAGCTGCCTGTACTAATGACAAAATCCATGCCTTCAATTTCTTAATTAACTAAATACAATGAAGTCTGTAAATTGATCAAAGCAGGGTCTTATATAGAATTAATTAGGAAATTGTAGGGGAAGACTTGGTAATTAATTCAGACTTTATAAATCTTACTGGGAATTTTATGGCAGCCCTGAATAAAACACAGTGGTATTAAACAATTAATTTAGAATGTGATAGTCACTTCAGCTTTCTTTCTTTCTTTTTTTTTTTTTTAAATTTGGGATCATGCAGCATCCCAGCTTCAGATTCTATGTTAAGAGAATTTCCTCTGATGTCTGGGGTTACACTGTGTTTTGAAAGATGCCAAGTGGCAGTGCCATAGGTGGGTAGATGGAGTCCTTTTATAAACTTCATGATCACCCCTGCCTAGCAGGTGCCTCCAAACATCGCTGTTGCCACAGTCATTTCATGTAAACAGCACCATTTTTTCTCATCTTGCAGAAAGTAAATAAAAGCATTCTTAGAAGGTGTTGTGATGTTTCTGACCTGTTACAACACAATTTGTAGAACCACAAAGCTTAATGTAGCTTCAAGAAATGTCCCCCAGATTTTCCACCCTAGGCTCATCTACATGAAAGTTCTGAGGCCACCACTCTATTGAAACCCAGCCTTCGTTGGTGGCCTCCATTCACAGGCATCATACCCACTTGATCCAGAGCACTGTGCCTGGCACTTGTGAAAGAACAATGCATGGGGCACTGGTCTTTGCTTTCAAGGAGAGCACAGGTGAGTGGCAGCTATGGATGGAAAAGTGGACAAATTCGAAGAGTGAGTTTGATGGTAGGACCAGCAGCTTTGAGCAGGTACCAGTTTATTAGTGTGACAATTTCTGTTCAGAAAACTGTACACTAAGGCACTTAAACGTGAGCTGAGCTATGATGAAAGAGAGACTGTCGCCCTGTCACCAGGCAAACTTGAGAGAGCAGCATGAACCCCGAGGACTCAGGGACAAGGCCACATCCAGCACATTAAAGATACTTTGGGCTCCCATGGCTGGAGCACTTTATCTTTCTGGGTCCTAAAACGCTGGAGGTGATAATTGCTCCATAATAGCACTTCTGTTGTCTTGGCTCAGAAAGATTTTTTTCTGATAGCAAATTAGAAATGCAATTAGTAAAAAAAAAAAAGAAATATAATTAACTATTTTACATTGTGTTCATATATGTGAATTAGAGAGGAGACTTGAGATAATTATATAGAAAATGGAGGTTAATAAGTACCAGTTTGGGCTGTAATTATCTGCACATTCCTGGAGAAAGGTTGTTTAGAGTCTGCATGTATGTAGTAAGAGGAAGGAAGAACTATGTGTCAGCTTCTGGGCTATTTTTAAAATTTAATATGGGTACATTTTTTTCCTTTTTCTGTTTAATATGAGTGATCTAATTTGATCTTTACTTTCTGCCCTGAGGCACATGGACTTATACTTTTCTTACCAGGGACTGAACCTCTGCACCTTGAATTGGAACCACCAAATCTTAACCACCAGGAAAGTCCCTGCTGGGCTATTTTTAATTAACTGCTCTGACCATGACATTGAGAAGGTCATGTTATCCTCAGTTGCAGTTCAGTTCAGTTCAGTTCAATTCAGTCGCTCAGTCGTGTCTGACTCTTTGCGACCCCATGAATCACAGCACGTCAGGACTCCCTGTCCATCACCAACTCCAGGAGTTCACTCAGACTCATGTCCATTGAGTCCGTGATGCCATCCAGCCATCTCATCCTCGGTTGTCCCCTTCTCCTCCTGCCCCCAATCTCTCCCAGCATCAGAGTCTTTTCCAGTGAGTCAGCTCTTCACATGAGGTAGCCAAAGTACTGGAGTTTCAGCTTTACCATCATTCCTTCCAAAGAAATCCCAGGGTTGATCTCCTTCAGAATGGACTCCTTGCAGTCCAAATGACTCTCAAGAGTCTTTTCCAACACCACACTTCAAAAGCATCAATTCTTCAGCACTCAGCTTTCTTCACAGTTCAACTCTCACATCCATACATGACCACAGGAAATACCATAGCCTTGACTAGACGGACCTTAGTCGGCAAAGTAATGTCTCTGCTTTTGAAAATACTATCTAGGTTGGTCATAACTTTCCTTCCAAGGAGTAAGCATCTTTTAATTTCATGGCTGAAATCACCATCTGCAGTGATTTTGGAGCCCCCCAAAATAAAGTCTGACACCATTTCCACTGTTTTCCCATCTATTTCCCATGAAGTGATGGGACCGGATGCCATGATCTTCATTTTCTGAATGTTGAGCTTTAAGCCAACTTTTTCACTCTCCTCTTTCACTTTCATCAAGAGGTTCTTTAATTCTTCACTTTCTGCCATAAGGCTGGTGTCATCTGCATATCTGAGGTGATTGATATTTCTCTCGGCAATCTTGATTCCAGCTTGTGTTTCTTCCAGCCCAGCGTTTCTCATGATGCATAGAAGTTAAATAAGCAGGGTGACAATATACAGCCTTGATGTACTCCTTTTTCTATTTGGAACCAGTCTGTTCCATGTCCACTTCTAACTGTTGCTTCCTCATCTGCATACAGATTTCTCAAGAGGCAGGTCAGGTGGTCTGGTATTCCCATCTCTTTCAGAATTTTCCACAGTTTATTGTGATCCACACAGTCAAAGGCTTTGGCATAGTCAATAAAGCAGAAATAAATGTTTTTCTGGAACTCTCTTGCTTTTTCCATGATCCAGCGGATGTTGGCAATTTGATCTCTGGTTCCTCTGCCTTTTCTAAAATTAGCTTGAACATCAGGGAGTTCATGGTTCACGTATTGCTGAAGCCTGGCTTGGAGAATTTTGAGCATTACTTTACTAGCATGTGAGATGAGTGCAATTGTGCGGTAGTTTGCACATTATTTGGCATTGCCTTTCTTTGGGATTGGGATTAAAACTGACCTTTTCCAGTCCTGTGGCTACTGCTGAGTTTTCCAAATTTGCTGGCATATTAAGTGCAGCACTTTCACAGAATCGTCTTTCAGGATTTGAAACAGCTCAACAAATCAAGACCCACAAAGTGAAGTCAGATGTTTAAATTTGCACGGCCAGTGCCTGACCAGCCTGGATCATGCTCGGCTTGCTCTGACTCCTAAGTTTATGTCCCTTCCTTCTTTCCTCAACTTTTAAACTTATTATTTGAGTTTTTCATGATTTCAAGGTATAGTCATAGCTGGATTCAAATGCTAACATCTGCAAATGCATTAATCATTTTTTGCTTGTTTCAGGTAGTTTGCCTGCATGTGCTAAGCTGCTTCAATTTTGTCTGACTCTGTGTGACCCTGTGGACTGTAGCTTGCCAGGCTCCTCTGTCTATGGGATTGTCCAGGCAAGAATACTGGAGTGGGTTGCCTAACAATGAACTTGGACAATATGTCTGCCAATGAAATCATAGTTTGCTCAACTTATATTGGATTTCCAGAATCTTGGTTTTTTATGGAAAAAACAAGAAATTCAAAATGAAACAAAGCCACCTAACATGTGCCCTTCAAAAGCTAGAAACTTTCAAAATTTACCATAAGGAAATCTGGTAAATTATGTTATACTACTCCTTTGAAGTACTAAGTAGCAAATAAAAATATTGTGTTCAAAGACTAAACTGCTGCTGCTGCTAAGTCGCTTCAGTCGTGTCCGACTCTGTGCAACCCCATAGACGGAAGCCTACCAGGCTCCCCCATCCCTGGGATTCTCCAGGCAAGAACACTGGACTAGGTTGCCATTTCCTTCTCCAATGCATGAAAGTGAAAAGTGAAAGTGAAGTCGTTCAGTCGTGTCCAACTCTCAGTGACCCCATGGACTGCAGCCTACCAGGCTCCTCCATCCATGGGATTTTCCAGGCAAGAGTACTGGAGTGGGGTGCCATTGCCTTCTCCGAAAGACTAAACTACAAACAGAAAAAGAATGAAATAATTTGCTTTGTATGAATTATAAAACTTTTATATAATTGGCAAATATCTTAACAGAAACTTATACTATTATTACTTCTAATTGAGCAGAAAAGATACAAAGATTCCATGTCAGTTTTACATTCCTTTGAGATAAGATCCTGTTGCTTTAAGAACAACATACAATAAATATCTCTAAATAATATTATCAGTGCATGATTAATTAGCCCTCTGATTTATGCAAGAAAGATGAATAAATTTCAGGATATTTGTAGTAAGAGTAACAAAGCAGGTGTGAGAATGAGTCCTAAAGCTAGCTATCACTCGCAGACACCTCTTATTTTCAGCCACAGTTTCTGTATTTACTTTGTCACTATTTCTTTGCCCTTTTAGGTTTATCCTTTTTTTGCACAAACTTGTGCTATGCCCCACCTGCTGTGATTCACCCTGTTATAATTATGCCATGCACATACATACTGTCTCTATGAACCAGAATTTTAGCAAGTTTTTTTTTTTTTTTTAACTTTATTTTACTTTACAATACTGTATTGGTTTTGCCATACATTGACATGAATCCGCCATGGGTGTACATGAGTTCCCAATCCTAAACCCCCTCCCACCTCCCACCCCATATCATCTCTCTGGATCATCCCGGTGCACCAGCCCCAAGCATCCTGTATCCTGTATTGAACATAGACTGGCAATTCGTTTCTTACATGATAGTATGTTTCAATGCCATTCTCCCAAATCATCCCACCCTCTCCCTCTCCCTCAGAGTCCAAAAGCCCGTTCCATACGTCTGTGTCTCTTTTGCTGTCTCACATACAGGGTTATCATTACCATCTTTCTAAATTCCATATATATGTGTTAGTATACTGTATTGGTATTTTTCTTTCTGGCTTACTTCACTCTGTATAATCGGCTCCAGTTTCATCCACCTCATTAGAACTGATTCAAATGTATTCTTTTTAATGGCTGAGTAATACTCCATTGTGTATAAGCAAGTTTTTTTTTTTAAATAACCAGAGCATCCCAGGTGAAAGATACAAATGTAACATTTTCAAGAGAGAAGTAACTTACCCAGGTTATTGTCAGAAGTAACTTACCCAAGCATGAGCACACTTGTTACTTGTGGTGATTTAGGACCCAAGCAGAACTATTTTAAGCAACTCGGCCTCCTGGGAGGCTGCTTGGTCCAAGGCAGAATAGTGACCTGAGAGAAAGGACTCTTGACATCCTGCCACAGTTCTGCATCTTCCTTGCTAGGACACTTTGGTGACTTAACCCCCTGACAATCCACTGTCTCCTCTTTTAAGATGAGAGATGATCTCTAATCTGCCTTCCAGCTCTGCTCTTTCCTCCAGACCTGACCCCTGCTTCTTAACTGAGTCCCTTTTATCCACTCATTTGCTCAGCAGATATTATTGGAGCACCTGTTTATAAGACCCAAAGCTCAGAGAGACTTGGAATCCAGTGCAGTTGTGTTGGTTAACAGCTAGGTCAGGTCAGATAATTCATTTCCATACATTTCTACTTTATGGGGGCAGAATTCCTAGGTGGTGCTAGCAGTAAAGGACCCGCCTGCCTACACAGGAGACATAAGAGACGTGCATTCGATCCATGGGTCAGGAAGATCTAGAGCAGGAAATGGCAACCCACTCCAGTATTCTTGCCTGGGGAAACCCGTAGACAGAGGAGCCTGCTGGAAACCTACAGTCCACAGGGTCGCAAAGACTCAGACACGACTGAAGCGAAGCATTCTTCCTCTTCCCCCTTTGCTAGAAATCCTATATGCCAACTTCCCCCCACTACCTCTTGGGAGCGGCCTCTCAGAGCTCTCTCAGGTGCTGTCTTCTGGGCTGTAGTCCTCATTTTAGCTTCCCTGGTAGCTCAGACGGTAAGGAGTCCACCTGCAGTGCAGGAGATGCAGGTTTGATCCCTGGGTCAGGAAGATCCCCCGGAGGAGGGCATGACAACCCACTCCAGTATTCTTGCCTGGAGAATTCCGTGAATGGGCTATAGTCTATGGGGTTGCAAAGAGTCGGACAGGACTGAGTGCCTCACACTTTCACTATCATCACTTTCTACTTTATTCACTTAGAAAACATTTCTATCACATCTACTAGGTATCAGGCACTATTCAAAGTACTTTATAAACAACATATTCTCTTCATTTTACAGATAAGTAAACTGAGAAAAGGAGGGTTCAATAACTCGGTGCTATGGGCTGAATTTTGTCTCTCCCAAATTCATGTGCTGAAGCCTTCACCCCTAGAAAAGCGGAAGAGTTAGTTGCTGTGTCAGACACACCAACTCTTTGCAACCTTATGGGCTGTAGCTCGCCAGGCTCCTCTGTCCATGGAATTCTCCAGGCAAGAATACTGAAGTGGGTAGTCAGGCCCTTCTCCAGGGGATCTGCCCAACTCAGGAATTGAACCCAAGTCTCCTTCATTGCAGGCAGAATCTTTACCATCTAGGACACCATGTGACTGTAATTAGAGAGACAGGACAGTCTCAAGGAAGTCAAAGCTTTCTACATCTTGATCTTGGACATCCAGGATCTAGAAGTGTGAGATCATAAATTTCTGTTGTTTAAGCTGCCCAGTCTATGTGCTTTTGTTGTAGCTGTCCTAGAAGGCTAAGATACCAACCCCAAATCACATAAGGATTACTCGATTGATCTTACATTCATTTAACCATAGTTTTCTGCTTTTTCTCAAAGATACAAATACACCCTCCCGTATTATGCACATATAGGGTTCCCTGATGATTTAGTTGGTAAATAATCCATCTGCAATGCAAGAGACCTGGGTTTGATTTCTGGGTCGGGAAGATCCCCTGGAGAAGGAAATAGCTACCCATTCCAGTATTCTTGCCTGGAAAATCCCATGGACACAGGAGCCTGGCTGGCTGCAGCCCATAGGGTCACGAGAGTCAGACATGACTTGGTGACCTAATATACCACCATATTACCCAAATATGAGAGACTGCATGTGTGCCTGTATGCTAAGTTGCTTCAGTCATGTCTGACTCGGCAACTCTATGGAACGTAGCCAACCATGTCTGTCTGTCCATGTGATTCTCTAGGCAAGAATACTGGAGTGGGTTGCCATGGCATCCTCTGGGAATCTTCCCAACTCAGGGATCAAACCTGCATTTCTTATGGTTTCCTGCATTGGCAAGTAGGCTCTTTATCTGGGAAAAAATAAAGCTCTTTTCCAGAGCTCTTTACCCAGGGCTCGTCACCTGGGAAGCCCGTCAGTTCAGTTCAGTTCAGTCATTCAGTCGTGTCTGACTCTTTGCAACCTCATTAACTGCAGCATGCCAGGCTTCCCTGTCCATCGCCAACTCCAGGAGCCTACTCAAACTCATGTCCATAGAGTCAGTGATGCCATCCAACCATCTCATCCTCTGTCGTCCCCTTCTCCTCTTGCCTTCAATCTTTCCCAGCATCAGGGTCTTTTCAAATGAGTCAGTTCTCATGAGGTGGCCAAAGTATTGGAGTTTCAACTTCAGCATCAGTCTTTTCAATAAATATTTAGGACTGATTTCCATTAGGATTGACTGGTTGGATCTCCTTGCAGTCCAAGGGATTCTCAAGAGACTTCTCTCACACCACAGTGCAAAAGCATCAATTCTTCGGCACTGAGCTTTCTTTATAGTCCAACTCTCACATCCATGCATAACTACTGGAAAAACCATAGCTTTGACTAGGTGGATCTTTGTCAGCAAATAATTTCTCTGCTTTTTAAAATGCTGTCTAGGTTGTTTTCTTCCAAGGAGCAAGTGTCTTTGAATTTCATGGCTGCAATCACCATCTGCAATGATTTTGGAGCCCCCCAAAATAAAGTCTCTCACTGTTTCCATTGTTTCCCCATCTATTTGCCATGAAGTGATGGGACTGGATGCCATGATCTTAGTTTTCTGAATGTTGAGTTTTAAGCCAACTTTTTTACTCTCCTCTTTCACTTTCATCAAGAGGCTCTTCAGTTCTTCATTTTCTGCCATAAGTGTGGTGTCTCCCATGGGAGAGTAGAATGAGCCTATTTCTCAGAGTGGAATACATCCAGAAACTAATTAATTATCTAACTAATTCATCCTTATGGGCTATCCAGGATAGCTCAGTTGATAAAGAATTTGCCTGCAATGCAGGAGACCCTGGTTACTAGCTGTGTGACCTTAGGTATTAAGCACACATTCTCTGATCTTCAGGCATTCTCATCTGTGAAGGTGAAATAATAGTACTCAACTCATTGAAATCTTAGGTGCATTAGAAGACAGTATCTGGGTAAAGTCCTTACTAGGGTATGTGTAACATGCAGAAGATTCAAATGCCACTCTGTTTCTTTTCCACGGATAATTGATAGGAATAGGGATGTGAAATTTGTAAGAGAAGATCTGCAAAAGGTATTGATGATAATACTTGCCTTATATTGGATGCCTTCTACCTGCCAGGTGTTTTGCGTGTGCTCTTTTCAATCCTGTGAGGACGGCCAGGATGGCTTTTGTAACTCTCTCCATTTTACAGTTCAAAAAATGGAAGCTCAGAGAGGTTCAACAACTTACTAACATCACAGAAAATCCCTGACAAAGGGAAGCATTGTCCATGGTAATTTTAGGCCAAAGCCTGAATTCTGTTTTTTTTTTTTTTTTTTTAAATTTTGTATTGGGGTATAGCTGATTAGCAATATTGGGATAGTTTCAGGTGAACAGCCAAGGGTCTCAGCCATACATATACATGTATCCATTCTCTCCCAAGCTCCCCTCCCATCCACAAAGCCAGAATTCTGACTGGAATTACATTTCCTGTTAGACTCCTTCCTAACTGTTTCCTAGTCAACTCCCCTAGCCCCATTTGGCCTGGAGCTATATTTGTTTTGTGCATCACTCCCATTCTAACCATGATTATGACTAGCACCTGGACAAAGAAAATTAGTTTTTAAATGGCAGAGTAAATAAGCACATTAATGATGTGAGTGTTCTCGCCTTTGATTCCATGTGTTTTCTCAGGGGCATGAAGGGTTGACCACGGATCCCTGCTGGACCATCTGGAGTGGATGTGGCCCCCACATCAGAAATTACAGGACCCACCAGCTACAATCCAGAGGCACCTCGCCCAGCCAACAGGGGACCCCTCTGCAGCTTCAGACAAAGCTGAAACTTCACCACTTTATGATGTTGCCGGGAGCCTCCCTGCCTGTTATAGCCTCCAAGGGACAATAAAAAAGGAAACCTCCTGCCTTCCTGGCCCCAACATCCCAAGTCTTACTTTTTAACATTCAGGTCCTCTGGCCTCCAACCAGATCGATACAGCATGATCTCTCACAGAAAATCACTTCAAAATGATGTGCCTTTGGCAAAGCAAGCCACTGATCAGACCCTCTGTGGATCAATGACAGCACCCTCAGGACAGAGGTGCGTGCTCTTTCCTTATTACAATTTAAGGATCGTGCTTAACCTTACAACAAGGGTGCCCTTGAAGGCTTAAGTAGGTGACTTTTGATCCAGGTCTTGAAAAGGAAGAAACTTTGCAAGGGGTGGCAGTTAAAAGGGTAGGAATGCCAGCAAGAGAGACTGCCGTATGCAAAAACATGCAGGTGAGAGCCGAAGTAGTAAAAGCAAAAGTAATAATTTACTGAGCATCTATTTATGCCAGGAACTGTGCAGGGAGATTTATATTCTCACAAAAACACTGCTGCTGCTGCTGCTAAGTCGCTTCAGTCGTGTCCGACTCTGTGCGACCCCATAGACAGCAGCCAACCAGGCTCCCCTGTCCCTGGGATTCTCCAGGCAAGAACACTGGAGAGGGTTGCCGCTAGATGGTAACTATTTTTACCTTCATTTTATACAAGAAAAAATCTAGGACTCTGGGAGTTCACGTAACTTTCCAGAGGTGACACAGTTGTTCACCAATGGAGAATTTGAATGTTGAGCTGGCCGACCAGAAGCTCACTCTTTCTAGAAGGATAAACAGTGTAGGGGGGAGGCCGATCTAGCCTCCAGGGTCTGTCTTCAGAAACTTGTTTATGGGAAAGGAATTCTATTTGCTTGTTTATATTTCAAGTGATGGCTTTAGAATTTGATGAGTGAGGCAGAAATTACAGGAAGGGATTTAGAGAGGTTTTATTCCACGAGAAGTTGTGGCCCCTCTGTTTCTTTGGGGTAATGGGAAAGTGAAAGTGTTAGTTTCAGGCCCCCTGAAATGTAGGCCATGTAAGAAGCAGGAGAAAGACACGGGAAAGCAAGTCCTGCAGTTTTGTTTGCCATCTTCCTCCTAGCAGCTAGTAGACACTTCCTAGGTCCTGGAGGAAATGGACCCACTGTTGCTTTCCCTCCTGGGCATGTCCCTGAATCCTGAGATGACACCTCCCTTGAATCATGGGCCCTGACAGTACTGTTTGCACAGGTTTTTGCGAGTTACTTTTCTGATGCCTAGGAACCCTTTCCATTTCCTCCCATAGTCTCACAGAACTGATGTTCAGTGAATAAAGACTTATAATTGAATCAGAGAATATTACACTTGAAGTAATTATTCACAATCATTGAGTATAAACACCTCTGTTCATAGTCAGGAGAATGGAGACATAAGCTTGTTGAATTGATTAATCTGTTTATAAAAGTTGGGTATACACACTCATACACACATACACATACAATACACTCACACACACACTCACATACACACTCATATACCCACACACTCTCACACTCAGACACATACACACTCAGACACTCTCACACAGACTCACACACATATATACTCTCTCACACACATACACACTCACACACACTCTTACACACACACAGAATATCATAGGCTTTGGTGTCACCCACTATATATTTCTGGGCTTGAACTCTGATTCTGCCACAAACTAGTTTCATTGCCTTGCAGAATTTTTTCAATTTGAATCTCAATATTATCATCTCAAATAAAAAGTGGGCTCAAATAAGTAACTCACCAGGGTGTGGTGGGAAATATGAAATGAAAGCATCACTTTAGAGACAGCTGCTAGAAGTCCTGGAAACTTCCAGTACAGTGCAGGCTTGGTCTGGCTACCAGCCTGAAGTGAAGCGAAGTCGCTCAATCCTGTCCGACTCTTTGCAGCCCCATGGTCTATAGCCCACCAGGCTCGTCCATCTAGGGAATTTTCCAGGCAAGAGTACTGGAGTGGGTTACCATTTCCTTCTCCAAGGGATCTCCTTGACCCATGGATCAAACCTGAGTCTCCCGCATTGCAGACTGACGCTTTGCCGTCTGAACCAGCCGGGAAGTGGTTACATTCAGATCCCTGCTCTGTCCCTTAGTACCTGGGTGACCTTAGTCAAGTTACTTAACCTCTCTGTGCCTCAGCTTTCTCATCTATAAAATGGGGATTATAATAATCACATCTGCTTCACGTGATTGTAATGAAAGTGAAAATGTAGTTTTTAAACACCCACCCCCCACATCTCTTTCTCTCGAGGCAAATGAACCGGACTTGCCACATCAAAATATTCAGGAGGTATTGACTGCCACTAGGAAAGGAAGGAGCTTCTGGACTATTTTAGACGTGACTCTGATCAATTGGGCTCTTTGATCACTGAGCATGGGACTTAACCATAACTGGAGGCTGGTCTATCCCAGGAGAAGTTACATTATTTTTCTGCCTGACACTCTGTGAGACTGGGAGACAAGACAAAATAGTTGTGCTCTCCCTGAGACAACAACCCCTGAAGGAGTCCCAGGGCATGGCCAGCAGAGGGGAGACATTGTGTTATTTTGTTTGTGACTGTTATTGCTGTGTCTCTTTCAGGGTTCACAGCAGAACCTTTGTGGATCTTGGGAGACTGGCCCTGTGGAGGTGGTGATACAGGCCAGGGGGGCACAGCGCCTGCAAGCTGCCTCCCCCAGTTTGCTATGAGGACCAGATGGGGAGAGACACCACGGGGTCCTAAGTGCTGATTGACTTTCCCAGGCATTCTTTCTCTTCTTGGAGGCCTTCTTTATTATGTATCCATGTGGTCACATGTTGATTCATTTGACAGACATTTGTTGGTAACCGTGACCTACCAGGTACTGGACTACCATAATAGACAGGCAAAAAGCATCACCCTCAGGGAAATTAGAACAACCCAGAGACAATTACAGAGCAGTGTGGGAGGGCAGTTGTAACTGCAGAGGGAGGGCTGGGGGAACAGAGATGAGGAGTGTACAATCAGCTTGGAAAAGGCTTCCTAGAGAAGGTAGAAGGGGACACCAGATGCCACAGCACCATAGATGGAAGGCTTGGATGTTACCTCCTCACATAATCAGTCCAGTTCAGTCCCTCAGTCCTGTCTAACTCTTTGCGACTACAGGCTTCCCTGTCCATCACCAACTTCCAGAGCTTGCTCAAACTCATATCCATTGAGTCAGTGATGCCATCCAACTATCTCATTCTCTGTCTTCCCCTTCTCCTCCTGCCCTCAATCTTTCCCAGCATCAGGGTCTTTTCCAATGAGTCAGTTTTTCGTATCAGGTGGCCATACGATTAGAACTTCAGCTTCAGCATCAGCCCGTCCTATGAATATTCAGGGCTGATCTCCTTTAGGATGGACTGGTTGGATATCCTTGCAGTCCAAGGGACTCTCAAGAGTCTTCTCCAACACCACAGTTCAAAAGCATCAATTCTTTGGTGCTCAGATTTCTTTATAGTCCAACTCTTACATCCATACATGACCATTGGAAAAAACTATAGCTTTGATTAGATGGACCTTTGCAGGCAAACTGATGTCTCTGCTTTTTAATATGCTGTCTAGGTTGGTCATATCTTTTCTTCCAAGGAGCAAGCTTCTTTTAATTTCATGGCTGTGGTCACCATCTGCAACGATTTTGGAGCCCCAAATAATAAAGTCTCTCGCTGTTTCCATTGTTTTCCAGTCTATATGCCATGAAGTGATGGGACTCGATGCCATGATATTAGTTTTCTGAATGTCGAATTTTAAGCCAACTTTTTCACTCTCACATAATGGATGGAGGAAATAGCGGAAGCCAGGAAGCAGACACTGTAGCCATCTGTTTAATAGTTAGTAGCAGGAGGTAGGCAACCTGGCAAACGAGTCCAAAAACACATTTTCCACTAACTCTGTGTGTGACCTTGCAGGATTGGACTCTAAATCTCAGGAGAACGTGATTCTTAGAAGCATGTGCATGATTGGCATCAAATATCCTGGGTTTCAGGTTGCCAGATTTAGTAAAGAAAAATACAAGGCACTCAAAAATGCACAAAGGACATTTTAAACTCAACAATAAGAAAAGAAACAACCTGATTTAAAAAGAAAAATGGGAGAAAGACTTGAACAAACATCTTTCCAAAGAAGGCATACAAATGGCAAATAAGCATATGAAAAGATGTCCCGTATCATAGGTCATCAGGAAAATGCAAATTTAAACAACAGTGTGGTACCATTGTACACCTGTTAGAATGGCCAGAATCCGGCCACTAGACAACATCTAATGCCGGTGAGGATGTGAAACAACAGTATGTTTCATTCACTGCTGATGGGGATGCAGTCTGGTCCGGCTACTTTGAAAGATAGTTTCACAATGTCTTACAAAACTGAACATGCCCCTACCACATGAGTCAGCAATCACATGCCTCACTATTTACCTAAAAGTTCTGAAAGCACCTATTCACGCAAAAACCTGCACATGGACGTGTATAGCAGTTTAATTCACCACCGCAAAAACATAGAAGCAGCCAAGATGTCCTTCAGTAGGTGAATGGATAAATAACTGTGGTCCATCCGGACAACGGACTATTATTTGTCCTAAAAAGAAATGAGCTCTCAAGTCGTGAAAGACATAGAGGGAACTTAAATGCATATTACTAAGTGAAATAAGCTGGTCTGAAAAGACTACCATCAGTGTGATTCCAAATATATGATGACATTCTGGGAAAGGCAAAATTGTGAAGACACTAAAACTGTAGGAGGGTGCAAGGGGTTGAGTGGGGAAAGATGAATATGCAGAGCACAGAGGACTTTTAGGGCCTTGGAAATACTCCGGAGGGTTCCGTGATGGTGGATACATGGCATTATATTGATACATTTGTCCAAACCCATAAAATGTAGAACAAAAAATGAACTGGAAGGTAAACGATGGACTTTGGGGGATTGCAATATGTCAGGGTAGGTTCATTAATTGTAACAAATGTACCTACCCGGTGGGGGATGTTGATAATGGGGGGAGGGGGCTGCATACTTGTGGCAGGTGGTGTATGGAAAGTTCTGGCCTGTAATGCTCAGTCGCTCAGTCATGTCCAACTGTTTGCGACCCGCAGACTGTAGTCCTTCAGCTCCCTTGTCCTTGGGATTCTCCAGGCAAGAATACTGGAGTGGGTTGCCAAGCCCTCCTTCAGGGGATCTTCCAAACCCAGAGACTGAACCCGTGTCTCCTGCTCATCCTACATTGCAAGAGGATTCTTTGCCACGGAGCCGCCTAGGAAAGCTCTGTACCTTCCCTCAATTTTCCTGGTAGTCTAAAACTGATCCGAAAAATGAAAACCTGAATAGTTAAAAAAAGAAAAAAAAAGCAGAGTGCTCAGTAAATTTGAATTCCACATAAACAAAAATTGTTTTAGTATAAGTATGTATGTGAGCACGCTATGTCGCTTCAGTCACATCCAACTTTTTGTGACCTTATGGACTGCAGCCTGCCAGGCTCCTCTGTCCATGGGATTCTCCAGGCAAGAATATTGGAGTGGGTTACCATGCCCTCCTCCAATAAGTATGTATACTTATATTAAAAATAATCATTGTTTCTTTGCAGTTTGCATCTTAACTGAATATTCTATATTTTTTCTGGCAATTCTACCTGAGCTCAAACCCTAGTTTCTCCATTCCTTCATTATATGACCCTAAACAGATACATCCATTTCTTCAGCTGTGATCTTGAGGTTGTCATGAACTCATAGATGTAACTGTCTTAGTAAATTCCCTGATACAAACAAGGAAAGCCAGGCACTAGTATTCTTCTATTATCCATTGAACACATATTTTCAAGGGCCTGTTTATGTGCCTCATCTCTCAAACGGAGATGTAAGTATTGTTTCCTTGAGGACTCTCTGTCGGGATTAAATGAGGCATCGTATCCAATATGTCTGGTGCAAAATTTCTTCAGGTGATGCTGGCCGTTTGCTGTATCAGCACGTGAGTCCAACTAACCACTTCCAATTCCTGAAGAGCCCAGCTTTGTCTCTTTATTCTCTGTCACCCCAAGATGAGGGTAAGACACTCATCTTTAGAACAAAATGAAAGCAGTGGCACAACTCAGTAATAAGAGAAAGAATATGTTTATGTGTTATTTTACTATATTTGATGAAAGGTTAAAAGGAAAAATTAATTCAAATATAATCCATTCTGAACAAATGTAGTATATATTTTTTCAAATACAGACAAGCATTCAAATACAGACTTTATATTTGCAGAACCTAGATACATTTGATTAATCCTATTCCTGGTCCTGCTTATCACTTAAATGAAGTGACTGTATTTTCTTCCTAAAAATGATCTAGAAAAGAGACGGTTCTTCTGTTCCTGGTGGTGGGAATAAAGTGAGTAAAAAGTTTGAAAGACGAATGGCTCTTGGTTAGAATACAACCTGCCACAAAATGTCTTCTTTTTTTGGAGAGAAATTCACAGGCACAAATGTTTGGTGATCTTTACAATAGTTTATGCGAAAAGTGATACTTGTATAACACTGTTACCAAACATGGCATATTTCTGAAAGTCTTAGAGCTTGTCAGTAGTTTCAAACATTAACCATCCTTCTATTTTTGCACTTCTCCCTATATTTTTAATTTGGGGGAGATAAAAGGATGGTATATAGTTTCCCCCATAATTATGAGCTTCTAAGAGTCATCCAGTGACCAGCATCTAAGCTGGTATTGAGAAGCAGTCAAGGAATGTGAGATGACTCATACAGTTTCATAGAAAGTGAACAGCCCAGAGTTAATGATGGATTGTAAACTTAAAACTTTCAGTCTTATATTCTTCCATACTGTCTTTACTTTAATATTCTACAGCAGCCTAATGAACTTGAAAAGTGTGGTTATATATGTTGCTAGTTTGGTTTTTTCTTTAATGTTTCCTGAAGGCTTATTAGGAGAGAGTCACTCTTCTTTACACTCACAGGCCTCATATAACATAACTTAATGAAGTTCTTCCAACCCTATATAATTGATACTATTAATCCCAATTTGCCGAGGAGGACGCAGGTTCAAGGAGATCATCTGATCACTCCAGGTCACAAAGCTGCTGTGAAGCAGAGGTTGGCACTAAATCTCATCTGGCCAGCTGCCAAAATCTAACATGACATTACGCTCTAGCACCCTGAGTCTGGGGATGAATGAGATTGTCTTAAAATAAATAAACAGTGTGGGCATGTTTATCTGTGTTGGGCTCACCCTTCATGACCCAACTCATGCTTACTGTTCCAGACAACACTCAGTCTTTGTGAGTTCTTCCAGACAACCATCTGCTTAGAATGGCCTTTGCTTTCTCCAGTCAAAATGCACTGACAGCTTGGAAATATGGACTTAGAATTATCATCTAAAACTCCTTTTTCTTAGTTTTATATCATCAATAAAATATTTAGTATCTCAGAGACCAATCCCTTGTCACATGCTTGAACCTAGTTTTCATCTATTCTAATCCCAAATCATAAACTCAAGCCATAGGTATGAGATTTCATGTATCTAGGGGACTCCTCATCTAATGCTTTCAATTTATAAAGGCGGATGCTGAGATCCAGAGAAATTAAATAATTCTAGCAAGGCCACACAACTAGCATATGCATTCATAGATATTATTTGCTGAGTATTTATTATATGCCAAGCACCATGGGGGAAAATAGGTAGAATTAAAATAAATGAGTGTATATACAGGTCATTTCTGAGAGTGACAATATGATGGGGGGGCGGGGCGCGGGGAACAGGAGACGGATGGGAAAGAGAATGGGGATGGTGGAGTGATATAGAGGGGGTCACAGACCACATATTGAAGAAAACAATAGCAGCACGAAGACCCGACTGAGAGAAACAGATGTAAAGTTCTGCTGCAGGGATCTTCCTAACCCAGGTATCGAACCCAGGTGCCTAGCACTGCAGGAGGATTCATTACCATCTGAGCCACCAGGGAGGGGCAAAACACTTCGCACAGCAAACACAAAGGTCTGTGATGCGAACGATGCTTCAGTGCATATGGAATGGAAGGCAGGCACTGAGGCTGGGGTGTGGGAAGGTTAGAGTTTGACAACAGTGTAAGGGGAAAGCACTTGAGTGTTTTAGATCCTGAAGCCACAACTTTATACATAAAGTCTAATTTATATATGAATATATATATAAATATGCATGCATGCTAAGTCGCTTCAGTCATGTCCGACTCTGCGCAACACATGGACAGCAGCCTACCATGCTCCTCTGTCCCTGGAATTCTCTAGGCAAGAGTACTGGAGTGGGTTGCCATTTCCATATATATATATATATATATATTCATTGCCAACTCTAGATTTTATTGCCATCTCACAGGTCTCTATTAATGCAAATTCCATAGTCCAAACCCCAAGCAAAAGAATGACAAATTACAAAAGACCAAAGATGAAAATAATAATTCACATGAGACTATATGATGAATTTTGTATACTTACAAATATATGACAACTCTTTGTTAGCAAGGAAATGGAATAAATCTCTTCAGGGCTATAAACAGTTTTTCCTTAAGAAATAAAGGTAGAATATATATATATATATATATATATATAAAATGTATTAAGGATGTTGAATGCTGGCCATGGAAGGCCAGCACAATAAGCAACTACTAAATGTCATTTTTCAGTGTTCCCTTATTTACAGAAAAATTACAAAATTATGTAAAAATTAAATGCATTTAACATAGCAGAAATATACTTCTATTACCCATGGATCAAAGAGTCTTCAAAATAAAAACATAAAAATTGTACTGAGTAAAAGATAAAATTGCCTATTAAACTTAAGAATGATTGCCTAAAGAGTAAGTATAAATTATCAAAATATTTACTTGCAAAAATAAGAAGAACTCCACACTACAGAGAATAATTTTTAAAATATGCTATTGATAAGGACAATATATGTTTAAGGTTTGTAACATGTCTCCCATATTGTAACTTTGAGAGTATTCTATGTGGATTAATTTGCACCAAGCTTACCCATGGCTACTGTTGTTCAGTTGTTAAATCATTTCCAACTCTTCTGTGACCCCATGGATTGTATCCTGACAGGCTCCTCTGTCCATGGGATTTCCCAGGCAAGAATATTGGAGTGGGTTGCCATTTCCTTCTCCATAATTTACATTTTATAATAGTCCTCTGGCAGCTGTGTGAAAAATGAACTAGAAAGGAAAATAAAACAGACATTGATTGGGAAAGCATTCCATTATTCTTTTTAACAACTTTGTTGAGGTACATTTTATATACAAAAAAATCACACATATTTAAAGAACACGATTTAATTTGGACATATGCATTCACCAGCAAGAACATCACCAGTGTATTAAGGTGATAGATAGATCCATCACCTCCAAAATTTCCATGTGTTTGCATGTGTGTGTTAAATATAAGCATGCCGGGCTCCTCTGTCCTTCACTACTTCCAGGAGTTTTCTCAAATTCATGTCCGTTGAGCCGGTGTTGCTATTTAACCATTTCAACCTCTACTTCTCCCTTCTCCGTTTGTCTTCAGTATTTCCCAGCATCAGGGTCTTTTTTAATGAGTTGGCTTTTTGTATCAGGTGGCCAAAAAGTTGGAGCTTCAGTATCAGTCCTTCCAGTGAATACTCAGGGTTGATTTCCTTTAGGATTAACTGGTTTGATCTCCCTATGATCCAAGGGACTCTCAAGAGTCTTCTCCAGCACCACAATTCAAAAACATCAATTCCTTGGTGGCCATCCTTCTTTAAGGTCCAACTCTCATATCTATACATGACTACTGGAAAAACCATTGCTTTGACAACATGTACCTTTGTAGGCAAAGAATATCTCTGCTCTTTAATACACTGTCTAGGTTTGTCATAGATTTACTTCCAAAGGACAAGTATCTTTTGATTTCATGGCTGCAGTCACTGTTCACAGTGATTTTGGAACCCAAGAAAATAAACTTTGTCACTGCTTCCATTTCCTCCCCAGTAGGAACTGGATTAACCAAGACTTTTCTGGTTGCACATAACAGAAGCAAAACTAGGAATTTAATTGGCTCATGAAATACAAAAGGCCAGGTGGTTGACCTAGCTTCACATCCAGCTGGCACATCCATTCAGAGGCAGACGTTATTCTTTCTCTTTAGATCAATCTTCCTAGACATCAGTTTCCCTTTCAGGCAGCTGTTTTTAAAGAATATAATGGATTCTGAGTCTCCAGGTTTGCCTTCTCAGTGAGTCCAGCAAAAAGAGATTATCTGTGTCTCAATAATACTAGCAAACTTGGGAAAGTCTCTGATTTGCCTGGCTTCTGTCATAGGCCCATTGTTAATATAATCAACATGGCCTAGGGCTAGGTGGATAGAGCTTACTCGCTGGCCAAGCTTGAAACACAAGTCCGCATTTGAGATCACAAATTCACATATGGACCACAAGCTCATACCTGAATTACACAAGCTCATCACTGAACATAAGACCACTCCTGGACCACAAATCTATGCCTTGATCCTAAGTCCGCTTCTGGATCATAAGCTCACACCTGGAATCAGAAGCCTACACCTGAGCTAGAAGCTTAGTCCTGGATCACGAGACCATTCCTGGAACACAAACACATGCCTAGAGCTGAGATGTGGGGAAGACTTGGATAGACATCATAACGCTGGATTGATGGGTTGTGGTGAGGAATGAGAGATTGGCCAGATGACAATTATGTGCTTCCGTTGGAAGACGGAGGAAGGGATTATGGAGAAAAGCACAAAAGATGGGTTGAGACATTGTTGCCTTATGTTGGAGTCACATTGTTCAAACCTACATGAACCTTTTCTAAGTCTTAGTTATTCAAAAACTGGTCAGAAGACCAGTGGTGTCAGCATCACCTGTGAGCTTGGTGTAAATGAAGAGTCACGGGTCTCACCAGTTTGTATTCTCCAAAACCACAGTTCTAAAGTATCAATTTTTTTGGCACTCAGCTTTCTTTATAGTCCAATTCTCACATCCATACATGACCACTGGAAAAATCATAGCCTTGACTAGACAGACCTTTGTTGACAAAGTAATGTCTCTACTTTTGAATATGCTATCTAGGTTGGTCATAACTTTCCTTCCAAGGAGTAAGCTTCTTTTAATTTCATGGCTGCAATCACCATCTGCAGTGATTTTGGAGCCCCCAAAAATAAAGTCAGCCACTGTTTCCACTGTTTCCCCATCTATTTGCCATGAAGTGATGGGACTGGATGCCATGATCTTAGGTTTTTGAATGTTGAGTTTTAAGCCAACTTTTTTTTATTTTGAGACTTAGCAAGTCCAGAATTTTTGAAAGGTTGGAAGCTGGTAGAAGTCTCAGAGTTGGTGATGGACAGACAGGGAGGCCTGGTGTGCTATGGTTCATGGGGTCACAGAGAGTCGGACATGACTCAGCGACTGAACTGAAAAAGAGGAGTTAATCTGGACATTCTACCAACTATACTAAGGGTTTTCTGCAACTGTCAGAGAAGAAAGATGCATTCAGAAGAAATCTTTGGAATACAAAATTTAGATTCTCCAGTGTAAAGAATATGCCTGGAATACAGGGGAATAGGTTTTGAGATGCTGATTCCATCCCTGAGTTGGAAAGATCCCCTGGAGAAAGAAATGACAACCCACTCCAGTATTCTTACCTCGGAAATCCCATGGACGGAAGAGCCTGGCAGGCTACAGTTCATGGGTTTGCAAAGAGTCCGACATGACTGAACGACTAAACCACCACTACCACCATCACCACACTGTAGAAACCAGGCAAATTTCGACACTGGCGATTTTATTTTATTTTGATTTTAAACTATGGATCCAAACAACCCTGCAATTCTGAGACGAAGGGACATACAAAAGTTTGAAAATTCTGGATGAGACACTATGGTTCTAAGGAAAAGTTCTACAGAAACTCGGAGAGGAGGAAGCAGTTTGCTTCTGCTACAAGGATCCAGGCATCCATCCTGGAGATAATGTATAAATCATGCCTTGAAATCTATATAGGACTGGGAAACCTAGAGAAAGCTTTTAAAAGTTCAAGCCTACCTCTTTTCACTGCATTAATTGCTTTTCAGAATATAAAATAAATTAAGTAACAACAGCTCCAATTAAATAATAGCAGCTACCACTTCCTGTGGTAATTAGGGAGATAGATCACATGTAATTAATCCAAAGCCCCCAGAAGCGGCTTTCCCCCTTTGGAAGTCAGCTCTCAGCCACTCTCTTTCCAATGGAAGGAACACCAGTGATTTCTGGTTGCCTTTTATTATTCAGTGTGTTATTAATACCCCCAATACCTCTGTGTAAAATGTTAATTGCCTGCCTGCCAGCTCCCACTTGAATCTGAGCACTTGGTCTGTTGAAACGAAATCCATCATTGTGCTTTGCTGGGTAACTGACCTCACCCATGGAGCTGTAACAGAATCCTAACAGAATCCCTGATGATTCGGATGCACATTCTCCATCCCAAACGCAATATCTGTCAATACAACCATTGCCCTCAAGAAGAAAAATACATTTTAAAGGAGAAAGCAGACAAAAGCGTGGCTCCGTCCCAGTTTGCTGAGTGCTACTTGTTTGTCAGCTAGCATCCTGAGGAGCAAATTAAGGAGATAATGACTTTGCGAAACCTCAACGTGAAATGGCAGTTTGGAAGGGGAATGCTGCTAATAGCTGGGCACTGCCTTTGTAAGAGGAACTGAGGGAGAGACGAGAGAGGGAGGAAGCCCGTGTGCCTGGCCAGATAAAAAGCACTGAGCTCTGTTACAAGGGGCTGGTAAGAGTTCAGGACAAATTTTCCAGGTTGAGCGAACCCCTATAGCAACCTTTATAGACACATGACCCTCCAACCTTGAATTCCAAGCCACCCCTCTTGCTCTAACTCCCCATCCTCTGAGTGTCTGTTGGCCTTTCCAGTTCATTCGCTTCACTTAGGTGCCTGGCAGCAAAGAGGTGGTGTATGATTACCCAGCAAATTACAGTTCGGGTTACTTAAGCTTTTTTTTTTTTTAAATAGAAGACAAAAGTATAGGCAGGGTTCAGGAAAACCACCAAAGGACTTGGCCAGACGTACAATACAGGCCTGAGAAATTAAGAGGCAAACTGAGAGGCTCCATGCAGTGATGGAGGGAGTGGTTGGGGATGGGACCACTGGCAGGAGCTGAGGCCTTTGGAAGAGGGACAGAGCCTGCCCCTTCAGGATGTGTCAGCAAGGAGCCAGGCCATGCATACCCTGCTTTCACTCTCCTTCCGCTGTCTGATTCTGGAGCTTTCTATTGGATAAAAACAACTGGAAGACAGAGGACAAGACAGAGTGTCCTGTTGAGCCACTGTCAGTCAGGAGGCAGAGTCTGATGGAAATAAAGGAGGCTCACTGGGAGGGTCAGACAGCTCTATTCAACACAGCTCGCTAGTAGGTATTTCACAATCAGGCCTGAATATTCATTGAAAGGACTGATGCTGAAGCTGAAGATCCAGTGCTTTGGCTACCTGATGCGAAGAACTGACTATTTAGATAATGTCTTGATGATGAGAAATTGAAGGCAGGAGGAGAAGGGACAACAGAGGGTGAGATGATTGGATGGCATCACCGACCCGGTGCACGTGAGGTTGAGCAAGCTCCAGGAGTTGGTGATGGACAGGGAAGACTGGTGTGCCAAGTCATGGGGTTCCAAAGAGTCAGACATGACTGAGAGACTGAACTGAACTGAAGCCCCAGAGTGAACTCTAGATGTCTCTCTCTGCATACGTGAGTGCTAAGTCACTTCAGTCATGTCTGACTCTTTTTGACTCTATAGACTATGGCCCACCAAGCTCCTCTGTCCATGGGATTCTCCAGGCAAGATCACTAGAAAGGGTTGCCATGCCCTCCTCCAGGGGATCTGCCCAACCCAGGGATCAAATCCGTACCTCTTATGTCTCCTGCATTGGCAGGCAGGTTCTTTACCACTATCACTACTTGGGAATCCCAGGTTTCTCTCTACCCTGCCACCAAACCTTCACTATTCCAATCTTCCTCATCATAGGAAAGACACCACCAGTTGCCCAGTAAACCCAAACCTCAAGCCAAGGAGCTTCTCTTGAGTTCTGATTCCCTAAGCCCCAACGTGCATCCTCTCAGCAAATCCTATAGATTAACTTTTCAAACACATCCCTTATATCTTGTCCCCATGTCTACAGCTTCCATCCTAGACCAGGACATTTTTATGTCTCTACTGGATAATTCCAATGGTTTTCTAATTGTTCCCTGGCTTTTGCTACTTCTCTGCTATAATGCATTACTGACACTTAGAGTAAAACCCACACTCCTTGTCCATGATTACAAAGATCTGTATCGTGGTCCCCGCTGTCTTTTTACCATTGTTTCTTATCACTCGGATTGAAGGCAGAAAGAGAAGGGGATGACAGAGGATGAGATGGTGCAATGGCATCACTCACTCAGTGGACAGGAGTTTGGACAAGCTCTGGGAGTTCGTGATGGACAGGGAAGCCTGGTGTACTGCAGTCCATGGGGTGGCAAGAAGTTGGGCATGACTGAGCAACTGAACTGAACTGACCACATATGAGATCTGACAAACTATGGGGAGACTTCTATGTTTTCTTGCCTCAGACTTTTCATCTGTTAATTGAGATCACAATATTATAGTTTTCACAGGTTTTTGAGACGATTAAATTGAAGAATGCAGGTAATGTACCCAGAAAATTGCAGGGCAAGGAGGTTATACCCTCTCAATATTAGCTCTATTTTATTTGAGACAAAAAGTAAGTGTTAGTTGTGTAGGAAACAATTTACAAAGAGAAACTAAGAGTGCTCTATATATTTCCATTTATTTGGCAATAAACTCCATTTAGGATTTGTCTGTTTTATTTAGCACTGTAGAACTGGAGTATCTGATAGTCACTTGTGATAATAAATGTGATAATAAATGCTCATTTGTTGCAAATGAATGAATGAGTGGGTAGTAAAACAGACTGATAAAGTGAAAGAAAGTCAAAGTGAAGTCACTCAGTAGTATCCGACTCTTTGCGACCGCATGGACTGTAGCCTACCAGGCTCTTCCGTCATTCATGGGATTCTCCACAGAACAATACTAGAGTGGGTTGCCATTTCGTTCTCCAGAGAAGCTTCCTGACCCAGGGAGCGAACCCAGGTCTCCTGCATTGGAGGCAGATGCTTTGCCCTCTGAGCCACCAGGGAAGCTCAATGGAGTGATAAACAGCGTAACAAACAGAATTGAAAGGAGCTTTGTAATGCAAGCCAAACTAATGTGTGCACTCAAGAGATATTTATTGAGTGCTAGCTGCATGCTGACGATTGTTCTAGGTCATGTGGAGACAGCCATGGAGAAAACAAGCAAGGCTTTGTGAACTTACACTGAAAAAAAGCAATTCAGGAAAAAGGGATACAACTGCAGTTTTACAGCTGTGTCACCAGAGGCATCATTGAGGTGATATTTAGATATAGTAAGGTGATGGCACTCTACTCCAGTACTCTTGCCTGGAAAATCTCATGGTCAGAAGAGCCTGGTGGGCTGCAGTCCATAGGGTCGCTAAGAGTCGGACATGACTGAGCGACTTCACTTTCACTTTTCACTTTCATGCATTGGAGAAGGAAATGTCAACCCACTCCAGTGTTCTTGCCTGGAGAATCCCAGGGATGGCGGAGCCTGATGGGCTGCCATCTATGGGGTCGCACAGAGTCGGACACGATTGAAATGACTTAGCAGCAGTAGCAGCAGCAGCAGCAACATACCAACAAGTTCCTTTCTGACAGCACATTCGTAAATCCAGTTTGTTCATAAGTTCAGCACAGTTAGCCTAGGTGCCCAACTAACACAATCGACTATATAATACTGTTGATAACACATTTCACACAAATAATACATGAAAACCAAATAAATACAAAAAATACAAGAAAGATTTTGAATCTTACAGTACAACCCCTGCAAAGCACTGAAGTACAGTACAACAGCTGGCACATGGCGGATGGGATGGAGTGAACCAGCAAGAAGGAGGGTGAAGAGATGGGAGATGGCAGAGCTGAACGATCGTCAGGAATAGGAGGTGGAGGGCAGGTGACAATTTCACTCACGCCTGAGGTGGAAGGCACAGGCTCTGGTTCCTTGCTGAAACAAGCTGCAGGTTCGCACCTTTGAAAGTTCGCAACTGAGGGATCCCATGTTGGGGACTTACTGTACCTGTAGGAAGTGAGAAACCCAGCCATTCAGGTATCTGGAGAGCACTGTTCCTGCCAGAGAGGAAGCACATGCTAAGTCCTGAGGTCCAAGTGCACAGACAGAAGTCTGCTACTTGGGGTATTGGAGCAAGGGCTGAAGCCAAACCTTCAAAACACTGGTCACCTGATGTGAAGAGCTGACTCTTTGCAAAAGACACTGATGCTGAAAAAGATTGAGGGCAAGAGGAAAAAGGGGCAACAGAGGATGAGATGATTGGATGGCATTACTGACTCGATGGACATGAGTGTGAGTAAGCTCTGGGAGTTGGTGATGGACAGGGAAGCCTGGTATTCTTCAGCCCATGGTATCACAAAGAGTTGGACAAGACTAAGTTACTGAGCAATAACCGCCACAATGCAGTATAGGAAACAGAGCAGAGAGGTCAATGTGGGCAGAGAATGTAGGACCAGCAGGACCATAGTAAGGACTTGGCTCCTATTGCAGGCAAGCAGGAAATCCTTGGATGGGTGACTAGTGGGGGTATAGAATCTGGCTGCCTTTAGCAGGCACACCCTGGGTTCTCTGTTGAGAACCAATGGAAGGGATAGAAGGGTGGAAGCAGACACACCGATTAGAAAGATTTGGACCAGGATAAGAGCAAGGACAGTGGCAAAAAGTGGTCATGTTTAGAATTGTCTGGCAGATGGGATGTTATTTTAAGAGAAAGAGATAAGCTCAAGAAAATTCCAGGGTAAAAAGTCACATTTAATTTGTAGCTATCTTTTTTTTTAATTGAAGTCGAGTTAATTTACAATGCTGTGTTAGTTTCAAGTGTACAACAGTGATTCAATTATATATATGTGTTATATATGTGTGTGTGTGTGTATACATACACGTATATTTTTCAGATTCTTTTCCATTATAGGGTATTGCAAGATATTGAATACAATTCCCTGTTCTGTACAGTGGGCATATTTATTTTATATATGTACATGCTCTGTCACTCAATCATGTCCAATTCTTTGCAAGCCCCATGATTGTAGCCCTCCAGGCTCCTCTGCCCATGGGACTTTCCAAGCAAGAATACCGGAGTGAATTGTCATTACCTTTTCCAGCAGATCTTCCTGACCCAGAGGTTGAACCCATGTCTCCTGTGTCTCCTCCATTGCAGGCGAATTCTTTACCACTGAGCCACCTGGAAGCCCATTTTATATACAGTAATATATACATGTTAATCCCAAACTCATAAATTATTTCTCCTTACCACTCCTGATATTCCCTTTGGTAACCATAAGGTTGTTTTCTGTCTTAGTCTATTTCTGTTTTGTAAATAAGTTCATTTGTATCATTTTTTAGATTCCAAATATAAGTGATATCACATGATATTTATCTTTCTCTGTCTGACTTCCTTCACTTAATATGATAATCTCTAGGTCCCTTACATAAGCTCTCATTTGGTGATATAGACATATTTACTTTTCCTTTCAAAGATGTTAGCTTTTGATTTTACTTGCTATAAAACTGTTGTAAACTAAATTCCTCAATCGAAAATCAGAATGAATATAACATGACTCCAAGTGATCTGAGTCTAGCATGTCTGGATAGGATGGCAGTTATTTCTCAAACATTTTATTCCTTGCAACATCTTTCCCATTAAATTTTAATGAATGTTATGAAAAATAGTCAAATAAGTTTGCTAGAGACAAAGATAAATAATATATTTGCAACCAGATTGATCAGAACCTCTAATATATTCCAGTGTGCTATGAGTCTTCAAGGTCACAGTATCACAAGAATGTTCCAGATGGAACTGTGACTTCCTCCAGGTCCATATGCTGAAGTCCTAAGCTCCAATTTCTTTAAATGTGACTATATTTGGAAACAGGTTTGGAAAAGAGGTGATTAAGTTAAAACAAGGTCTTACGGGTGAGTCCTAATCCAATTTTACTAGTGTGCCTATAAGAAGAGTAGATTAGGACAGAGACACACACAGATAAAGACTATATGAGGACGGGGGAGGAACCACCCACTGATAAACCAAGGAGACAGGCCACAGAAGGAAACAACCTGCCCACACGAGCTCTCAGACGTCCAGCTTGCAGGACTGAGCACACACATTCTTGTTGAAGCAGCTCAGTCTGTAGTATTCAGCCATGCAGCTATAGGAAACTATGAATAATACACAGAGTACGTGGCCTTTCATGGGCTTCCTAGGTCGTGCTAGTGGTAAAGCACCCACCTGCCAATGCAGGAGATGCATGAGATGAGGGTTCAATCCCTGGGTTGGGAAGATCCCCTTGAAGAGGGCAGGGCAACCCACTCCAGGGTTCTTGCCTGGAGAATGGCAGGGACAGAGGGGCGTGGCAGGCTACAGCCCATAGGGTCACAAAGAGTCAGATACGACTGAACGACTAACACACACTTAGCCTGTGCCCAGGACTGGGATTGTCGATCATATGGTAGCTCTAGTTTTAGTTTTTTAAGGAACTTCCACACTGTTTTCCACAGTGCCTGCACCGATACACACTATTATATAAAACAGATGATCAATAAGAGCTTAGTGTTCAGCAGGGCTTCCCAGGTGGCTCAGTGTTAAAGAATTTGCCTGCCAATGCAAGAGACTCGAGTTGGATCCCTGGGTTGGGAAGATCCCCTGGAGGAAGGAAGGACACACCACTCCAGTATTTTCCCGTGGCATCCCATGGACAGAGGAGCCTGTCAGGTTATGGTCCACAGGGTCACAAAGAGTAGGACATGATTCATTGACTGAGCAGGCACGCACTATTGTACAGCACAGAGCACTCCATTCAATACTCCATAATGACATATACGGGAATAGAAGCCAAGATAGAGTGGATATGTGTATATGTATAACTGATTCACTTTGCTGTATGGCAGAAACTAACACAGCATTATAAATCAACTACAATCCAATATAAATTAATTTCAAAAAAAAAGAAAGGAAAAAAGAAGTTATCATTCATTTCTACCATCCAGCTCAGCTGATTCACTACCTGTGAAGGGTTCACATAATTTACCAAGAGAAGAAATTAAATACTCTTCCTGAAGGCTTTTCTTTCTTTCTTTCTTTCTTTTTTGGTGGCATTGGCTGCAGAGATAATTAATTTCTTCCCTGTAGACTTGTCCTCAACTCCTGATGAGGTGCTATGAAAAGAAATCTCATGTTCCATACCAGCACTTTCAGATGGTATCATTAACTACCAGACTAATCACAGAATGGATCACAAGATACAAAGGAATACAGAACCAGCAGGGGACTTCTAGGAAAGAATGGACGTTAAAAATTGCATGTACTGAATTCTTTTAAAGGAAATCCAAATGTGGAGAGATAGTAGTGGAAGGACATAGCTCAACTAATTTTAAAATGATGCTAATTTTGAGAATCTTTTCCCCTGAGCTTACATTAATTAGTCATATGTTTAGTTCAGTTCAGTTACTCAGTCTTGTCTGACTCTTTGGGACCCCATGAATAGCAGCACGCCAGGCCTCCCTGTCCATCACTAACTCCCGGAGTTCACCCACGCTCGTGCATTGAGTCAGTGATGCCATCCAGCCATCTCATCCTCGGTTGTCCCCTTCTCCTCTTGCCTTCAAGCTCTCCCAGCCTCAGAGTCTCTTCCAATGAGTCAACTCTTCCCATGAGGTGGCCAAAGTATTGGAGTTTCAGCCTCAGCATCAGTCCTTCCAATGAACCTGGTTTCCTTTAGGATGGACTGGTTGGATCTCCTTGCAGTCCAAGGGACTCTCAAGAGTCTTCTCCAATACCATAGTTCAAAAGCATCAATTCTTGGATGCTCAGCTTTCTTCACAGTCCAAATCTCACATCCATACATAACCACTGGAAAAACCATAGCCTTGACTAGATAGACCTTTGTTGGCAAAGTAATGTCTCTGCTTTTGAATATGCTATCTAGGTTGCTCATAATTTTCCTTCCAAGGAGTAAGTGTCTTTTAATTTCATGGCTGCAATCACTATCTGCAGTGATTTTGGAGCCCCCCAAAATAAAGTCTGACACTGTTTCCACTGTTTCCCCATTTATTTCCCATGAAGTGATGGGACCAGATGCTATGATCTTCGTTTTCTGAATGTTGAGCTTTAAGCCAACTTTTCACTCTCCTCTTTCACTTTCATCAAGAGGCTTTTTAGTTCCTCTTCACTTTCTGCCATAAGGGTGGTGTCATCTGCATATCTGAGGTTATTGATATTTCTCTCTGCAATCTTGATTCCAGCTTGTGCTCCATCCAGCCCAGCGTTTCTCTTGATGTACTCTGCATAGAAGTTAAATAAGCAGGGTGACAATATACAGCCTTGATCTACTCCTTTCCCTATTTGGAACCAGTGTGTTGTTCCATGTCCAGATAATATACTGAGAGAAGAACTCTCCAGGTCAGTAGGTGCCCAATATGCTACAGGAGATCAATGGAGAAATAACTCCAGAAAGAATGAATGGATGGAGCCAAAGCAAAAATACCCAGTTGTGGATGTGACTGGTGATAGAATCAATGTCCAATGCTGTAAAGAGCAATACTGCATAGGATCCTGGAATGTTAGGTCCATGAGTCAAGCCAAATTGGAAGTGGGCAAACAGGAGATGGCAAGGGTGAAAGTCAACTTTCTAGGAATTAGCGAACTAAAATGGACTGGAATGGATGAATTTAACTCAGATGACCATTATATGTACTATGGTGGGCAGGAATCCCTTAGCAGAAATGGAGTAGCCATCATGGTCAACAAAAGAGTCTGAAATGCAGTACTTGGATGCAATCTCAAAAATAACAGAATGATCTCTATTCGTTTCCAAGGCAAATCATTTGATATTATGGTGATCCAAGCCTATGCCCCAACCAGTAATGCTGAAGAAGCTGAAGCTGAATGGTTCTGTGAAGACCTATAAGACCTTCTAGAACTAACACCCAAAACAGATGTCCTTTTCACTATAGTCATATGTAGATGGTAAGAAATTGTGTTTTGATGGCTTATACAGTACATTCTTGTGTATACAAGTCTTGCATCTCTTTTCCATCCCTAGCCTCCTGTCCTTATGAAAGGTTTCACAACCAGCATCAATCTTCTGCCCTTCTGAGCCAAATGTAGGACTTACCTTTGTTTTGCTCTGTAGTGGTCTATGCATCCTATAGTGTTCTAAACATTCATTCCATACTTCTTGTAATAACTCCATAACTCTTGTAATAACTTCTCTGAAACTCCAGGGAGAGCTCAGAAATAAACTCTGCCCTGTCTTCTGTAAAAGAGGAAAGACAGTGTCTTCCATGAAGCATCACTATGAAAGTTGGAGGGAATGTGTAAAAAACCATAATAGTATCAATAAATGCTACCTATTTTTTTTCTGGTAGACAAACATCAAGACTTATTTTAATCTCATTCTAACCCCTGCTTCTCAGCTTACAGATGTGTGAATAGAACCTTAAAAAATGTCTCATTTTAGTACTCCATATAAAGGGGAAAGGGGTAGCAGATAGATCAAGGTTTTATAATTCTACTTACTAGCCCTTGTATGAATTTTCCCTTTCTGATGTGCCTTAGAGAAATTCTCAGGTTTTTTTTTGTTGTTGTTGTTCTTTTTTGTAGGATAGTTTTTAAAATTAAATGATAGAATTCAGCTGGTAAAGAATCTTTTTGCAATGCAGGAGACCCCAGTTCGATTCCTGGGTCAGTAAGATCCCCTGGAGAAGGGATAGGATACCCACTCCAATATTCAGGCCTAGAGAATTCCATAGACAGAGGAGCCTGGCAGGGTACAGTCCAGAGACTGTAGGGGTCTCAAAGAGTCAGACATGCCTGAGCAATTTCCCTTTCATTACCTTCTGCCACTTATTCTCGGCTTTTCTTTTGGCTCAGCTGGTAAAGAACCCATCTGCAGTGCAGGAGACCTGGGTTTGATCCCTGGGTTGGGGAAAATTCTGGAGAAGGGAAAGGCTACCCACTCGTGTTCTGGCCTGGAGAATTCCATGGACTGTATAGTCAGACATGACTGAGTGACTCTCACTTTCACTTTTCACTAACATATATGGCTGTGTGGTACCTGGCATATTTTAGATACTTAATAATCATTAGATAAGAAAAATAGAAGTCTAGAAGGTAAAATAAATAAAATATTGATATTAGGAGTATGAATGATGTGTGTTCTAGAACTTGGTGGCTTGTGAAAGGAAGAAAGAGACATGAATGTGTGAGTGTGAAAGAATTTACTCTAATGGTCTGATCCAGTCATTCAAAAGCACAGGTGATAAAAGACCCTTTGAAGTGGGTCCTGAAGTTGGGGAGAAGGCAGTCTCACCTGTGTGATCTGGTGTCCTGATGCTAACTCCATGTAGATGGCCTCAGAAGTGAGTTAAATTGCAGGTAAAGTCCAGATAACGTCTGGAGGGCTGGAGAATTGCTTGATGCTGTGTTCGAAGGGAAATGCTGAGTAGTGGAATAGCAGCAAAAGAGAAACACAGGCGAGAAACACAGGCATCTTTCTTTTCCACAGTGTTCAGTGTTTAATCCAGGCAAGAATATTGGAGTGATTTTCCATTCCCTTCTCAAGGGGATCTTCCCGACCTAGGAATTGAACTCAGATCTCCTGATTGTAGGCAGGTTCTTTACCATCTGACCCACCAGGGAAGCCCATGTATGTGGAGATCTTTTTGGTTCATGGGTGATTCCCTTAGGTAGCTAGTTTGAAGCTATCAAAGGCAAGCTCTCTCAAACTTTCAGAGGATCGTATTAGCATCTTACAAAGACTGGCAAAAATAAAGGTAGAAAATCCTACAGAGATGTCTTCTTCTGGAACAAACTGTGAGATTTTAGTGGCTCTAAGAAGCATTACAATTTCCATCAACTTAAGGTATATGGATACATGGAGAGGGTTTTGATGAAGAGGCTGCAAAGACATCTCTTTGTGAAGAAAGGAAAAGATTGATGATGAAGCCTATGCCTTGGGAAAGATCTTTAATCTTAATGAAACTGGTCTCTTTTAGATGCGGATACCCTTGAGTATTGACATTTTGGAGGAGAGAATATGAGCCCCAGGGTATGAAACTTTGGGGATCCAAGAATACCACCCTGGGCGCAAAGGCCACTAGAAGTTCAACGGGGCAACTCTTGTATATAGGATTGAGATTGTTTTAGCTGATGCTCTATATTTTGACATCCTTAAAATTTGAATGGTTTACCAATCCTAATTTTCTCACAAATCTGTTAGGCTTTTTTGGTAATACATTTAACATTATAGCAGAAATGTGTATACTTAGAACAGTGGAGAGAAATGCCAAAATAAACTGTTAAAATGGGTGAACTCATTACCTTTGCAGTGCATCAGTTGAGGTAATTATGAGAGCAGAGGCATTCTTTATTTCTTTATAAACCTACTGTATATAACATTGATAAAGTTTTTAATAATTTTCAATGAAAAGATTTCAGCAAATTGATATGTCTAAAGCACTATAAGAGATTAATTTTATATTAAACAAGTTATAAAGTTTCCCTGGTGGCTCAGATGGTAAAGAATCTGGCTGCAATGCAGGAGACACAGGCTTGATCCCCGGGTTGGGAAAAATCCCCTGGAGAAGGAAATGGCAACCCACTCCAGTATTCTTGCCTGGAAAATCCCATGGACAGAGGAGCCAGTATAACACATTAGATAAAGTTACATTCTCTTATTATATATCACTCAGAAATACTGGGTACATTATAAGAAGCAGCCTTTGAGCATGTAGTTTCATACTTAAGAAAGCAAACCAGGGGCTAAAAGTAGATGAGGAATTAAAAATCAAGGTGGCAGATGAGGGAGGTGAAGAGGTGCTCAGTGGTCTCAGTAAGAGGAGACATTGAGATCAGACCCACACATAAAGCCCAGACACTCAACTGGCTCTATCCACAATTATCTATATCTATGTCATCTGTATCTATATATCACTGGGCTTCCCTGTTGACTCAGAAGTAAAGAATCCACCTGTAATGCAGGAGACACGGGAGACTTGGGTTTGATCCATGGACCACAAGGATCCCCTAGAGGAGGAAAGAGCAACTCACTCCAGTATTCTTGCCTGGAAAATCCCATTGTCAGAGGAGTCTGGCAGGCTACAATCCATAGGGTCGCAAAGAGTCAAACATGACTGCGTGCACACACACGCACACATCTATGTCTATATCTATTTCTATTCTTCTCAACATAGGATATTTACAAAGCTTGTCTGTCTGACAGAAAACTAGGGCATGAGGAAGAAATCTCCTGAAATGTTATTACTACAGCTCTCATTCAGCTTTGAGGGTTACACTCATACTATCCCCTTAAGCTGGTAAATTAAACTATTAATAAAATGTGGTCCTGGGCTGGTGACATCCTTGGGTGCTTGGATGAGGCAAACACAAAGCACATCCTTAACTGCACCACTCAAGAGATCCATTTAAAAAACCCAGCTGAATATGAGCTCACAGACCAAAATGAAAAACCCACAATGAAACAATCCAATATTTAGTCATTCAATATCTATTTCTCAAGATCGGCTGTGTGCCAGGCATTGATCTAGGCACTGGGGATACAGCAAGAAAAAAAAAAATTTCTCCCAAAGAAATCCTCATTCCAGTGAAGCAAACAGACAAAGTGAAAACCTACCAAAGCCCCCAGCACAATTCAGTTTCCAAAAATTAAAAAAGTAGAACAATTGAGTAGCCTCTAAAATGCAAATATCATTAAGTTATCATGGCTAAAATTAGGAGAACACCAGGGTCATGTAATAAAATAACTAAACAGAAACCAAAATGAAAAATACAGTCACTAAGGAAAAACAAAACAAAACAAAGACAAAACAACAACAAAAAACCCTCAACCCTTGGCTTGAATGGAGTATTACTCAGCTGTTAAAAAGAATTCATTTGAATCAGTTCTGATGAGATGGACGAAACTGGAGCCTATTATACAGAGTGAAGTAAGCCAGAAAGAAAAACACCAATACAGTATACTAACACATATATATGGAATCTAGAAAGATGGCAATGACGACCCTGTATGCAAGACAGGAAAAAAGACACAGCTGTGTATAACGGACTTTTGGACTCAGAGGGAGAGGGAGAGGGTGGGATGATTTGGGAGAATGGCATTCTATCATGTATACTATCATGTAAGAATTGAATCGCCAGTCTATGTCTGACGCAGGATACAGCATGCTTGGGGTTGGTGCATGGGGATGACCCACTGAGATGTTATGGGGAGGGAGGTGGGAGGGGGGTTCATGTTTGGGAACACATGTAAGAATTAAAGATTTTAAAATTAAAATAAAAAAAAAGAAATGAACTGAACCTTAAAAAAAATAAAAAATAAAAAAAATAAAAAATAAAAGAAATAATAAATGACAAAAAAAAAAAAGAAAAGCTGATTTCATACAGCTGGAAAATTAATGAATTGACAAATAAGTATGAAAAAAACTTACTGAGAGTGCAGTAAAGACAAAAATATGAGAAAACTAAGAAAGTTTGAAATTCAGAAAAGATAAGGAAAAGCTTCAACTATTGTAGAAATAATGAGAAAGAGACAATGGGAAAGAATCGATGGGGTGTTGATTGTTTTTCGGAATTTATGAAGGTTCATGTTAGGAATAAGCTCTGACATTTCTTCTCTGAGCTGATAAGTCTACAGCATTCTGTGCATTCGAATGCTGTTACAATTTTTATTTTCTATTATAATTTTCTGTTTATAATCACTTTTCTTCTTCCATCCCTCCCTCTCTTCTTCCTTCCTTCCTTCCCATGTTCCTTGAATACCTAACACTCCTGGGCACTATGGGGAAAGCAGTGCTGAGCTCTGAATGATTTTTTCTTCCAATGGAGAAGGGCAGCCATGTATATTAGTAAGTTCTGGAAGGGGAAGCTGATGAAAGAATTTGTTCTTGGAGTCACACAGTTCAGTTCAGTTCAGTTGCTCAGTCGTGTTACTCTGAGACCCCATGGACTGCAGCACACCAGGCCTCCCTGTCCATCACCAACTCCCAGGAGCTTGCTTAAACTCATGTCCATCAAGTCAGTGATGCCACGGAACAATCTCATCCCTTGCTGTCTCCTTCTCCTCCTGCATAACTTGGAGTCATGCAGATCTAAGTTCAAATCCTGATGTTTGTAAGGACACTGTGTTTTGGGGCTAGTGGACTTCAATTTCCTCATCATGAAGCTAGGATAAGAAAGTCTTATCAGTGTTCATGAGGGTTCAGGTGGGAGGCAGAAACCATGCTAGTGAACTGAACAGACAAAAGTTAATATAAAATTATTGCTATTCTTTTTTAGAATCAAGGTGCTGTTACTTAACTGTTCTGTTAAGCCATACATGTACTTACAAAGGGCTTCGAGGTGCTCAGTGGTAAAGAATTTGCCTACCGATGCAGGAAGAGTACATGGCAACCCACTTCAGTATTCTTGCCTGGAGAATCTCCATGGTCAGAGGAGCCTGGCAGGCTACAGTCCACAGGGTTGAAAAACAGTCGGACATGACTGAGCATGCATGCAATAGTTACAAAAGTGAGCAAGATTAAACTATTTGTTAATTGCACATTACTTCCCTTAGAGATAAATTTTAACTAATTTAAAATAAAACAGATTAAATGACACTGTTTGGTGTATTTTTCCTAATAAAATTTATGTATATTCAAATTTTAATCACTTCGCTTATAGAGGCTAGTGACCAGATAGTTACAAAATGATGTTCTGAGATAGTCGGTATCATAATTTTCAAGTAAAATTGACTTTTCACAACTGTTTGAAATATACAGAGAAAATAGAGCACTAAGTGTTCCAATGTACCCTACACATCACGTAAGTCCCCTGCTATCAACATCTTACCTAGTAAAGCAACTTTGATACAATTAAGAGAAGAGAACTGATAGATCATTATTATTGACTGAGCACCACCTTTTATTCAGGTTTCCTTTCTTTTTAACCTAATGTCTTTTTCTGTGCCAGGATCCTCTTAAGGACATGACATTACATTTAGCTATCACGTCTCCTTAGACTCCTCTGCTCTGTGACAATTTCTCAGATTTTTCTTATTTTTGTTGACTTTCACAGTTTTGAAACACACTGGTCAGGTATTTTGTGGAATGTCTGCCAGTTGTAGTTGATCTGGTATTGTTATCATGATTATACTGGTGTTATTCATTTTGAGAAAGAAGTTCACAAAGGTAGAGTGTCATTGTCATTATATAAATTCTATATATTTACTATAAAAATAAAATATATATTTCAGTTGTTTTACTCTATTTCTTATTTTCTTAAATTTCTTCGTTTCATTGAGTGATTTATCTATATTTATTAATTGATATAATTAATTTATTCAGTTCAGTTCAGGTCTGCTCAGTTGCTCAGTCATGCCCGACTCTTTGCTTTCCCATGGACTGCAGCATGCCAGGCTTCCCTGTCCATCACCAACTCCCAGAGCACTCCCAGAGCTTACTCACACTCACGCCCATCGAGTCAATGATGCCATTCAACCCTCTTATTCTCTGTTGTCTCCTTCTCTTCTTGCCTTCAATCTTTCCCGGCATCGGGTCTTTTCTAACGAGTCAGTTCTTCCCATCAAGTGGCCAAAGTATTGGAGCTCCAGCATCAGTCCTTCCAATGAATATTCAGGACTGATTTCCTTTAGGATTGACTGGCTTGATCTCCTTGCAGTTCAAGGGACTATTAAGAGTTTTCTGCAACACTAGAGTTCAAAAGCATCAATTCTTAGGTGCTCAGCTTTCTTTATGGTCCAACTCTCACATCCATACATGACTACTGGAAAAACCATAGCTTTAACTGAATTCAGTTATCATTGTTTTAAATTATTTTATCAATTTATACTGAAATAGGGCATGAATTTAACTCTAAATGCAACTTTAATTACATCTCAAACAATGATATACTTTACTGTCTTTTTTCACATTAGTAATGCTAATGTAAAAAGTTATTGACTAGCTATAAAGCAAGTGAAATGCTAAAAGGAAAACACTGAATTATTAAGGTGGTGGAACAGAACGAAGAGATTGGAATTATGTAATGTTACATGTTGAAGTTATGTTACGCTTGCAGGAGGGCTGTTGTAGAATGAAAGCACCTTGGTTCCTGTGGAAGAGGTGGAGCTTTCCAGTGGCTCAATGATAAAGAATCTGTCTACAATGCAGGAGTCACGAGTTCGATCCCTGATTGATGAAGATCCCCTGGAGAAAGAAATGGCAACCCACTCCAGTATTCTTGCCAGGAAAATCACATAGACAGAGGAGCCTGGCAGACTGTGGTTCATAAGGTCGCAAAGAATCAGACACATCCATGGAAGGGGCACTGTCTGCAGCCAGCATCTTTGGAGCTCAGGGGAGGGTCTGATCTAATACCCAGGCTTGTTTCTGTGTGTGTGTAGGTGGAGGAGTGTGGGGAGGAGGCAAGGGAGAGGCTTTTGCTAGTGTCAGAGAACTAGAAACTAGAAAACAAGAGCAAGCCGCTATGAGAACAGACTGTTGGAACAAACGAATGCTATCAAAGCGAAGAACTTGTGCCAGGGTGACACTGACCGGAACAGGAAACCCCGTGGAGGAGTTCATCCCTCCTTTCATCTCCCCATGTTTATCACCTCCCATTAGTAAAATGGGAATGTGGCCTGCAGAGCCCCAGCCCCACTGTCCAGACCATGAAGTCATATACCAGGAGGGACCAGTTAGAAGTTGAAAGACATCAGCTTAATCATTGACTCAGTTAGGCCCTTTGGTTAATCCAGCATCCAAAGACACGTATATACACATGTGTATTGGAGGCAAAAAGAGAAGGGAGCCGCAGAGGATGAGATGATTACGTAGCATCACTAACTCCATGGACATGAGTTTGAGCAGACTCTGGGAAATAGTGACATACAGGGAGCCTGGTGTGCTGCAATTTATGGGGGTCAAAAAGAATCGGACATGAGTTAGTGACTGAACAGGAACAACAAATAATGTATAAGACAACAGAAACAGCATTGTAATTCTGCTGACCAGATGGTATTCTTTTTCATACAAAGACCTTCCCACTTGCTACCCTAAATGAGGAAACAGGAAGTCCTCCCATGTCTAGGGAGTGGTCACAGCTGTTCCTTTTGGACTATGTTATTTATGTCACAGATTTAGTCATGTTCTCACCTAAATATTTTGTTACCTGGAGAGTCAGTTGTGTTAGGCTCTAATAATTGGTTAACAAATAAAATAATAAAAATAACCTCCAATAAAATATATATAAAGTAATAAGGTAAAAGAGGAGAGAGAAGAAAAAATTAGGTTAATATCCATATGCATTTGTGTGTATATACACACTTAAACTTGTATACACAGTGTCATGTACACACATCAGCAAAGAATAAATAAACTCAACTTCTAAAACCCTTGTTTCTGTAACTGGTCACAGAGTCATAATTAATATTTATAACTAACTTTTTTTTTCCCACTACAAATTCTGAGTTTCCCTTGACTTTAGCCGAGCAGCATTTTTTAATCTTGTAGAGTGACTGAAACCTTCAATCCTGAAGGATCTCAGTCTTCAGTATCCTGCTCTTTTTTATTTATTATTATTATTTTTTGATTCCTACAGTTTTCCACTAACTTTTTACTACTGGACATAGAAGTATGAAGGGGAGTCCCCAAGAATGCCCCCTGGTTCTAGACATAGTCTCTCTAACCCTTGCAAATTGAGACTAGTCATTCTAGGGCACAGGTTAATTCCTGGCTTTCCCTAACCTACCTCAGTGGAACACAGTAAGGACAAGTATATGGATGACCTGTGTGCACCAAGCCTCAGGTAGGTAGTTAAGTCTCTGAACCTTAAGTTCTTTCCTTTGAGTTTTCCTTCAGAGGATATTCATTTCCTTTACTGATTTTTGGGGAGGACCTTTTGGAAGAGATTTCCAATACTATCCCTTTCTCGTTTGAGTTCTGAACTGTTTGCGAAATACTAATTTTAAAATGGAGATGAGTTGATCACCTCTTTTAACTGTCGAAGCCAACTTAAAGTATGTAATTCTAAGGAGGAGTCAATCTCACCTGTGATTGAGTTCCAGGAAAGGGAGGCAGTTTTAGCATCATCAGTCCCTGAAGCACAGGGGCGTGAGTCCCGGGGCCAGGTAAGACTTGCAGCTTAAGGAGCAGAATGGATCAAGTACTTCCATGGGCAGCTGGTTCCCAAGAGAAAAGCAGATGTCAGGGCCAGACCCAGCCACCAGTTCTTCCCAAATTCACCAGCCGGGAATTTTAGTCCACTACCCCTTCCTGTCTCCCCCTGGAGAACTGGGAAAGGAAAGGCTGGAGGCAATGGTAGGATTTACTTAGGAGGAAAAAACACTCTGCAGGGATACTGATGTGGGGGCAAACTTTCCACACTCTGGCAGTTATCAACAAATTTGTTGGGATGAAGCTTCCCAGGTGCCTCAGATGGAAAAGAATCTGCCTGCAATGCAGGAGACCCAGGTTTGATCCCTGGGTCAGGAAGATCCCCTGGAGGGGGGCATGGCTGCCCACTCCACTGTTCTTGCCTGGAGAATTCTATGGACAGAGGGTCCATGGAGCCACAAAGGGCTGGACACAGCTCAGGGACACAACACAATGACAGGGTTAAGGTGGGCCAGACCTGTTCACCCCTCCTGAGGTTGGGAGAGTTAATGCAGAGCATCTAACTCACCAGGAAGACATAGCTAGTCTGCCTCACTGAGGAGAGAAGTGTGAGGAACCCTACAGATGGATAAAGATGCCACGTCTGGGGTACTCCAGAGGCTGGAATTCTACCAAATGGGAGTTGTAGCGCCTTTCATCACTGTTTTATCCAAGGTCAGATGACTTGTCTGTTCAAGATTGTTTTCTGAAAACGTCATACATTATGCACACAGCATTCTGTTGGGATAGAACTTGGCTCCGGAGAAGGTTAAGACAAAACATAGAGTCAATTACATTTGTAGTCATTGGATAGGAAAAAATATCCAGAGACTCCTGTATGTGTCAAAACCCAGAGTTTGGATCCTTCAAATGGTAGGAAGAAAACAAATTATCTTGATGCTCTTTCTTCAAATCTTTAAATCCCTGTATTTTTTGCCAGGTGTGACAGTGCTTTTTATTTCAGCAATGAATACACAATGGCATCACTTCTGAGACATCCTAGACCAAAGGCAGTTATCTCCCCAGCTATCCACTTTACACCGTCTCTCCTTCTCAAATTCCCCCTCCCTTCCACTCAAATGTGGCCCATTGTGTCTTCCCAGGGCACCGAGATTGGAGAGACGGACTCCTTTTGGCACAGCCTGAGGGCCTGTTTTCAATGACAGTTGTGCTGTGTCCGCTGAAGGAGGCCATCTGCTCACCTTGTCGATGTGAGCGTCTCATTACCTGTTGAGATTTCTAAGCTGGATCTGTTATTGGATTAGATTCTGCACCTTTTGATTTTTCAGCTCAGGTCCTGTTGGTGCCAGGATCTCCTTCTGGGGCTGGGAGATGGTTTCACAGGCTCTCCAGGGCCCTCAGGAGATATTTAATCAGGGTCCCGGTTGCCTGGCCACTGTTCCTCTTCTGCCTCATCAACGGTCAACTCACCCCTCAGCAGCCCCACGTGGTGGATGAGCTGCAAATTACAGAATGTTGACGCCATTTCCCAATTATCCACTGTTTTCCAAGTAACGAGGAGGGTGAAATAATGAAAGGAACAGGGTAAGCTCAAGTTACCAAAAACTCTGCTAAATAGGCTCATTATCTGCAACCCAAATTAACTTGGCCATAGACCATATGTTGCCAGGTTAGTGAGCAACATAAACTGCTTTACCTAACTGGCCTGGACTCAGTGCCCTCATTGAAATAAGAAATGCAAGACAATTGCTAATCCTCCAATGCCTTTATTTAGCCTTGCAAATCCCACGATGGCCTTTTCTTCCCCAAACTGAGAAAATGTGCTGTGACATAAGTAAATCACTGCTCATTATCTCCAGAACAAACCCACATAAGGCCAGTTTGTCAGTAAAGACGATTAACCGGGAAAAGACCAAGAAGAGGAGCTAGGGGAGTGGCAATCTAGGGGGAGGGGATTTAGAGGTACAAACAATGAGGCGTAAAATACACGATAAGGATATAATGTATAACATTGGGAATATAGCCGATATTTTATACCTGTAATGGTGTATAACCTTTAAAGATTCTGAATCACTATATGATTCACACCTATGAATTCACACCTATGTCCGCCTATGTGAAGACCTATGTCATTCATAATATACGGCAACTATGTCCCTGTGCTCAGTCATGTCTGATTCTTTGCGACATCATGGGCTGTAGCCCTCCAGGCTCATCTGTCCATGGGAGTTTTCAGGCAAAAGTACTGGAGTGAATTGCCATTTTCTCTTCCAAGGGATCTTCCTGACCCAAGGATCAAACCCTTGTCTCTTCTGTGTCCTGTTTGGCAAGCTGTTTCTTTACCATTGAACCATTAGAGATGCTTCAAACAAAGGAACACATGAGGGGATTACCGTGTATTAGAAACCTATTATAAGTCAGTCATTTTAGGTATGTTCTTGGTTTCTCTTTGAATCTCCATAGTCACTTAGAGAAGCAAAGGCTAAAAATTGTAATTATAGATGAGGAGAGGGACTGGGAGAAATTAACCAAGAAGCTCAAAGTTACCCATCCTGGAAATTTGCCAAGTAGATTTCAGGTCCTCTCACCATCTACACACCTACACACAAACAGTAACTATGAGATGAGATATATGTTAGTTACATGTTAGTTAGCTTGACTATATGTTAGCTTGACAGTAGTAATATCTTAACCAGATGCAATTTTTATTTTAAAAAATAATGTAAGAAAATTACCTAGCCGACGAGTTAGAAATCAAGCTCAGGCTGACCTGAAGTTCATCGTTCTTCCACTCTGGCACACATGTGTATACACACACACACACACACACACACACACACACACACACACACACAAAAGCGTAGTAGTTTTCAAGAGTGAGAATTCATTTTCTTTTTTATTTAATTTCTTATTTCATGTTGCAGGAGAGTTGATTTACAATGTTATGTTAGTTTCAGGTGTACAGCAAAGTGACTCAGGTATATATATGTTTAACACATATTAAGCTTCTAAGATGTGCCAAGCACTCAACAAGCCTTGGGGATATAGCTTTCTCCAAGTCTCTGCTTTCATGGAGCCTCCAATCCAGTAGGGAAGGCCAATAATGATAATCATGGGAATAATCATGGAAATAAAGTGAAAGTCTTCTAGCTTTTGGCTTGATATGACTTGTAAGTTTTAAATCCTCTCCTTATAACAATGACAAAAAATAAATAAATAAGGCTAGACTCTTGAGAGTCCCTTGGAGAGCAAGGAGATCAAACCAGTCAATTTTAGAGGAAATCAACCTTGAATATTCATTGGAAGGACTTACTAAAGCTGAAACTCCAATACTTTGGCCACCTGATGTGAAGAGCTGACTCATTGGAAAAGACCCTGATGCTGGACACTGAGGGCAGGAGAAGAAGAGGGTGACAGAGGATGAGACAGTTGGATGGCATCATTGACTCAGTGAGTTTAAGCAAACTTCAGGAGTAGTGAAGGACAAAGAAGTCTGACGTGCTGCAGTTCATGGGGTCACAAAGAATTGGAGATGATTGAGCACCTGAACAACAAGTGAAAGTCTACGCCTCTGCTTATATCCAGCAGATAATCAAGATAAAAGGACAAGCTGCCACACCAGAAGCTGGAGAGATAAGCACATGCAGACTCTCAGCTTTCCAGAGCAGAAGCTGCTACGATACCTTTGTAGGAACATGTGCTTAGTCACTCAGTCATGTCTGACTCTTTGCAACCCCATGGACTGTAGCCCACCGTGTAGCCCTTCCCTATCTATGGGGATTCTCCAGGCAAGAATGTGGAGTGACTTGCCATGTCCTCCTCCAGGTGATCTTCTCAACCCAGGGATCAAACCCAGGTCTCCCATGTTGCAGGCACGTTCTTTACCATCTGAGTCACCAGGAACCCCCGGTAAGAACATGGTAGACTAGTTGAGTAATTGCTAGACATTGAAGGCAATGGCACCCCACTCCAGTACTCTTGCCTGGAAAATCCCATGGACGGAGGAGCCTGATGGGCTGCCGTCTAAGGGGTCACACAGAGTTGGACACAACTGAAGTGACTTAGCAGTAGCAGCAGCAGCAGAGTACACATCAGCTCAAGTCACGACATCCTTGGCATTCTGAGATTTTTATCTCCAGGAGAAGGGACCCACCCAGCTCCAGGCCCCTCTAGCTTTCCTTTCTCACCTATGGGGAGAGGGGATCTGAGAAGCATTTTTGAAGATGACAGCCCAGAGACAACAGGTTCTTGGAAGGACTGAGTTAATTGTAGGACCACAGATCTTCCTTAACTTACAATGGGATTTTGTGTGTTGCATATTCAGTTACTTTGGTCAGGTCTGACTCTGCAGTCCCACAGACTGTAGTTTGCCAGGCCCCTCTGTCCATGGAATTTTCCTGGCAAGAATACTGGAGTGGATTGCCATTCCATCTGCCAGGGGATCTTCCTGACTCAGGGATCTAACTCATATCTCCTGCGTCTCCTGCATTGCAGGAGAATTCCTTACTGCTGAGCCACTGGAGAAACCACAGTGAGGTTACCTCCCAATAAACTCATCATAAGTTGAAATAATCATAGTTTAAGGATGCTTTTAACACATCTTACCTAGCTTACCCTAACCTGCCTAAGTCAGAACACTTAGCTTACAGTTGGGAAAACTATCTATCACAGTGTTGAATATCTCAGGTAATCTATTGACTCTATTGAAAGTGGAAAGCAGAATGGTTAGTAAGCTTATCAGTGTTTGCTTTCATGATCACAAGGCCAACTTAGAGCTGTGACAACCTGCTGCACTGCCCAATATCACAAGAGAAGATCATTAGCCAGATTGACATTGAAAGTTTGAAATACAGATTTCTACTGAATATGTCTCACTTTTGCATCATCAAGTCACATATGCAAATACTATTTGAGTCAGACCAATGTGTAGATTTGTTTTTTTGCTGGGTCTGAGGATGCAAAGAGGGTTGGGTAATGGAGGGAAGGGCTATGTTTCAACAGATTTTGATTGAAATACTGGGGTGCCAAAGTCCATTCTTAGCATTCAACCAGCCCTGGGGAGATGTTCTCTAATTAGCACCCTTTATAACTGCTCTCTTGGCTCCATCCCCAGACCTGTTGTGCACAGTCTGGACTTGACATTTAAGGTTTGGTCCAGACTTGGGGGGAAATGGATGAAACCGTTCTACAGACGGGATGGGATGCCTGGATCATATCCAATTTCTACTGATGGGCATAGCTCTCCTTCTTAAGACTTGTGCAGACAATTTGCTCACTGTAAAGGGGCAAATTATATGATATCTTCTCTAGATAGATGATATCTTCTATAAATGACATTGATGATGATTATTAAGCTTCTTTAACAGTGTAAATAAAATGATAGCAACAGTCACACAGTGTCTACTAACGCCCAAAATACACCATGTTCTAAAAGTTTACACACAGCAACCCTATATAGAAGGTGCTCTTATTATTTCCATTTTACATAAGAGGAAACTGAGGTACAGAGGGATTAGATGATTCACTCTAGGTTACACAGCTTGTAAGTGGTGAAAGTAAAAGTCACTCAGTTGTGTCTGACTCTTTGTGACACCATGGACTATACAGTCCATGGAATTCTCTAGGCCACAATACTTCTCCAGGGGATTTTCCCAACCCAGGGATCAAACCCAGGTCTCCCTCATTGCAGGTGGATTCTTTACTACCTGAACCACAAGAGAAGCTCAAGAATACTGGGGTGGGTAGTATATCCATTTTCCTGCAGATCTTCCCGATCCAGTAATTGAACTGGGGTCTCCTGCATTGCAGGCAGATTCTTTACCAATTGAGCTATCAGGGAAGCCCTTGTAAGTGGTAGTATTAGACACTGATTCATCTTGGCCGAGAGTTCTTAGTTTTACCACTGGGCTGAGCTGCTTGTTTGAATCCTTGTGTCTAAGTGTTCTCCCACCTGACTGTTTGTCACTTTTTTGGATGTGTTCATCTCATTTATCCAGGCATTCTCTCAAACACAATTGATTCGTGCCTTTTGGGTGCATGGCACAGGTCAGGTCTCAGTGTGCCCAGGTTGGTAGTGGTGATGAGATGTCCACATTTACTCAGATGGTTTCCATACTCCTTAGAGGTGTTTAACAATTCAATCAAAGTGGATAAAACTTTACTTTACATATATATGTAAATTTATGTGATGGTTAACTCTACGTATTCACTTACCTAAGCCTTGATGCTCAGATATTCTGTCAAAAATATTCTAGAGGTGTCTGTGAAGGCATTTTTAAGTTGGCATTAATATTTATAAGGGGTTAGAATCAGGATGGCAGAATAGGAAGATCCTGAACTCACCTCCTTCTATGGATACACTAAAACTTCAACTACATATAGAACAATTTTCTTTGATGACAGCTGCTTCCCCTACTCACTACAGTTTTGTGCCTGGATATTCTCCTTAATAAATCACTTCCCAAAAAATCTTCATGTCAGGATCGACTTATGGAGCCCCAACTTCAAACAGATGCTTTCGAGCAGAGCCAAACTGAACAGCTAACGCAAACAGAGAATTTGGTAGACAACATTCTAGGCAGAGCAATCAACGGGATTGAGGGCCCAGAAGTGGGAAAGTACCTGGGAGGAAAGGAAGAACAGACCCTTGTGGCCAGGTGTGCAGGTGGAGATGATGTAGACAAACTTATAGATAGAAAGACATTCATCCTACTAAACAAGACAGACCTGCCAGCGAGGGAATCAAAGCTCTTGAATTTCTCTTGCCTTTTCCTTTTGAGATAAGAGTATGGGAAGACGGATTGGGATTGGGGAGGAAGATCAGCTGAGTTTCCTCTGGTTGTCTCTGCGGTCCAGCACAGGTCTGTTATCATGGAGCTGTTCCCTAAGTACCTGCTTGATGCCTGCATCAATGGATCCTAATAGCAGAAATGTTAGGATCAGTTCTTCATCTTAAGCAAGTGGTTGACAACAATGGTGACAAAGAAGATAACCGTCAGCCTTACTCCCACCAGCACAGTGTGAACTTCCTTCTTTCATTCTACCCACTGGGCTGGGAAGCCATGGTAGGAACTTATTTCCAATCAAATAAATTCTGCATTTCCACGCTTGCAATTCTAGGCAGCCATGACAACTATGTCCCTTGAAAGTATTCATGTACAGTTTGTTTTTGCATCTTTTAATTTACTAAATTTCCCCGTGATACTGACACATATACTCATATGGTGTCTTTCTTTTCTACTGTTACTTTGCTATTTCTTTGGGTAAACTGTCTGGCAGAAATAATAATTAGCATACACTTAAATATAAAAGCAATCAACCCAGGAAGATGCCTCCTATAACTTGCTGCAATCTCACCCAGGACCTGCATCTTTTTTACTATTTGATAACTCAAGCCTGGGTAGCAAAACATTCAATTATGAGCAGTCTCAATATTGAAGGAGTACCTGGATGCAAGGCAAAATCAAGCCAATTAGGGTGTCTTGTTTCACAGTCTGCAGAGATGAAGCCTCAGCAGGTGGCAAAATGCACACATTGACCTGAGATCCACTGGAGTCACTAACGACTGCAAACCTGGCTAAGCAACCTTGGAAATGGGAGAGTGGAGCTTTTTGTCACAGCTTCCTTTGCTTTTCTGTTAAAACATTGCCTTAAGAGAAACGTGTTGTATTTCCAAACCAGGTTAGTGTAACAGATGTAGGTCCAAGGGCAACACTAATCATTTGGCAAAAGAGACAGCCAGGAGCCATTTGTTGAAGTTTGTTCTGTGCCAAGAACTGTATGAACAATGTTGGGAAGTCTCACAATAATCCTGCCAGTGGGTCTATGCTCCTTATTACTGGCTTGAAAAATTAAGACTTGAGAAGTTTGTGTGTATGTGTGTGTGTGTGTGTGTGTGTGTGTGTGTGTTAGCGACCCCATGTCTCCTACTCTTTGTGACCCCGTGGACTGTAGCTCACCAGGTTCCTTTTATCCATGTAATTTTCCAGGCAAGAATACTGCAGCAGGTTGCCATTTCCTCCTCCAGGGGATCTCCCAGACTCAGGGATCAAACCTGTGTCTCCTGCAATGGCAGGTGGATGCTTTACCACTAGCGCCACCTGGGAAGTTTAGTAGAAACTTACTGCAGTGGATGTGTCAGGAAGGAAATGGGTATTTTAGACTTTTCGGGGAAGGACATGCTAAGCTTGAAGAGACATATTCATGATTACAGCATGATATGGTAGTTTGCAAACTAAGAAAATGATTCAACACGAATAGAAGAGAGCAAATCGGGACCCAATCTGCACATCCTGCAGGATTAGCTGCAGATAAATTTTGTGTGTGTTGCATTAGAGTTGACTGAGGCACAGAAGGTACCTCTGCATGAATTCTGTCTCAGAACAGACATAAACAGAATCTCTTGAGGTCCCCAAGGCGTTCTAATTTACCAAACTGGTGCCTGGCTTAGAAGAGTCTCAGAAACACTGCCCCACATGATGTACCCTGCATAAGGACACAGTGACTGGAATACATTTATCAAACATCAATGAAACACAAAGCCATTTACTCTGTGTTCATGCGTGCTAAGTCTATTTGGTCAAATCTGACTCTTTGCAACCCCTATGAACTATAGCTCACAGATGCCTCTGTTCATGGGATTTTCCAAACAGGAATGCTGAAGTGGGTTGCCATGCCCTCCTCTAGGGAATCTTCCTGATCCAGGACTTGAAACCTGCATCTTTTATGTCTCCTGCATTGGCAGACAGGTTCTTTACCGCTAGTGCCACCTGGGAAGCCCCGTTTACTCTTTATTGAGCAACTATTATGTGCTGGGCACAGTCCTTGAGTTACCTTCGATTGGGGAAGAGACGAAAAGCCGTTAAACCATAATGACAGGAAATAAGTGCTGTGAGGAAAAATATGAAGCAGAGGAGGGAGATAAAAATGACTGTAGGGATGAAGATGCGGATTCCACAGGGTGGATGGGCTGGGCTGACATAAGATGGGCGTGGTGGACACTTGAGGAAGTGATACCGGAGCCAAGACCTAAGTGAAGTGACAGAGATGCTTTGCAGAGAAAGGCTGTGAGAGATGGCGCTGGCATGGTCCATGGATGGCAAGGACAGAGTGGCTGCTGGTCACTAAGGGGCTCAGCAGGAGCCAGGCCACGCAAGGTCATTCAGATCCTGGGAAGGACTCTGAATAATAAACCTACAGAGAAGTAAGTAACAGTCACAGCAAACATTTACATGCCGGGCAATATTCTAAGCCATTGTCATGGAAAGCCTCACTGCATTCTCCGAACAGCCCTGCTTCGTGGATGAGCAATCAGAATTGGCTCAAGATCTTTCAGCTGGTGAACAAAGGAACTGGATTTGAGAGGAGACAGTGTGTGTAGGGGGGTCCCAAGGCTGTTCTTGTAATCACTGCATTACCATGCCATCATAAACAATTTTTACAGTAAAAAGACAGGATCCCAGGAAAATGAATAGCTACAGAGTTGCTTTACTTTGTAGGGCTTAAAGCTTTATGGGTTGGCTGTGTGTGGACTTTGTCCATCTGTATGCCCTTTGGGCAGCTGAGAGATTAATTTACTAATTACTGCTCTGGCACAAATCAATAATGGCATTTTACAGAAGTGAAATATTTAAGGTTTGGGCTATTGAGTCATACTACTTCAACAAGCCCTTAGTGGGGGGGGATAGGGATCAATTGTGACTTAGTACAGCTTCCCAGCAAGACCTGGTACTGATCCCAGTGAGATCCAAGCACTGCTGTTAAAAATATTGACACGGTATAGGAGTGGATAATCTTGCCACTGCTTCCACTACAGGCCAAAACGGAACAAGTACGGAAAATGCAGTAGGTGAGACAGCAGACTCAGAAACGTTGTCTTAAGAGGACTTGGTTTTTAACCCTGCCTCCATCACTGCGGGTTCTGAGTTGCTTCGGGCATGTCTGACTTTTTGTGACCCTACGAACTGTAGCCCACCAGCCTCCTCTGTCCACGGGGATTCTCCAGGCAAGAATACTGGAGTAGGTTGCCATGACCTCCTCCAGGAAATCTTCCTGACCCAAGGATCGAACCTGAGTCTCATGTCTCCTGCATGGTCAGGCTGTTTCTTTTTTTTTTTTTTTTTTTTTTTACCACTGGGAAGCCCTCCTCTATCACAGTGTGTGTGGGGGTTAGGGGGTTAATCACTCAGTCGGGTCCGACTCTGCGACCCCCGTGGACTGTAGCCCACCAGGCTCCTCTGTCCAACTTACTCTAATTTCCATGGAGGTATGTCATCTTCACGCATTTCAGTTTTCTCGAGTACCAGATAGAGATAATACCTACCTCAAAGGATTTGGGGGAGCAATAAAGGACACTGAAAGACATGATCATTATTCCTGTGACTGATCCAGGGGACTGTTCCAGGGATGGGAACGGGGGTGAGACTGACCCCTGATAGGGGCCTGATTCTGAGGACTTGGAACTGAGAAGTTATCAGGTATTGTAGGAAGGGCAGGAGGCCAATTATAGGATAAATTATAGCTTCACACATCAAAAATCTTAAGTATAAGCATCAAATCAAAGTGGCTCAGACCCAGAAATCAACTCTGGGGTCAGGAATGGGAATGAGAGCCTTTTAGAAGAACCAAGACTACAGAGTAGGAACACAGCCAAAACTTAGCCCAAAGCTCAGGACCTTGTGCAAAACTCCTAGTCTGTGAGGCGGCTGGGGGCATGCATAGCACAGCTGACTGGGCTGTCTTAGAGCTTCTGAGGGTCTGAGAGCCAGGCTCTGCTATCCATTTCCTCACTTGTTTTCTACATTTCTCATTTTCTTTTATTTCACTTACTCAGCAAAAGCTGTTGATCCTCTAAAATGTTTAAAGTGAAAGTATCTCAGTCCTGTATGACGCTGCGTGACCCCATGGACTATAGGCTGCCAGACTCCTCTGTCCAGGGGATTCTCCAGGCAAGAATATTGGAATGGGTTGCCATTTCCTTTTCCAGGGAATCTTCCTGACCCAGAGGTCCAATGCACATCTCTTGCATTGCAGGCAGATTCTTTATCATCTTCCAAATGGTGAATATGCTCAATTCAAATTGTACACTTCTGGACTGATAACAGTATTTGTAGTATGTCTCTGCATGAAGACATTCTTGCAGATGAAATATGTAAAACCACATTACAAATCTGCATAACAGGTGAATATTAGCAATTGCCTTCAAACTCCAATTAAGTGAAATGTTATCTATCCTCTCAAAATAATTCTTATCATTAGACCTGTATTACAAAATAATGTACTCAAGTGTTCATATATATTTGAATTTCATCAATAAAAAATTAGTAGGAAAAAAATATTTTTTAATGCACCAGTGCTGTTCTAGCTACTGGGGATGAGACAAAGGGAAAAACAAGCCTAGTCTTCACTCTCATCAACCATCAGTTCAGTTCAATTCAGTTGCTCAGTTGTGTCTGATTCTTTGTGACCTCGTGGACTGCAGCATGCCAGGCCTCTCTGTCCATCACCAACGCCCAGAGCTTGCTCCAACTCATGTCCATAGAGTTGATGATGCCATCCAACCATCTCATCCTCTGTCGTCCCCTTCGCTTTCTGTCTTCAATCTTTCCCAGCATCAGGATCTTTTCAAATGAGTCAATTCTCTGCTTTTTAATACACTGTCTAGGTTGGTCATAGCTTTTCTTCCAAGGAGCAAGCATCTTTTACTTTCCTGATTGTGGTCATCTGCAGTGATTTTGGAGCCCAAGAAAATAAAGTTTGTCACTGTTTCCATTGTTTCCCCATCTATTTGCCCTGAAGTGATGGGACCAGATGCCATGATCTCAGTTTTTTGATTGTTGAGTTTTAAGAGGTTCTTCAGTTCCTTTTCGCTTTCTGTCATAAGGGTGGTACCATTTGCATACCTGAGGTTATTGATATTTCTCCCTGCAGTCTAGATTCCAGCTTGTGCTTCATCCAGGCTGGCATTTCACATGATGTATGCTGGACATAAGTAAAATAAGCAGGGTGACAATATACAGCCTTGATGTACTCCTTTACCAATTTGGATCCAGTCCATTGTTCAATGTCCAATTCTAACTGTTGCTTCTTGACCTGCATACATGTTTCTCAAGAGGCAGGTCAGGTGGTCTGGTATTCCCATCTCTTTAAGAATTTTCCACAGTTTGTTGTGAACCACACAGTCAAAGGCTTTGGTGTAGTCAACTGTATGTGATCTCAAAGGCACAGAAGTTAAGTACTTCAAAAAAGAAATTTTCAAAAGCTAGGTGTAATAACTAACATGAAAAAAAATTGGGAAAATCATTTAATCACTCTCTGGGAGTTACTTTAGATGGTATCATAGAGAAGGCCTTTTTCTTCCCAGATTTTATTTTGAAAATTTCAAAATTGCAGAGATTGAAAGATTGGAACCTGTGAGTACCACTCATATGGATTCACAAACTAGTCATACTTACATTTTTGTTATACTTACATTTTTGCCATACTCACCTAAGTTTTTCTTTGCTAAGTCAATCAAAATTAAATTGCAGGCATCATGATACTTTATTCCTAAATATCTTAACATTTAGTTTAGAAGAACAAAGTGCTAATTTTGTATATGTCAATGCTATTATCACAACCAAGAAATTAAAAATTTAATAATAATAGGTAGTAATAGACTTTAGACTTTGTGGGCATTTATGGTTTATGTGTCAAAATTTTTCAGTTGAGAATATTATTAGATTCCCATATAACAAAAGGAAAAACAAATTACCAAAATTTTATCTTGTTGAACTCCAAAATGCAATAATAATTGAGTACATGCTTTTGGTATTAAAGGTCTAATGATGAGAATAATGGAGCTTAAAGTAACACTTTACTTAGTTTGGCATTCAGAGTTTTCTGTTCCCTTTCATCTAATCAATTTTAAATATTCATCTGTTAATGATAATAAGTAATAAGATTTTAACTATTTCACATTTTAAGCAGTTTCTTTTTTACAGTTAGATACTGCCAAATAGTGGGATCAATCTACCAGTTTATGATTGAGCATATTCATCATTTTAACTTATAAGATTTTATTAACTTCTTTTCTACATTTGTCCTTTAAAGTATCACCAAATTACAGATTAATCAGTTTCAATTGAAGGTTAGGTAGATGCCTCTCAATTGCACATTTACTTAGGATTTTAAATGCATAAGTTTCCTTCACATTTGCACTGAATGCTGCGAAATATTTCTGCAATTATAACTAGGGCTCAGGAAATCTCTGCTGCAAATTTGTGTGGGAATAGCTGGTAAAGAATCTATCTACAATGACGGAGGCCATTGTTCGATTCCTGGGTCAGAAAGATCTGCTGGAGAGGGGACAGTCTACCTTCTCCAGTATTCTTAGGCTTCCCTAGTGGCTCAGCTGGTAAAGAATCCACCTGCAGTGCAGAAGACCTGGGTTCTATCCCTGGATTGGGATCCCTTGGAGAAAGGTATAGGCTACCCACTCCAGTATTCTTGGGCTTCGCTGGTGGCTCAGTTGGTAAAGAATCTACCTGCAGTGTGGGAGACCTGGGTTCGATCCCTGGGTTGGGAAGATCCCCTGGAGAAGGGAAAGGCTACCCACTCCAGTATTCTGCCCTGCAGAATTCCATGGACTGTATATCCATGGGATGACAAAAAGTCAGACATGACTGAGCAACTTTCAGATATCTTGTTTTAATTTCTGACAGCACTGGAAATTATAAAGCAGGTCAACATTACCTATCTTTTAAAAAAAATCTTTATTTTACATTGGAGTATAATTTACAGTCATGTTAGTTTCAGGTATACAGCAAAGTGATTCAGTTATTACTTGTGATGCAACCATTAGTTGTCACTGAAATGAACTGACCACAGTCTAAGTTTTACAAATCACTGTTCCACCTAGTAAGTTCAAGTTGAATTCATTTCCCAACATTTTCAAGGCTGTTGCAAAATTTAATTTCCAAATCCATTCAGTGTTATATAATAATAGTTAAGGATAGATTTAGATCTTGTTCAAGAGCTGAAGCAATTATAGTGAAACTTAAAACCAGTGAACTACTGCAAATTCAGGACATTACAGATTTTTATTATTGGCCAACAAATATGCACTCAAAATTTTACTTTTTAAAAAACTTCATTTTCATTTCTTTTGTGAAGAAGTTTTGTTGCGATGAGATATTCAATTTCAAATGGTCTAATTTTTTCTGATGGTTGTCTTTCTGTGAATTAAGAACATGGTGCGTGTTTGGCCAGATAATGATGAAGATCATATTATTATTTAGCACAGCTATCATGTCATTAAATAATAAATGCAGTATTTTGACATCTAATATGATAATAAAATAATTTGCACTCCACGATGCAACAAGAAGTGCAGCATTTGAAGTCTACTTTTCTCTTCTTTTCTTGCTTTGACAAGATGGATATGCACGGCGAATGAATAAGAGTACTATATATATGGAACTCAAAACTCTGTTGAGGTATAACTTTGTCACTGCAACTAACTGTGTATTGAGCAAGAGTGTGAAGCAATGAGATGACCACAGTCTCCATCACAACTACTTATTCTGTCTTGTATAAACGTAATTACAGGTGATAAGCAAACATCACTGTGTTGCAATACACAGCTATGTATATACATAGATTTGCATGAAGAGAGACTGCAATAATCCAGATAAAAGATGGAGGTGGTTTGGACTGGAAGGATAATTGTAAAGCTCATAAATATGTGTTGCATGTGTATATGCATGCGTGAGTGGTGAGGAGACTCACTCTACCCTTTCCTGACCCCTTGCTGACACACGTCTCATGACTACGTAGGGGCTACCTCTGCCATGACTCTATCATCTCACACTAACTCGTGCAGCCGGAGGGCCCACTGCAGCCCTTTCTGTATTATCTAATAACACTGATCACACCTTATAGAAACGGTCTATTTATTTATCTATGTCCACCATCGGAATTGTTCTTTTCAGTCAGAGACCACCTACTCATTTCTAACTCAGGAAGGGATGTATTTAATTTCTGGTTAAAGGATTCTTTTGTAGAGCTCATAAGGGCAAAGGATGTTTCAGTCTGTGAGTGAAGTGTCACAGACTTAGCAAAACGTGGCTAAAAAGTGACTCTTTGGAACCTAATTTCTTAGACTGGGTTCATCCCCTGACTTGTACTGGAAACTTGACGGTGATGAAGGAAGAGCATCCCCTTGCTGGGTCTCAGTTTTCTTGTATGCAATACAAGACATGACTGTTAACATGTATGGAGTGACTCTTCTGAACCAGACGCTATTATGTTGGAAGTACGTATCTTAAATCTTCACAACAACCTTTTGAAGTAGATACAGTTTTCTTCATATTACAAATGATGAAATGGAAGCAAAACAAGATTCAATACCTGGCCCATTATGTCCCATGGCCAGTTAGGGTTGGCAGTCAAGGTAAACGCAGGCAGTCTAGGACCAGAGCTGCTATTCCCAATGATGATTCTGTTTAAGAATTGCAGTAACAATTTCTGAAGCTCTCCTTCCTAATTTGGCATTTGATGATATACAGATGCTAGTGATGGGAAGACAGCTTGTAGGGAGATGGAGCTTATTAAACGGAGGCCTTAATACACTTAATAAACAGTATTAACCTGTTTATATGCATACCTATGTGCTCTCCTGATGGCTCAATGGTAAAGAATCCACCTGCCAATTCAGGAGACTCAGGTTTGATCTCTGGGTCAGGAAGATCCCCTGCAGAAGGAAATGACAACCTACTCTAGGATTCTTGCCTGAGAAATCCCATGGGCAGAGAAGCCTGGTGGGCCACAATCCATGGGGTGGTAAAAGTCAGACTAGACTTAGCAACTAAACACCACCACCACCACCACCACCACCACACACACACACACACACACACACACACACACACATATTTATGGATCATTGTTCATGTGGATAATCATGTATAATCATATTGGGTCTAGATAAAGGTTTGTTCACATACTATAACATTGCTGATGTTGAGATATTAGGGATGTGTTGAAATCATACAAATATATCCCAAATGTCTACTTTAAATTCAAAATGTACAGTTTAATTTCAGGTACTAGACTCCAGCAACCTGGAATTATTAACCTGGAGGACATAATAAAATACTGAAATGAGTGTAACATACCCATCAAAGACAGACATTTTCATAATGACAGGTACAATGAGTAAACCGAATAGTAACATAAAACAAGAAACTCACACACATACACACACACACAAGCTGAAACTAAAGTCAACTGGATATTTGTGTTAGCAAGCTGTGGCGGAGGCTTCTGTCAGACACTTCAAGCTGGTCCCAAAGATAACGGATAACATGGTGGTTGGGTTTTCATGATTTCTCATCCTGGCTGTCAGCCTACAACTTGATAAAATGGAATAATTTCAGGTTTATTAGAATCGAGGTGCCTTTAGGTCTCCCATGAGAGACAGGTAAAAAGCTCAGCATGGCAAGCTGCTTTTAAAGGCTGCCCATTGCTAATTGCAGATGCTGAGGAATCAGAAGGGGGACACACTGACGGCAGCCTGGGAGCCGGAGCGATGAAACTGGCCATTTCCCACCTCGCAGCCAGCAGATTTCTAAAAGGCACATTATCCCCACCAGTCACATAAAGCCATTCTCAAACTCAGAGGTATGATTTACTCTGCAGGGGCTGCATCCTGGGGACTTTTATGAACAAAGTAAAGTGGCTTGTGCCTAAAGGAGCACCCTTTTCTTCAAAAGTGCTGGTTTTATGAGGGAATGGAAAAACTTGTATACGCACATCCTCAGAGTCAAGGAAACAAAATGTGTCTGTTGTCTAAGTCCATGAGTGATGAACTATAATGGGAAAGAAGATGAAAATGAATGTATATATCCATGGGTACATGAATCACATTGCTGTAAAGCAGAAATGAACGTGACATTGTAAATCAACTATGTTAAAATAAATACTTTTGTAAAAAAGGAAGTAAAGCCATAGCGGGGAGAGAAAAAAGACAGCGCATTGGAAGCAGCTACTCTGTTTATGTGCTTCCTTTACTTTGGTGGGATCTCCTCGAACCTCGTAGGTGGAGTCGCAGGTAGAGTTGCATCATTGTCTTCTAAACTAGCACCCAAGGTTTAGAGAATATAAATAGTTGACCAAGTTGACACCACAGAAGGCAAAATCAACTCCAGTATACCTGACCTCAAAACCCATGCTTGTTTTGTAGCATATGCTGCTTTCCACTGAGATGCGGCAACTGTTAGCTCACTTTCTCTTCTTACATAGGTCTCCATTGTCTGCATGCAAACATTAATTATCACTTCAGTTGCATTTATAAACCAGTTTCCATTTCCAGGGCCTAGGGACTACTGTTTCATTCAGAACACATTGCCTGATAGTCAAGGATCTCCAAATGTGCGAGAAAAGTAATCACAGGTTGGAAGAGGGTGGTATTCCATTAGAAGACAGGAAAGTAATTCAAAAAATGACATCAAATGCGTGGGTGGGTGTATTTCATAGGATTTCTTAGTCTCATCCACATTTGCTCCCCTTTGCATGGATTGGATGTCTGAAAAGGGTCCCTTGGATGAGCATCTGAAATAGATGACCTCAGAGATCCCCCAGAGATTGTGCACAAAGAAATCAAGACTGTTCTGGAAACACATGAAGCTTATTTCCTGGCAGATAAAATTCCTTGCCAGCCTCTTCACTAAAGCTGACCATACCTCTCTGTCTTTGAACTTGTGCATACACCAGGCCTCAGTCTGAGTGATTATCTTGAAGGAAGTTGATTAAGTAGAGACCTTTATTTTCATGGCAGCGACAGGATAATATGTATATTAGTCAATGGTCAAGGAACTGACTACCTGGCTCTTGTCCATCCCTCCTCTGAGGAAGCAGAGTCGGGGCTGGCTATGGACAGGAAAGTCTCTTGGGCAAGTTCCTTGATCCTAACACACAGTAGGGTTTTAGATGAAGCATCTTTGACTCACAGTGAGTGGTACTCACTTGGCCTGGAATCCATCACTCCTCATTAAGAGACTCTGGAAGGAAAGACTCCAGCGGGAAGAGAGTCTGAAGGTCTGTCCTCTCCCGCTGTGCTGACACATAGGGCATTGGTTTCCATTTAGTTGATGCTTGATTGATTATTATCTTTGGTCTCTAGGAGGGCAGGGGCTGGCTCCATTGGTGCTTCACCATATCCCTGTTCCTAACCAGGAAGGCACCTATAATAACATAGGCACTCAGAAATGCATACTGAGTGAATGCATGCAAGCATGAATATACCTTCAATAGGTGGATTTCTGTCCAGTCTTTTAAAAGTCAGAATGGAGGCCAAGAAATATATCAAACACCCATCATGTTCTGAATATGAGTTTAAGTACTTAACATACATTATTTCATGGAGATTAGCATGATCATTTTCATACAAAGAAAAAGCATCGCTATGTATTGGAGTGATTTTTCCAAGGTCACAGACCTGGGAAATGACAGAGCTGGGGCTCAAGTCACTGTGTGCCTGATACTGATAGCCAAAAGTTGTTTCTGTTTTGTTTCGTTTTCTCACTGCCTCTTTTCACTCCTTAAATTTTTTGGAGTCCTCAAGGTAGAAAAATATGAGCCTATAAAATGTAGAAAAAGGAATAGGTGACTGACCCAGTTTGGATGAATATGAGGACTTAGGGATGTGTTTACTGGTGTAATAGAATGGAAAACATTTAGAAATGCAGAGGGTAGGTGTTGCTAGTAAAGGTTTGTGATTGCTAGAAATCAAGATAAGCCAATTTAAGGTTGAGTTTAAGGCTGCCAAGACTACCAATTCAAGGAAGAAACAGGTCACTTCTCAAGCCTGCTGGGAGTAGACATGATTTTTCCATCTATGTCTGCCTTTATTTCATAGCCTCAGGCAATCTTTCCTGTGCAGTGGGGTGAGGAGGAGACATTCATTCCGACTAAGTGTGAGACTGCTACACTCTAGAGATGCAGAGACACCACCCAGCAAAGACTTTCACAGGACGCTAGTGTTGAGACAATAAACATAACCAAGAGTTTAGCATTTGTAGGCACACCATTCATATGTGGCAAGGCACCTTTGGGAATGTGCAATGCTAGACTGGATGGAAATTAGATAGGAAATAAATGAGGGGCAAGGTCAGATTTCAGACCAAATTAAGCAGATGAATATTTAAAAAAACAAAAAAGCTAACATCCTAAATGTCCATCAATGGGTGAATAGAAGGTGATGTGTATACACGATGTTCCTCAGGCATGAAAAGGAATGAAACTGCCATTTGTGACAACAGAGATGGATCTTGTAAACAGTATGCTAAACGAAACAAGTCAGGTGGAATGTGGTGGAATACCATGTGGTCTCACTTATACGTGGAATCTGAGAAGAAGGAAGGAAGACCGAGTTCATGGATATAGAGCACAGGCTGGTGATAACATCAGAGGAGGATGAGGTGCAGAGTGGTCTGCAGGGTCACGAGGAGGAGAAGCACACATTTTCACTTATAAAATGAAGTCCTAGGGAACGCACAGCAGAGTCACTATAGTTAATAGTCCTGCCTTGTATACATGCTGAAGCTGAAACGCCAATACTTTGGCTACCTGATGTGAAGAACTGACTTCTTATGAAAGACTCTGATGCTGCAAAAGACTGAAAGCAGGAGGAGAAGGGGACAGCAGAGGATGACATGGTTGGATGGTATCACCAACTCGATGGATGAGCAAGCTCCAGGAGTTGGTGATGGACACAGAAGCATGGTGTGCTGCAGTCCATGGGGTCATGAAGAGTTGGACAAGATTTAGTGACTGAACTATATACATGGACATACAAGAGCTAGGAGAGTAGATCTTGAAAGTTTTCTTCATCAGAAAAATTGGGAATTGGGGATTGATATGTACACATTATTATATTTAAAATAGATAACCAGTAAGTATCTACTGTGTAGCACAGGGAACTCTGCTGAATATTCTGTGAGAACCTAATGGGAAAATAATTGGAAAAGAATAGATATATGTATAACTTAATCACTTTGCTGTACACTTGAAACTAACACAATATTGTTAATCAGCTATCATTTCAGTTCAGTTCAGTCACTCAGTCGTGTCCGACTCTTTGCAACCCCATGAATCGCAGCACGCCAGGCCTCCCTGTCCATCACCAACTCCCAGAGTTCACTCAGACTCGCGTCCATCAGGTCAGTGATGCCATCCAGCCATCTCATCCTCGGTCGTCCCCTTCTCCTCCTGCCCCCAATCCCTCCCAGCATCAGAGTCTTTTCCAATGAGTCAACTCTTCACATGAGGTGGCCAAAGTACTGGAGTTTCAGCTTCAGCATCATTCCTTCCAAAGAAATCCTGGGGCTGATCTCCTTCAGAATAGACTGGTTGGATCTCCTTGCAATCCAAGGGACTCTCTAGAGTCTTCTCCAACAGTACAAAAGAATCAATTCTTCAGTGCTCAGCTTTCTTCACAGTCCAACTCTCACATCCATACATGAGCACTGGAAAAAACATACCCTTGACTAGCTGGACCTTTGTTAGCAAAGTAATGTCTCTACTTTTCAATATGCTGTCTAGGTTGGTCATAACGTTTCTTCCAAGGAGTAAGTGTCTTTTAATTTCATGGTTGCAGTCACCATCTGCAGTGATTTTGGAGCCCCAAAAAATAAAATCTGACACCATTTCCACTGTTTCCCCATCTATTTCCCATGAAGTGATCAGACCAGATGCCATTATGTTCGTTTTCTGAATGTTGAGGTTTAAGCCAACTTTTCACTCTCCTCTTTCACTTTCATCAAGAGGCTTTTTAGCTCCTCTTCACTTTCTGCCATAAGGGTGGTGTCATCTGCATATCTGAGATTATTGATATTTCTCCAGGCAATCTTGACTCCAGCTATGCTTCTTCCAGCCCAGCATTTCTCATGATGTACTCTGCATAGAAGTTAAATAAGCAGGGTGACAATATACAGCCTTGACATACTCCTTTTCCTGTTTGGAACCAGTCTGTTGTTCCATGTCCAGTTCTCACTGTTGCTTCCTGACTTGCATATAGGTTTCTCAAGAGGCAGGTCAGGTGGTCTGGTATTCCCATCTCTTTCAGAATTTTCCACAGTAAAGGAAAGATACAAACATCTGAATGCAGAGTTCCAAAGAATATCAAGAAGAGATAAGAAAGCCTTCCTCAGCGATCAATGCAAAGAAATAGAGGAAAACAACAGAATGGGAAAGACTAGAGATCTCTTCAAGAGAATTAGAGACACCAAGGGAATATTTCATGCAAAAGTGGGCTCGATAAAGGACAGAAATGGTATCAACCTAAGAGAAGCAGAAGATATTAAGAAGAGGTGGCAAGAATACACAGAAGAACTATACAAAAAAAGATCTTCATGACCAAGATAATCACGATGGTGTGATCACTCACCTAGAGCCAGACATCCTGGAATGTGAAGTCAAGTGGGCCTTAGAAAGTATCACTATGAACAAAGCTAGTGGAGGTGGTGGAATTCCAGTTGAACTATTTCAAATCCTAAAAGATGATGTTGTGAAAGTGCTGCACTCAATATGCCAGCAAATTTGGAAAACTCAGAAGTGGCCACAGGACTTGAAAAGGTCAGTTTTCATTCCAATCCCCCAAAAAAGCAATGCCAAAGAATGCTCAAACTACCACACAATTGCACTCATCTCATAAGCTAGTAAAGTAATGCTCAAAATTCTCCAAGCCAGGCTTCAGCAATACGTGAACCGTGAACTTCCAGATGTTCAAGCTGGTTTTAGAAAAGGCAGAGGAACCAGAGGTTAAATTGCCAACATCCGCTGGATCATGGAAAAAGCAAGAGAGTTCCAGAAAATCATCTATTTCTGCTTTATTGACTATGCCAAAGCCTTTGACTGTGTGGATCACAATAAACTGTGGAAATCAGCTATAGTTCAATATAAAATAAATTTTAAAAAAATAAAGGGGAAAATAATTTGTAAGTATGTATGGTGATGGACATTATCTGGAATTATTGTGGTGATGATTTTGCAACATATATAAATATAGACTCATTAACATCTGAAACTATTATCATGTTATGTCAATTATACTTCAATAAAAAAAAGGAGTGTGACTCACTACTTTCATGGGATTCAAGGGGCTATTTTAGGACAGATTTGGCCCATTAACACCCCTGGGCCCTGGGCCCCACAGTCCTTACCCGGTGTTGTACAACAGTCGGGGGTATTTCACTCTGTTCCCAAGTGAAAAGGACGTCCAGGGGCAGCAGCAGGAACGAGAGCCAGGGCAAGAGAGTGGTGGGATGCTTGCTTCTTACAGGTGTCCTGTTAGCACCAACCTACCGATGGAAATGAATGGGGAAAGTATAGGATGTGAGCAGATGAGACAGGATGCCAAGATCAAAGCATGGAGGTTCAGAACCCCAGAAAGGGACCTGTGAGAGCCTCCCTACAAGATAAGACTGGCTTTTCAATCACTTCCTGCATTAGTCATGAAACCTGAGGATTTACATAGATGAAAAAAAAAAAAAAAAGAAAGAAAGAAAATCATAGTTTCTCCAGTCACTGTGGTTGCATGGGGGAGGTAAACATAACGATTCCTTTCCCATTTTTTGAAGGCAAACGCCCTCAGTCGTGCCTATTTAGGCCAAAACATTTTAAAAAGCAGATTAAGGTCTTGCAGTCTGGTCACTGCTTATCAGAGAGGCAGTGGGCTGGTTGTGTTTGGAGGACCAGCATGCCATTCTCTAATCTGCCTCCAGCCACCGATCGTTAAGGGAAAATTGTGGCCAAGGCACCATGCACTTTGCTCAAACCAGCTGCTGACCGTTGCTATGGAAATTCTGGTAGTTTCCTGGGACTTGAAGACCAACCAACTTGCTGACACTTGATGCAAATAACTCTGGTCTTGAAAAAGCTTTTGTAAAGCGCTGGACTTGTTTACTGCAATGATTCTGGACAGAATCTTCCATTTTGCAAGTGTATCAGAAGAAATGATCAAGGAAGAGAGCACTTGAGATCTTCTATAGGGTGATGATGATTTTCTGTCTCCTGTCATCTCCGCTTAGGTCGCAACACTAACCTTTGGTGCAATCACTTAACTGTCGTCCCTCTTGATTCAGACCCACCGAGATTTGGATGTTAACTCTGATCTTTGTTAATGGTACAGTCTTGGAAAGCAGCTTTATTTTCTGTCAGCCTAATTTTCCCTATTGTGAAAAATGAAATGAATATAAAACTCTCTTGACAAGGCAATTTATGAGGGTTAAAAGAGATTACATGCCTGCAAATGCCCATCCTGAATCAATGCTCACCATTCCTGGACCTTTTATTTTCCTCACATTCTAGTTCCAGGATGTAAACACTGTTAAAAAATATATATATATAAAGAAACACTACAATGTGATTCTCATCCCACTGACACATATCTGTTCTTCAAGATTAAGCTCAAAATTTACCTGATTTCAGTAGTTCTTTCCTAACTTTTCCCTGAATTCTTGCCTCTTTTCTGCTTTGATTGTAATTGATGTCTCTGTTAGAATACTCATCTTGCCATTGATAACTACTATTCATTTATATGCTCATTTATTTAACAATGATTTATTCTCCATTTCTTATATCCCAGGACATGTGTACTATGCTAGTCAACAGGGATACTGTGAGAACTAGATATTCAGCTGAGTTGCTCAGTCATGTCCAAGTCTTTGCAACTCCATGAATCGCAGCACGCCAGGCCTCCCTGTCCATCACCAACTCCTGGAGTTCACTCAAACTCATGTGCATTGAGTCGGTGATGTCATCCAGCCATCTCATCCTCTGTCGTCCCCTTCTTCTCCTGCCCCCAGTCCCTCCCAGCATCAGAGTCTTTTCCAATGAGTCAACTCTTCGCATGAGGTGGCCAAAGTACTGGTGTTTCAGCTTCAGCATCAGTCCTTCCAATGAACACCCAGGAATGATCTCCTTTAGGATGGACTGGTTGGACCTCCTTGCAGTCCACGGGACTCTCAAGAGTCTTCTCCAACACCACAGTTCAAAAGCATCAATTCTTCGGCACACAGCATTCTTAACAGTTCAACTCTCATATTCACACATGACCAATGGAAAAATGATACCCTTGACTAGACGGACCTTTGTTGGCAAAGTAATGTCTCTGCTTTTGAATATGCTATCTAGGTTGGTCATAACTTTCCTTCCAAAGAGTAAGCGTCTTTTAATTCCATGGTTGCAATCACCATCTGCAGTGATTTTGGAGCCCAAAAAAATGAAGTCTGACACTGTTTCCATTGTTTCCCCATCTATTTCCCATGAAGTGATTGGACCAGATGCCATGATCTTTGTTTTCTGAATGTTGAGCTTTAAGCCAACTTTTCACTCTCCGCTTTCACTTTCATCAAGAGGCTTTTTAGTTCCTCTTCACTTTCTGCCATAAGGGTGGTGTCACCTGCATATCTGAGGGTATTGATTCCAGCTTGTGCTTCTTACAGCCCAGCGTTTCTCATGATGTGCTCTACATGTAAGTTAAATAGGCAGGGTGACAATATACAGCCTTGACATGCTCCTTTTCCTGTTTGGAACCAGTCTGTTGTTCCATGTCCAGTTCTAACTATTGCTTCCTGACCTGCATATATGTTTCTCAACAGGCGGGTCAGGTAGTCTGGTATGCCCATCTCTTGAAGAATTTTCCACAGTTTATTGTGATCCACACAGTCAAAGGCTTTGGCATAGTCAGTAAAGCAGAAATAGATATTTTTCTGGAACTCTCTTGCTTTTTCCATGATCCAGCGGATGTTGGCAATTTGATCTCTGGTTCCTCTGCCTTTTCTAAAACTAGCTTAAACATCTGGAAGTTCATGGTTCATGTATTGCTGAAGCCTGGCTTGGAGAATTTTGAGCATTACTTTACTAGTGTGTGAGATGAGTGCAATTGTGTGGTAGTTTGGGCATTCTTTGGCATTGCCTTTCTTTGTGATTGTAATAAAAAACTGACCTTTTCCAGTCCTGTGGCCACTGCTGACTTTTCCAAATTTGCTGGCATATTGAGTGAAGCAGTTTCACAGCAGTGATTTTAGAGCCCACCACCCCCCTCACCTCCGCAAAATAAACTCTGTCACTGTTGTGACAATTTCCCCATCTATTTGCCATGAAGTGATGGGACGGGATGCCATGACCTTAGTTTTCTGAATGTTGAGCTTTTAGCCAACTTTTCACTCTCCTCTTTCACTTTTATCAAAAGGCTCCTTAGTTCTTCTTCAGTTTCTGCCATAAGGGTGGCATCATCTGCATAGCTGAGGTTTTTGACATTTCTCCCAGAAATCTTGGTTCCAGCTTGTGCTTCATCCAGCATGGCCTTTCTCATGATGTACTCTGCATATAAGCTAAATAAGCAGGGTAACCATATACAGCTTTGCCATATTCTTTCCCTGATTTGGAACCCGTCTATTGTTCCATGTCCAGTTCTAACTGTTGCTTCTTGACCTGCATACAGATTTCTCAGGAGGCATATCATGTGGTCTGGTATTCCCATCTATTTAAGAATTTTCCACAGTTTGTTGTGATCCACACAGTCAAAGGCTTTGGCATAGTCAATAAAGCAGAAAGAAGTAGATGTTTTTCTGGAACTCTCTTGCTTTTTCGATGATCCAACGGATGTTTACAATTTAATCTCTGCTTTCTGTGCATTTTCTAAATCCAGCTTGAACATCTGGAAGTTTACGGTTCACTGTTGAAGCCTGGCTTGAACCTTGATGCTATTCTCACTGGGTCAACCTTCTTTTCTCTCTGGACTTGACAAAGAAACAGGCATTTATATTGTAGTCCTGCAATGCAGTGTCGGAACTGATTTCCATCTGAAGACTCACAGGAGATAGTTTGTTGCTATCCCAAGCCCCAGGGAGTATGGTTGAAAATCACAGACCCTCATAGCTGTGAATGTCTCAGAACCCTCTCTCCTAAGCAGGTGTGGGTCTGGAGGAGAAGGCTAGAGTGCAGCTATAAGGTATCTGGGGACTTGGACAGCTGTGCAGGAGAGGCAATACTTTCACCCTGCTTGGCTTGGTCACTGGGAGTCTGCAATAAGCTGACGACAGACAGATTACCAGAAGAGACACTCATGTTTATTAATGTTTAATATGCATGCGTGGGGGCATCACAGAAAAAAACTGAATACCCCAAATGCAGTGAGATTTGAGAGCTTATAAACAATCTTAAGAAGAGAAAGAGTTGCAGTTCGCTTGTTGTTTAGTCACTAAGTCATGTCAGACTCACTGCAGCCCTTTGGACTGTAGCCCGCCAGGCTCCTCTGTCCATGGGATTTCCCAGGCAAGAATACTGGAGTGGGTTCCCATTTCCTTCTCCAAGAGATCGACCCAGGGATCAAACCTATGTCTCTTGTGTCTCCTGCACTGGCAGACAGGTTCTTGACCACCAGTACCACCAGGGAAGCCCTCTAGTACACTTAAAGGAGAGTAAATAATTATTAGGAAAGATGTATGGGCCCTTATGAGAATAGATGGGAGGTGTGATAGTCTGTGACCAAGTTTGTTTGGCTGTGGTGTCAAATTCTAGTCTCGTTTCCTGAATGAGTCCATCTTCTCTGGCTGATGAAACTCCCCAGGAGAGAATTTAAGACAATTTAGCTCCTTTTGGAGCATCTGTCTTTAAGCAGGTAAGAGAAGTTCAGAGAAAGCTTCTCCTTGAATTTGCTGTTTTACAAACTGTGTCAGTTGAAAATAATCAACATACAAAGAGGCATATTCTGGGGTGACCTGTTTTAAAACACCTTCAGGTGCAGAGACATGTGCCTTCCACTCTCCTAAGCACAGAAGAGGTGGAGCAGGAGAAGGTGGGTCTCCTGGTGAGGAGGCGATGCTTCCATGGAGACCAGGGGGATTATCTGGGGGATGGGGTGTGGTGGGAGCTAGCTCTCCATGCAGGGGCACCGAGAGCGCAAGCAGACCTGCCTCCAGCTTCCTCTATGCCGCTCCCTCTGGATTTCCACCTAACTCTGGATGGAAGCTAGACTTCTTTTGCTTCTCCTGCCCTCTCCCAGCTTGTCTGTGGTGTGTCTCTGGGTCACTGGCCCATTCCCTCCCTGATTCCCCAGCCACATCTCTAACATCACCCTCACCTGTAGCTTCAACCTCACTGCAGTCAGACAGAGTTTGTCACACACTAGCACACCTCTCTTCTATTCTCCTGAGGGCCAATGTGTCTTCCCTAAAAATTATTTACTCTCCTGCTATTGTCTTCTCTTGTGGCTCAGACGGTAGAGAATCTGCCTGCAATGCAGGAGACCCAGGTAAAATCCCTGGGTCGAGAATATCCCCTGGAGAAGGAAATGGCTATCCACTCCAGTATTCTTGTCTAGAGAATTCCATGGAGAGAGGAGCCTGGTGGGCTACAATCCAGGCTGTCACAAAGAGTCAGACACAACTGAGTGGTTTCACTAAATCATTGGACTACCACCCCTTCTCTTATTAAGATCCCATATATGCTCTCAAATCTCACTGCACTTGGGGGTATTCACTTTTTTCTGTGACTCCCCCCTGCATTCATTTCAGTTTGTTGAACATTTAGAAGAAGATCTCTGTGATCGCCTAAGATACACCAGTTGTACAATATACACAATGCATCTTTCCTCCAGCTCAGTAACTTTTAGTTTCCTGTTTTGTTTACAGAGCCATCTTGATATCAGTCATGCAGACATGCAGCCACGATTCTACCATGTGCATTCTGTTTCTACCTGCTCAGCACCCCCAATACACCATGTCTCTGCCCCCAAAGAGTCAGCAGATCTCAAGCCCTCTGCTGTGCTGTCTGTATTTTGCATGAATGCCCCCATATCAGCCCTTTTTAAATCTCCCACTATTCAAGGTCACCGTAAGGACCACTGCATTAAATGTATTCTCTGAGAGCTGCTCTCTAGTATCCCAGATCCAACTTTCCTTTAACTTAACGGACCTCCCAAGTGCCTGCAGGCTATAGCATCCCAGGCCCTCCATAGCCTGCCTGTCACTTTTTTCTTTCTCCTCTTTAGTAGGTATCATGGTTTCCTATCTTGAAATTAGTGAATATCCTAGAAGAGAAGCTTGGTGCAGTGGATTCGTTATACACTGGAAAGAAAAGACCTTTATTTTTGTATCAGCTCTGCTTGTCAGTTTGATGTGACCATGGGCAAGTAACATCAACTCACTGAACTATGATATATATATATATATTTTTAATCTAAAGCCCAGGTCAGCAAATTATGGCCCAGTGGCCAAATCTAGCACACTGCCTAGCTTTGTAATCAGTTTTTTTGGAACATAGCCATGTTGATGCATTTACATATGGTCTATAGCTGGTTTTGTTCTATAACTGCATGGCTGAGTAGCTGTGACAGAAACTGTTTGTTCTGCAAAGCCTAAAATATTTCCAATCTGCTCCTTTGCAGAATAAGTTTCCCAAATCCTGATCTATAGTGTGATCTCTGAAGTTTACAAGCTCTAACATTTTATGATTATAGCTAACTATATTTATAATTGCTTAAATCATATATATATATATATATATATAAACACCAGTAGAAAATTAAGCTGTTTATCCCATTGTATATTATGATTTGCATGCAAAGGGAATTCAGGTCACTTCATCTCTAAGTTTAAATTTCCTTACTTTTTAAATGATGCTAGCACTTACCTCTTAGGGTTGTTGTGAGATTTAAAGATAAAAATACTTCTAGAGAGGACTTCCCTGGGAGTCTAGTGGCTAAGACTCCACACTTCTAATCCTGGGGAGTGAGTTCAATCCCTGGTGGGGGCACTGAGATCTCATATGCCATGAAGTGCAGACAAAAAGTAGATAAATAAAATAAAATCTTAAAAAAAAAAATGCTTGCAGAAGTACCCAAACTCATGTCTAGCATGTGGCAAGTATTTAACACATGTTACTTTTCTTTCCCTGAATCTTCTCAGTCATTTTATAATAATCTATCTATAGCTGCTGCTGCTTAGTTGCTTCAGTCGTGTCCGACTTTGTGCAACCCTATAGACGGCGGCCCACCAGGCTCCCCTGTCCCTGGGATTCTCCAGGCAAGAACACGAAGAAGAGAACAAAAATTCTCTCTTATTTAACAAGGCTTGAGATGAACTCTCACCACTTCAGTTCCAATAGTCCAAGTCAAACTTGGCTTCAGCATCTACATAATACATGTAATAGCTTTGTATTTGCTTTCCCTCCTCCTCTCCCATTACTCCGTCTTTCCATGCATGAAGGCAGTAAACGCAGTCTGCTTACATAATTAAAGGCTCTGTGAAGGGTAGGATTACTGGGGGCAGGCATTGCCCTGGAGTGTGTAGGGCGATAATCACGCAGACATGCATCAGTAGGACCAGAGCTGTCATAAAAGGAAAACAGCAGCTTAGTATCTGATCATATCTGTGTTATATCCTATGCAATCCTGGAGTGAGAATCTTCCCACCACACTTTAGAAGTAAGTGTAGTGTTTAAGATAGAATGGCCATCTCAGGAACAGATGAGGCATCCATGAAAATACACTGCCCGTGTCATTTGCTTTAGGGGAGAAATAGTTGATTGACAGCTCCAGCATGTGCCTCTCTGATCCACCTCCAGGAACGTGCCGAGGCTGTGCTTCCCCAGGATGGCTCACAGCCAATGACTGGACACTGGGGACATTAAAACTGCAAGAGTCCCCATTAGCCTGGGTAAAGCTTCCTAGACTGATGCTACAGTCTGAGATTCCTCCTACACCATCTCCTCCCGTCTCCCTTTCTCTTTGTAGATGTCAGGTCTGAAAGCTCTCCCTGCCCGCTTCTGCTTTCTCGGCTTTACTCTTTGCAGGTCTTTCCACCAATGACTCCCCTGGAGCTTGATGCTTGCTTCATAGAGGACCAGAACTAGGACAAGTAGACCAGGAATTGTCTGAGAAAACAGGTGCTGAACCCCTATGGAGTAGTGGATCTGTGTGGCACAGGGATGTCCTTTGGTGGCCATGGGACTGTTCTGCTCATATCTGTGTCCAGGAGCATCATCTGCAGGGAGTGTTCTTGACTGATGGGCCATTGGCTGCAGCCACCATGAATGCTGAGACCGCCTTGCCACAGGCTGATCCCACCCAGTGCCTGAATCTGGTAGTGACAATGTTTCTGGCCCTTTTTTCCTGATATGGGACATTCTCATGGGTACCATCAACTCAGGAACACCCACCAGTTTAGAAGACTTTCTCAGACCACTGTCTTGGGTCTGGAGTTTCTTCCTACCCAATCTTTCCCCTCTTTCCTTGCACAGGTATATGAGTATCACTGTGGTCTGACGCTCTCCCCATCTACTAGGATGTCTCACCTTTATCATTCACAATTTCCTCAAGAAATCCCTTGTATATGTAATTTCATCTTGGCATCTGCATCTCTGCAGACTCAACTGACCATAGGAATAATCAGAAAAATGGAGCTAGCAATCATGTATTCAGTCATTAATTCATTCAACAAATATTCATAGATCTTATTTGTGTGCCGGATATTGTCCTAATGATATTAAGTTAAATAAACTAGTGTCTGTCCCTTCAGTGAAAACAGTTAAGTAACCATTCTCTGATCTATTCTAAGCGACAAGCACACATAGTCTCAGTAGCAGGAATTTAGTGGAGAAATAGATCCACACTAACAGAAGTAGTGACAAAACCCAAGGGGATACAGAAAGAAGAGTTGACATGTTCTCTATGGAGCAAGTTAGAAGGCAAGGCACAAACTTCGGAGCTTGGTGAAATTCTAAATGTGAAGGCTCAAGTTTAATACAATCACACTAGGAAAGGTATTAGCATTTAGGGGAATTTGGTTGGGCATTGCCTCAGATTTCCTTGTGATGAGCAAAGATTTTAATTCTGGCAAAACCTTTTTACCAAGCCTTTTGAAAGTTAGCATCCATCACCTGAATAAACAAAAACAAATGTGCAGATATCAAGCCAAAGTGTAAAGAGAGGAGGGGACCTGGGTGAATTTGCCAAGGGATAAAATGTTGACAGTTCTAAGAATGCATAAAAATTCTACAGGAATAACAAAATGAACATATGGATGTGTTGAATCCATTGTGCATGGTAAAGAAATAAGCCCATTTCATGATGTCAGTGCAATCACTTGTAATGTTAAAGACCATAATATAAATCTATGGGGTGGGATGCCAAACAGTTGGGAACCAGGTCATCTTCTTCCTCACTGGTTTCAAATGTAAGTATTAAGCATCAAGCAAATTGCTGTTCAGGATAATCATAGAAAATGGCACATTTAAGGGGCTAATATACTTTTAATATGGACTCTCAAAAGTCTTCTCCAGCACCACCATTCAAAAGCATTTATTCTTTGGGACTCAGCCTTCTTTATGATATTAAAAGAATTAATATCATAATTTCGAATGGTGGTGCTGGAGAAGACTTTTGAGAGTCCTTTGGACTATGGGGTAAATTGGAAGTGGTCAATCAGGAGGTGGCAAGAGTGAACATTGACATATTAGGAATCAGTGAACTAAAATGGATCGGAATGGGTGAATTTAATTCAGATAAGCATTATATCTACTAATGAGGGCAAGAATCACTTAGAAGAAATGGAGTAGCCCTCATAGGCAACAAAAGAGTTAAAAATGAAGTACTTGGGTACAATCTCAAAAATGACAGAATGATCTCTGTTCATGTCAAGGCAAACCATTCAATACCACAGTAACGCAAGCCTAGGCCCCAACCATGAATGCCGAAGAAGCTTAAGTTGAACAATTCTATGATGACCTACAAGACCTAGAAGTAACAGCAAAAAAATTGTCCTTTTCATCATAGGGAACTGGAATGCAAAAGTAGGAAGTCAAGAGATACCTGGAGTAACAGGCAAGTTTGACTTTGAAGTACAAAATGAAGCAGAGCAAAGGCTAACAGAGTTTTCCCAAGAGAATGCACTAGTCATAGCAAATACCCTCTTCCAACAAAATAATAGACAAGCCTACACATGGACATCACCAGATGGTCAATACTGACATCAGATTGATTATATTCTTTGCAGCTGAAGATGGAGAAGCTCTATACTCAGCAAAAACAAGACCAGGAGCTGATGTTAGATCAGATCATGAACTCCTTATTGCAAAATTCAGACTTAAATTGAAGAAAGTAGGGAAAACCACTAGACCATGCAGCTATGACCTAAATCAAATCCCTTATGATTATACAGTGGAAGTGAAAAATAGATTCAAGGGATTAGATCTGATAGAGTGTCTGAATAACTATGGACAGAGGTTCTTGACATTGTACAGGAGGCAGTAATCAAGACCATCCCCAAGAAAAAGAAAACCCAAAAGGCAAAATGGTTGTCTGAGGAGACCTTAGAAATAGCTATGGAAAGAAGAGAAGTGAAAGGCAAAGCAGAAAAGGAAAGATATACCCATTTGAATGCAGAGTTCCAGAGAATAGCAAGGAGAGATAAGAACGCCTTCCTCAGTGACCAATGCAAAGAAATAGAGCAAAACAATACAATGGGGAAGACTAGAGATCTCTTCAAGAAAATTAGAGATGCCAAGGAACATTTCATGCAAAGATGGGCTCAATAAAGGACAGAAATGGGATGGACCTAAAGGAAGCAGAAGATATCTAAAAGATGTGGCAAGAAGACACAGAAGAACTATATATATAAAAAAGATCTTAATGACAAAGATAATCATGATAGTGTGATCACTCATCCAGACGCAGACATCGTGAAATGCGAAGTCAAGAGTTCGTTAGGAAGCATCACTAGGAACAGAGCTAGTGGAGCTGACGGAATTCCAGTTGAGCTACTTCAGATCCTAAAAGATGATGTTGTGAGATGATTGCTGCCCTCAATGTGCCAGCACATTTGGAAAACTCAGCAGTGGCCACAGGAATGGAAAAGGTCAGTTTTTATTCCAATCCCAAAGAAAGGTAATATCAAAGAATGTTCAAACTACTGCACAATTGCACTCATTTCACACTCTAGCAAAGTAATGCTCAGAATTCTCCAAGCCAGGCTTCAACAGTGCATGTATGGAGGACTTCCAGATGTTCAAGCTGAATTTAAAAAAGGCAGAGGAACCAGAGATCAAATTGCCAACATTCTTTGGATTATAGAAAAAGCAATAGAATTCCAGAAAAACATATACTTCTGCTTTATTGACTACACCAAAGCATTTGACTGTGTGGATTACAACAAACTGTGGAAAATTCATAAGGGGTTTGGAATACCAGACCGCCTTACCTGCCTCCTGAGAAATCTGTATGCAGGTCAAAAAGCAACAGTTAAAATGGGACATGGAACAACAGTCTGATTCAAAATTGAGAAAGAGTACAACAAGGCTGTATATTGTCACCCTGCTTATTTAACATCCATGCAGAGTACATCATGTGAAATACTAGGCTGATGAAGAATAGGCTGGAATCAAGATTGCTGGGAGAAATATCAATAACCTCACACATGCAGGTGACACCATTTTTATGGCAGAAAGCGAAGAGGAATGAAGATCCTCTTGATATCAGTGAAAGAAGAGAGTGAAAAAGATGGTTTAAAGCTCCACACTCAAAAAACATAGATCATGGCATACAGTCCCATCACTTCATGGCAAATAGATGGGGAAACAATGGAAGCAGTGACAGACTTTATTTTCTTGGGCTTAAAAATCACTGCAGATGGTGACTGCAGCCATGAAATTAAGACACTTGCTTCATGGAAGGAAAACTGTAACCAGCCTAGACAGCATATTAAAAAGCAGAGACGCTACTTTGCCAAAAAAGTCCTTCTAGTCTATAGTTTTTCCAGTAGTCATGTGTGGACATGAGAGTTGGACTATAAACAAAGCTGAGTGCCAAAGAATGGATATTTTTGAACTGTGGTGTTGGAAAAAACTCTCTAGAATCCCGCGGGCTGCAAGGAGATGAACCCAGTCAATCCTAAAGGAAATCCTAAATTAAATCCTCTTCTGGAGGAGAAGGGGATGACAGAGGATGAGATGGTTGGATGGCACCACTGACTCAAAGGACATGTGTCTGGTAATCTCCAGGAGTTGGTGATGGACACAGAAGCCTGGCTTGCTGTAGTCCATGGGGACACAAAGAGTCAGACATGATTGAGCAACTGAACTGAATGGAAAGGAAATAAGTCCTGAATATTCACTGGAAGGACTGATGCTGAAGCTGAAGTTCCAATACTTTGGCCAGTTGATGTGAATAACTGACTCATTAGAAAAGACCATGATGCTGGGAAAGATTGAAGGCAGAAGGAGAAGGGATTGACAGAAGAGGAGTTGGTTGGATGACATCACCAACTAGATGGATAGGAGTTAGTGTAAGTTCCAGGATTTGGTGATAGACAGAGAAGTCTAGTGTGCTGTAGTCCATGTGTTTGCAAAGAGTCGGACATGGCTGAGCAACTGACTGACTGGACTACAAGGATATCAAAGTGGTCAATCCCAAAGAAAATCAACCCTGAATTTTCACTGGAAGGATTGATGCTGAAACTGAAGCTTCAATACTTAAGCCACATGATGCAAAGCGTCAACTCACTCAAAAAGACCCTGTTGTTGGGAAAGGTTGAAAGCAAACGGAGAAGAGGGTGGCAGAAGATGAGATGGTTAGATAGTATCACTGATTCAGTGAACGTGAAATTGAGCAAACTCTGGGAAATAGAAGAGAAGAGATGAGCTTGGCAGGCTGCAGTCCATGGGGTCGCAAACAGTCAGACATGACTTGGCGACTTAACAAATGCTTTTAAGCATCTCAGATCCATTCCCTGGTTTGGGTCTCAAGAGACCTTATAGGGATATCTTCTCCAATTCATACAGTGAGGGATACCAGAGTAAGGAAAAACTTAGTGGTAGAGAATGGGAGGCACCACTATTTTGATAGACATCCTGATGTTTCGTCCTGGACTGTTACTGCCACCAAATATTTACACCACTGTTTCATCACACACACACACACACACACACACACACATACACACACACATTGTTTCCCTGCATGCGTGCTCAGTCACTCAGTTGTGTTTGACTCTTCGCAACCCCATAGGCCGTAACCCTCCAGGCTCCTCTGTTCATGGAATTCTCCAGACAAGAGTGCTGGAGTGGGTTGCCATTTGACATCCCAGAGAATCTTCCTGAGCCAGGGATCAAACCACCACGTCCTGTGTGATTCTTTACCACTGTGCCATCCAGGAAGTATCTAAGTAATTTTCATTTAATGATTACTATTGTGATGAATTTAGTCATCATTCTCGTTGAAGGTAAGAAGGAAAAAAAGACCCTTTTTGTTTCCTTGTTATGTGCATACAAAGCCATTTTCACTTCATGATGACTTTTACTTAGAAACGATGGACTGCAGCCCACCAGGCTCCTCTATCCATGGGATTTTCCAGGCAAGGGTACTGGAATGGTTTGCCATTGCCTTCTCCAACTTATGTAGCATTCACCACCTCAGCAAGCTAAGAATGTATTTTTGCTAGGCCATTACCCTAAAAAGACCTATGGAAATCTGACAAAGCCTTTGACATTCCAGCAAGTTCTATTTAGGATGATGCTGTGTACTTCGAGCTGTGTGCTCTACAGCCCCGGCATCACAAGCAGGAGGATGAAGCAGCCTTTTTCCTGGACTCCCAGCGGGGCTTAGTTGGGGCTGGCTCTCCCTTGACTTAGCTGAGGCTTCCAGTCTGAATTCCTCCTGGGGGGCTATAGATCTCTGGTTTCCATATTAACTGCTCTCTAAAGTTCCTCCTGAGTGATATGCAGACTGGCATTGTTTTTAACCCCTGGAAGCTGGCAGGGGCTACTTAGCCCATCTGGGAGGGAGACAGCCTGAGCTTTGGGACCCTGAATAGAAACCCATCAATCTTCCAGGGAGCTAGCCTGTACAGCTCCATTGGCTCCGCTCCTGCAGTTGTCCCAAATCCTGGTGGGGAAGAGTACAGAGGACAGAATGGGAACTGCCTAGCCATTCCTGGCTCACCCATGGAGTTTCATGGAAATGGAACCCTAAACTCCTTTTCTGCTTTCCTGGATCTCTGAGGCTGGCAATGTCAGCTAGTTTTTTTGTTTTTGTTTTGTCTTCCCCCCCCGCCACACACACACCAAATGATGCTATACAATGGCCATTGCCCCTTGGGAAAGAAATTTGCTCCAATTTGAAACCAGAATAAGTGTCCTTAGTGTGTGGAATGCTTTCAAAGAGCATAAGCAATTTGTAATTGTTAGGCATTCATATCCTTCTCCACTGGCAACGCTGTGGAGGTGGAAGCAGAAAGGACTCATGGTTGATCACAGTAATAAGAGCAATAATAGCTATAATGATAGAAGCTAATTTATTGAGCATTGAGGTTTGTTAGACAGTGTTCTAAGGACTCCTGTAACTGATCCAGCGTAGCTATTGGGTCTTCACAGAGCACTGAAAGAGAGTAACTAAGAGGGACTCCACTGGACAGAGCAGAAGTGAACACACAGAGACATTGAGGTGACCAAATCACACAGCCAAGATGGAGCAAAGAGATGACATGCATGATATTCAGGCCATTCGTCTTGAAAACCTCCTAGTCATCACTTGATGAGGTGAAAGACACTAGCTCTAGGAAACACTCTTGCAGTTATCTTATTCTACCTCTTGGGCCAACAGATCCTTACCCTTTTCCTTTAACCTCTAAGGCAGAGTTTTCAAAAATAAAAATAGAAAATAGAACCTTCCTCAGAGTTCCAGGGTAGTGTCAGAGCAGTACATTGAAAAACCACATTGCTTCTCCTCTATTATACATACATCCATTCAAGAACAGTAACTTTTCAGTCCAGGAGGTCTTGGCCATGGCACAGTTTTTCTAAGCTCACCTCATGTTGGAAAGAGGCTGTTTTTCATGAGATCTATGAAAGTCAAAAATTCATCACAATGAGAAAATGGGCAAAGATGCAATTGACATTACCTTAGCAGCCAAGGATTTAAATGACATTTAATTTTATCCTTTGACCTTCCAAGAAAATAGGGCATGCTCTATGGATCATACAGCACAGTTTAAACCTGCAAAAAGTCAGCTTTCATGATAAGCATCTCTCTTTGGAAGAATCCTTTCCAGGGTCAATTGACTATACTCTGCATGGCTTCCCAGATGATACTAGTGGTAATTACCCTGCCTATCAATGCAGAAGATGGAAGAGACATGGGTTTGATCCCTGGGTTAGGAAGACCCCCTGGAGAAGGGCATGGCAACCCATTCTAGTATTTTTGCCTGAGGAATCCTATGGAAAGAGGAGGAGCCCTGTGGGCTACAGTCCATGGGGTCAAAAAGAGTCAGACAAGACTGAAGGGACTTAGCGTTCACAGGAATGCTGCATGGTTATAGCCCTGATCATTTTAAATTGAGAACTTTATATATTCCATACCTAAAAATATAAAGAAAGACTAATAAAACACAAACTGAGTTCTCATTTTATCATCTGCCAGACCAAAAAAAAAGTGTTAATAAATTTTTCATGAAGTTACTTCTGAGTGGGAGGTGGGGGAGCACACACAAACATTCTTCTCGTCTGGAAAGACAAGGCTTGATGACTTAATTTTAGAAAATGAATAGGAAGAACCAACATTTATCAACAATTTTCTCTTAACCAGAACAATAATCTGAGAAATTAGCATTCTTTGAATTTTCACATTAGCACTGTCAGGAAAGTGTTATAATTACATTGGTCATACCCAAGCTCCTTCAATTCAATTCAGTTCAGTTCAGTCGCTCAGTCATGTCCAACTCTTTGTGACCCCATGAATCTCAGCACGCCAGGCCTCCCTGTCCATCACGATCTCCCAGAGTTCACTCAGACTCATGTCCATCAAGTCAGTGATGTCATCCAACTGTCTCATCCTCTGTGTCCCCTTCTCCTCCTGCCCCAAATCCCATCTATTTCCCATGAAGTGGAAACAGTGTCAGACTTTATTTTGGGGGGCTCCAAAATCACTGCAGATGGTGACTGCCGCCATCAAATTAAAAACGCTTACTCCTTGGAGGAAAAGTTATGAACAACCTAGATAGCATATTCAAAAGCAGACACATTACTTTGCCGACTAAGGTCCATCTAGTCAAGGCTATGGTTTTTCCTGTGGTCATGTATGGATGGAAGAGTTGGACTGTGAAGAAGCCTGAGCGCCAAAGAATTGGGGCTTTTGAACTGTGGTGTTGGAGAAGACTCTTGATAGTCCCTTGGACTGCAAGGAGATCCAACCAGTCCATTCTGAAGGAGATCAGCCCTGGGATTTCTTTGGAAGGAATGATGCTAGAGCTGAAACTCCAGTACTTTGGCCACCTCATGCAAAGAGTTGACTCATTGGAAAAGACTCTGATGCTAGGAGGGAATGGGGGCTGAAGGAGAAGGGGATGACAGAGGATGAGATGGCTGGATGGCATCACTGACTCGATGGACGTGAGTGTGAGTGGACTCCGGGAGATGGTGATGGACAGGGAGGCCTGGCATGCTGAGATTCATGGGATCTCAAAGAGTCAGACATGGCTGAGCAACTGAACTGAACTGAACTGATGGGGCCAGATGCCATGATCTTTGTTTTCTGAATGTTGAGCTTTAAGCCAACTTTTTTACTCTCCTCTTTCACTTTCCTCAAGAGGCTTTTTAGTTCCTCTTCACTTTCTGCCATAAGGGTAGTGTCATCTGCATATCTGAGGTTATTAATATTTATCCTGGAAATCTTGATTCCAGCTTGTGCTTCTTCCAGCCCAGCGCTTCTCATGGTCCTTAATCAGGGTCAATTCCCACCCACCCCCCACCCCCTGAAGACTTTTCAATTTTTGGAGACATTTTTGGTTGTCATAATTGGGGGTAGGGATAGGGTGGTGCTGCTATCATCCAGAAAGTAGAGCCCCAAGGATGCTGCTAAACATCCTGCAAAGCACAGGACAGCCTTCAGTGATAAAAAATTATCCAGCCCAAAATGTCAATAGCGCCAAGACTGAGAAACCCTGCAAGAGACTAAAGAAGTAAAACTCTGAGTAATACATTCAATATTTTATAATTTTAATCTATAGTCAAAATTATCCCCTGCCTATTTTCCTCATCAAATAAAAGATAAACAAAATAAAAAGATAGCAAGGTGTTACAGACAAGCCTTAAAAGAAATTTCCAACTCACTGCACGAGGCTGCGACAATCTTGATTCCTGAATCACACAAGGGCATTTTCAAAATAGAAAATTATCAGCTCATTTACTCAATGAAATAAGACGTGAAAATCTTGAAAAATTGTGGCATGTTAAGTCCAGCAAATACAAATAATCTGACTAAGTAGTTTGTCTCAGAAATTCAAAGATGGTTCAGCATCGTAAAATCAGTTTATGCAATGTATCACATCAATAGATTATGAGATAAACCATAAATAGACACAGAGAAATATCTGAAAAACTTCAATTCTCATTTATGAAAACTAAAATTTTTAAATCTTAAGAATATAAGGAAATTATTCAAATTGACATCTACTAAAAACATTTAGTAAAGGCCACGATGGTGTGGTTCACTCACCTAGAGCCAGACATCCTGGAGTATGGGGTCAAGTGAGCCTTAGGAAGCATTACTGTGAACAAAGCTAGTGATTGTTGTTGCTCAGTTGCTAAGTAGTGTCTGACTGCAACCCCCTGGACTGAGCATGCTAGGCTTTCCTGTCCCTCACCATCTCCTGGAGCTTGCTCAAACTCATGTCCATTGAGTCGATGATGACATCCAACCATCTCATTCTCTGTCATCCCCTTCTCCTCCTGCCTTCAGTCATTCCCAACATCAGGGTCTTTTCCAATGAGTTGACTATTCATATCAGGTGGCCAACATCCTGGAGCTTCAGCTTCAGCATCAGTCCTTCCAATGAATATTCAGGACTGATTTCCTTTAGGATTGACTGGTTTGATATCCTCTCATCCAAGGGACTCTCAAGAGTCTTCTCAAGCACCACACTTCAAAAACATCAATTCTTTGGTGCTCAGACTACTTTATGGATCAACTCTTACATACACACATGACTACTGGAAAAGGTAGTGGAGGTGGTGGAAGTCCAGCTGAACTATTTCAAATTCCAAAAGATGATGCTGTTAAAAAGCTGCACTCAATATGTCAACAAATTTGGAAAACTCAGCGGTGGCCACAGGACAGGGACAGGTCAGTTTTCATTCTAATCCAAAAGAAGGAAAAAAAAAAAAAAGAAGGGTAATGCCAAAGATTGTTCAAACTACCATATAATCATGCTCATTTCACATTCTAGCAAGGTCATTTTCATAATCTTTCAAGCTAGTCTGTGAACTGAGAGCTTCCAGATGTACAAGGTGGGTTTAGAAAAGGCAGAGGAATTAGAGAGCAAATTGCCAACATTCGCTGGATCATAGAGAAAGCAAGAGAATTCCAGAAAAGCATCTACTTCTGACTCATTGGCTAAGCAGAAGCTTTTGACTGTGTGGATCACAGTAAACTATGGAAAATTCTTAAATGGATGGGAATACCAGACCACCTTACCTGTCTCCTAAGAAACCTGTATGCAGGTCAAGAAGCAACAGACCTGGTCATGGAATAACTGATTGGTTCAAAACTGGGAGAGGAGTACATCAAGGCTGTATATTGTCACCCTGCTTATTTAAGTTATATGCAGAGTACATTATGTGAAATGCCAGACTGGAAGACTCTCACAAAGTAGAATCAAGATTGCTGGGAGAATTATCAGCAACCTCAGATATGCAGAGGATACCACTCTAATGGAAGAAAATGAAGAGGAACTAAAAAGCCTCTTGAGGAAGGTAAAAGAGGAGAGTGAAAAAGCTGGCTTAAAATTCAACATTTAAAAAAAAAAATCATGCCATCTGGTCCCATCATTTTATGACAAATAAATGGGTAAGAAATGGAAAGAGTGACAGATTTTATTTTCTTGGGCTCCAACATCACTGCAGATGGTGACTGCAGCCATGAAATTAAAATATGCTTGCTCCTTGGAAGGAAAACTATGAAAAACCTAGACAACATATTAAAAAGCAGAGGCATCACTTTGCTAACAAAGGCTATGCTTTTTCCAGTTAGCACATATGGATGTGAGAGTTGGACCATAAAGAAGGCTGAACACCAAAGAATTGATGCTTTCAAATTGTGGTGTTAGATTCTTGTGAGTCCCTTGGATGGCAGGGAGATCAAACCAGTCAGTTTTAAAGGAAATCGATACTGAATATTCATTGGAAGGACTGATGCTGAAGCTGAAGCTCCAATACTTTGGCCACCTGTTGTGAAGAGCTGGCTCATTGGAAAAGACCTCAATGCTGGGAAAGACTGAAGGCTGGAGGAGAAGAGGTAGGCAGAGGATGAGATGATTAGATAGCATCACCAACACAGTGGACATGAATTTGAGGCACCCCACTCCAGTACTCTTGCCTGGAAAATCCCATGGGTGGAGGAGCCTGGTAGGCTGCGGTCCATGGGGTCGCTAAGAGTCGAACATGACTGAGCAACTTCACTTTCACTTTTCACTTTCATGCATTGGAGAAGGAAATGGCAGCCCACTCCAGTGTTCTTGCCTGGAGAATCCCAGGGACGGAGGAGCCTGGTGGGCTGCCGTCTATGGGGTCACATAGAGTCAGATAAGACTGAAATGACTTAGCAGTAGCAGCCAGGAGATTGTGAAGGACAGGAAAGCCTGGGATGCTGCTGTCCATGATGTCACAAAGAGCTGGACAGGACTTCCAGACTGAAAAACAACAAATCAACAAAAACACATAGTGATGACCCTTGTGTGCTGAGTTGCATCTGACTCTATGCAACCCCAAGACTGCAGCCGTCCAGACTCCTATGCCAATTGGATTTTCCAGGCAAGAAAACCGGAGGGGGTTGCCATTTCCTTCCCCAGGGGAATCTCTCTGACTCAGGGTTTGAACCCTTGTCTGCTGTGTCTCCTGCATTGGCAGGCAGTTTCCTTAACACTGAGTCACCTGCAAAGCCCAGATGAAGTGCATGGGCTCTGGAGCAGAAGCCTTGCTACGAGGCATATGGGGTCTTATTTCCCCTTCCAGGGACTGAACACGAGACCCCTGCATTGCAAGGCAATTCTTTAACCACTGGACCGCAAGGAAATCCCTGACCTTTAGAAGTATTGAAATTAATGAAACAAAAATGCTTGAAGTCGTCACTTATACTTAGCACGGGAACTCTAAAAAGAAAAGAAAATATATAAACAATTAAAAGTGGAAATGACAGGATTACATACAAAGAAATGTAAGCAAAGCTACAGACTATTCAAACTAATAAGATGCTGCATATAAGTTGCTGTAAATAATATTAGCATATGAAAATCAATGGCATGTATATACTTCAAAATAATTACAGACCGTAATGAAAAGAATCCATTCACTATAAAAACAAATTATAAGATCCTTAGCAATAAATGTAACAAAAAATGTACAGTACTTTTGGAGAAAGGATTGCAAAACATTTCTGAGGAATTATTAAAGAATATGTGGCTAAGTGGAAAGATACAAAATACTCATCACTGTAAGATTTAATACTGCAAACAGGATAAGTTCTCTCCAGTTAATTGTCAAATATTAATTCAATGCAATCTCAACTGTTTTTGATGGGCATTATCAAACTATTACTATTATTTATATGAGAGAACATTGGACCAAAACATCTAAAATTTTTGTTGCTGTTATTGGTTTCTGTGTGTGTGTTGTTTGTGTGTATGTGTGTCTGCTTCTTTGCTGTTTGTGTCATTGGTCTCTTTATCTGTTCATGTGCCTCATACTTTAATATGTTTAAATTCTTTTGCTTTTTAGTATATATTAGTATCTAGTAGAACAAGATACTATTGCTCAACTATTTCAAAATTAACCTTACTACTCATGTACTTTTATTCTTCCATATAAATTTTATAATAAATTAATCACTTAAAATAAGTTTGAAGCAAAAAATAGAAGAAATGACCTATAAGATATGACTTGCAAAATTATAATATTTATGGCAAAATTGTAATTGACACAGATGAATAGAAAGAAACAGAAAATCTTAACAGTCCTATACTCCAATGATAATGTGATATGCAGTGTAGATGGTATAGTCAATAGATTGTGCTGGCCGGTCGAGGGAAGTTCATTAAATCCTCATCTCACAGTATAAATAAAAATCAAAACCAGACATATTTTTAAAGGTTCAGCTCCTTCAGTTCAGTTCAATTCAGTTGCTCAGTCATGTCTGACTCTTTGCGATCCCATGAACTGTAGCACCCCAGGATTCCCTATCCATCACCAAGTCCTGGAGCATACTCAAATTCATGTCCACTGAGTTGGTGATGCCATCCAACCATCTTATCCTCTGTCATCCCCTTCTCCTCTTGCCTTCAATCTTTCCCAGCATGAGAGTCTTTTCCAATGAGTCAGTTCTTTGCATCAGATGGCCAAATTACTGGAGCTTCAGCTTCAGCTTCAGCCTCAGTCCTTCCAATGAATATTCAGAGTTGATTTCCTTTAGGATGGACTGGTTAGATCTCCTTGCAGTCCAAGGGACTTGTTAATATGTTTAAAAGAAAATACAAGAGAAAGCCTTTAAGGCTTTGGGACAGGAAAATATTTATTTAAAAAAATGACAAAAAATGTGAACAATAATTTGCCTACTTCAAAGTTAAAATTTTCAGTTTAATTAAAAGACTGAGAGAAGAAATTGACCATATCAGTGGAAACAGTGTCAGACTTTATTTTGGGGGGCTCCAAAATCACTGCAGATGGTGACTGCAGCCATCAAATTAAAAGACGCTTACTCCTTGGAAGAAAAGTTATGACCAACCTAGATGGTATATTCAAAAGCAGAGACATTACTTTGCTGACTAAGGTCCATCTAGTCAAGGCTATGGTTTTTCCTGTGGACATGTATGGATGTGAGAGTTGGACTATGAAGAAGGCTGAGTGCCGAAGAATTGATGCTTTTGAACTGTGGTGTTGGAGAAGACTCTTGAGGGTCCCTTGGACTGCAACGAGATCCAACCAGTCCATTCTGAAGGAGATCAGCCCTGGGATTTCTTTGGAAGGAATGATACTACAAGCTGAAGCTCCAGTACTTTGGCCACCTCATGCGAAGAGTTGACTCATTGGAGAAGACTCTGATGCTGGGAGGGATTGGGGGCAGGAGGAGAAGGGGACGACCGAGGATGAGATGGCTGGATGGCATCACTGACTCAATGGACGTGAGTCTGAGTAAACTCCGGGAGTTGGTGATGAACAGGGAGGCCTGGCATGCTGCGACTCATGGGGTCGCAAAGAGTCAGACACTACTGAGCACCTGAACTGAACTGAACATAACTATCAAATGAATTGTTTCCTACATTTAAGAAACACTCTTACAAATCCATAAAAAGTAATTTTAAAAAACGAATGGAAAGTGTATACTAGATGTAAATAGATGGCATACAGAAAATACATATGAATGATCATGAAGTAAAACGACAACAATGTTTAGCCTTTCTGCTAATGGGGAAAATGAACATCAAAATCTCACCAGGGGGGAATTCAGTGGTGGTCCAGTGTTTAGGCCTCGGTGCTCTAACTGCTGGGGCCCAGGGCTGGATCCTTGTTCAGGGAACTAAGATCCACCAACCATGCAGTGTGGCCTGAAATAAAATAAAATATTGGTAATATTCATGACACAAATTGGCAGAAATTTATAAAATTCTGAGTTTCCCCTTCTGTCAAGTATGTTGCGAGTTGGGAAGAACATACTCCTTGAAGGGTGGAGAATTTATGTATGTCTCTGAGTGCATTATGGTAATATCCAATAAAGTTGAAGATGTGGTTATGATTGACCCAATAAGTGCCTACCTAGATAAAAATCTGAAGTTTTTGAACCTGTGCACAAGTGACATACACAAGAAATTCATGTAGAGAGCTGGAGGCAGAAAGAGTTCATTCACAGGTTGGGGAGATTTACAAGCCAGGAACTGAACATAATCTTATGGTCCTATGAGGGACAGGTCCTTGGGAGGACATGGGGACTTCAGAGGGCACTGGGGACCTTTCTCATGAAGGAGACTGGACACTGAGCAGTGTCCTTGGCTTGACACGGAAGCAGCAAGACATGACTTTGAAAATAAGTTTATTTTGTGTGTGTGTCTATTGTAGTTTTTTGCCTTGCTCTTCCCATGAGGTTTTGATATAGCAGTCTACATGTGTACAAGGTTGTTTTAACCTGGTCTTTTTTCTGCCTAGAGAAGTTCCTTTAGCATTTGTAGTCAAGCTGGTTTGGTGGTGCTGAATTCTCTGAGCTTTCGCTTGTCTTTAAAGCTTTTGATTCTTCCAGTGAATTTGAATGACAACCTTAAACAGAAATAGAGTCACAGATGTAGAACACAGTCTTATGGTTACCAGAGGGGAAAGTGAGGGAGGGATAAATTAAGAAATTGGAATTGACATATACACACTGCTATATTTAAAATAGGGCTTCCCTGTTGGCTCAGTGGTAAAGATTCTGCCTGCCAATGCAGGAGCTGCAGGAGATATGGGATTTGATCCTTGGGTCAGGGAGATCCCCTGGAGAAGGAAAGGACAACTCAGTCCAGTATTCTTACCTGGGAAATCCCACTGACAGAGAAGCCTGGTAGATGAAAGTCCATGGGGTCACAAAAGAATCAGACATGACTTAGTGACTAAACAAGGATCTATAAAATAGATGACTAATAAGGACCCACTATACAGTGCAGGGAGTTGTACTCAGTACTCTGTAACAACCTCTAAGGGAAAGCAATCTAAAAAAGGGTAGATATATATGTATGCATAAATGATTCACTTGGTTGTACAGAAGAAACTAAAACAATATTATAAATTAATATATTCAAATAAAAATTAAGAAAAAATAAAGTGTGTAACCAATGCAAAAAAGAGAAGTTCAGGCTTTGGACAATGAGCACATCTATAGTGACCCAAAGACCCAGGGCAGAGAGATACCCAGGATTTAGTTAGCTGGGCATTTCATGCTGCCCCACGAGGAACAGACCAGAGTGATTTTCATTAAATTTTCCACCAGCCTGACAGGGTGGTGCTTAGCATCCGATTTCATTTGATTTTAGGAAAAAAAAAAAAAAAAAGAATGGACTAATTTTTGCAAACCTGAGTTTGTAAAGTACTATTCATACTAGCTGCTTAGACATGTCCACCATTTGAAGCTCATGCACAGAGCTCCTGATGAATTTTCAGCTTGAAACCTTGGACTAAAAATTCATGCCTTAGACATCCTTCCCTCGTTAGAGCAATTATCACATTATGCGTAATTATAAAGATTATTTTTACCTCCTCGGTCTCAGGGTCTCCCATGCCTGTCATGTAATAGCCTCCTTGGAAAGGTTCATGCCTTCCTTCTGGTAGGTCTGTAGCCACACCCTTCCTTTGCCTCCAACAGACAAGCCTGAATTTCATATGGAATGATATATTTAGGAATATGTTCTTGACTTTTTATTTTTATCAAATCCTGCGGCATACTGGAGTCGGTTGTTCCTCTCTCATATTTGTTCCTGGCTTAAGGCTAAATAGTGTACCAATCAAAACAGAATAGGATCCCCCTCCCACCTTCAATGACTTAATTACGAAATGAAAATCCCAGGAATTCCGTCAGAGCATTTAGCATCAGACCTTTTTCTTCTGCAGGCTCTTCACAGGCTATTAGGCTAATAAGCTTTGCTATCTGTTCTATAACCTCTGGTCGTTATTCAGCTGGGTGAGCATTAAGACGGGAAACATAATGAGAGGAGAGCAAGGTAAACTTAATAAAGCATTCTTTGTTCTCCTCGTAGAGATGGAATAATGGGCAATTTCTTCTTGTTTATTGTCCACATAAAGGATTTAATGGGATCTGCACCCTCGCTGAGACTAGGAGCTTTGTCCTGGAAAACTTGCTCTCAGCCGAGAGCAGGTTTAGAAGCAGCTGCTGGGAGGAAGAGCCGGGACACCCCAGGCGTTCCCATACATGCCACCTTCTTGGAAGGATCCTTGGTACTTCTCACACAACCTTGCTAAGGCTGTTCCGTTGTGCATGGAATTATAATGTGCAGATTTGACCTTTTCCTCTTTTAAAAAATTTATTTTTTAATTGAAGGATAATTGCTTTACAGAATTTTGTTGTATTCTGTCAAACATCAGCATGAATCAGCCATAGGTGTACATATGTCCCCTCCCTCTTGACCTTTTTCTTACTGGATAACCAGGTGTGTCGCATTCATTTAGAACACGGATTCTGTGTGGATTTATAAGCCACATTATAGTTTAGCAGGACAAAGACCTGAAGGGTCACCCAAGTGGGTTCTTAGTTGCAGAAGGGAAAAGAGTTAGTGTCACATTTGGTTGGGAGGTGGAGGGGGGCAGTTAGGTAAATGTTTTGTCAATGACAACAGGATGCTTCTTATTTAAATCACAAAAGGTACTTATTGAACAGATACTTATATAAAGCTTACTCTTTTCAAGTCTCTACTCAAAGAACTTTACAAATATTAAAGCATTTAATCCTCCTAATATTCCCATGAGGTAACAACTCATTATACTCATTCTATAGTTGAGAAAATGGAGGCATGGAGAGGTTACGTTAGTTGCATAAAGTCACACAGCATAATTTGCCCAAGTGTTGGAATTTAGCTCCAATGCAGTGAAAGGATGAGTCACAGATACTGTTGATAAAAATGTGCATCCCTATAGCTTTAATCAAATAATGGATGGTAAACCCATATTGATAGTTATGATGCTAAACACAGAATTTCTAATAAAAAAGAAAGAAAGGAATAGTTACTGAACATCTACTTTATACCTAGAAGTTAAAACATGTTATCTCATGCACGGACATAAAGGAGAAATTATTCCCCTCATATTACAGATGAGGGAACAAGGATTACAGAGATTAAAAGATGTGTCAGTAGCCCCACAGTTAGTTGGCAACAGAACTTCAGCTTGAATATACATCTAAATTCAATGTTTTTGCGTTTAGCATCTTAGTAAAAAATACACTCTATCCCAGACTGTGGATCTGATGTCAGAGTTTTCATCATTCTTCTACAGAACATTCAATGCAGTAACTGGCTGTTACTATGTGCTATCATTACAGAAGTCACTGCATCTAAAAGCATATTTTTGGCACAGAATCCTTTTCCACTTTTATCACAATTCACCAATTTTCTATGGTTCATGTTACTGTGCAGTGCTTTGCAATGCTCTGAATACAATTTTTGACTCCCTGTTAATGCTCTTGGTCTTCTTTCCTAGTTTTCATTTTTACTGAGAGACAACCTGGTTTTTCAACAAAGGCACAGTGTAATTTTTTCCCTTCCTAAGTGGCTGAAAAGCTCACATTCATGACATTCCTTGCCCCTTCCTTTGTGATCAGTCCTTCTGCCCTGTTCTGTTAATAATTAGAAAGATAGCACCTCTTTCTTCCCTCTGCCTAGAATAATCAGAGACGCATCTCTTCATCTTTTTCCTATTTTCCTTTTTTGCCAGCCGTGTATTCTGAGCTGATCAAAGGCAGTTTATTCAAGTGTCAAACGTGTTTCTAGGAGTGCTAAACTGCAGAAAATTCAATGCCACACAAGTACAATGTATGTATAATTTATAGATAAGCAGAATGAGGTTGGCAGGTGCTTCTGATGAGCGTCATGCCAGATGTAAATATTCCCAGTTCATGTATTCATGAGTTTATTCAAAGTCCAGTTTCTAGTGACCAGGTGCCTGAAAAGAGTGGCATAAACTCCTTCTAATCATGGCATAAATTCACATCAATAGCTACAGGATTACATGTAAAGCGACATGAAAAACCAAAGTAGATATATTCTCATGAGAGATACTCTTATTGATTTGGAAGTTCATTTTTTTTTTCTTTTTCAAAGGTAACTTGTTTATGCCTATCAACTCTCAGCTCTTTATATAAAAATGTTCTGTAGTAGAAATCTTCAGAGGGATAGTCCTATGCCATGAAAAAGTCTTAAAAATGTATTTCAACCCACTGCTTCCTTTAGTTCAAATAAAATCATTTAAAAGCTTTATGACCATCATATGCCACATTGTGATCATAAGCTTGAACAGGGCTTCCCAGGTAGTGCTAGTGGTAAAGAATCTGCCTGCCAATGCAGGTAGACATAAGAGACCTGAGTTTGATCCCTGGGTCGGGAAGATCCCCTGGAGAAAGCAATGGCAACCCACTCCCGTATTCTTGCCTGGAGAATCCCATGGACGGAGGAGCCTTGCAGGCTGCAGTCCATGGGGTCACACAGATTTGGACACGACTGAAGTGACTTAACAGCAGTAGTAGTAACAGCAAACTTGAACAACCTCTCACCCCTTTACATACCCAGTTGCATAGAGACACTGCTGAGCAGTGAGCAAAGTCTGAGCTATCTGCAACAGAACAATGTCATGCTCTAACATCTGGGCATCAGATGCATTACTTTTAAGCTTTCTCACTGAAGGTCTGATACTGATAGGTGAAGATTGTATATCTTATGAGATTAGTGCAATTCTCTTTCAGGAATACAAAACTAGTTCTTAGAAACTTCCAACGACCTAATCCTCTAGCCAACTATGAAAAATTCGTTAAAATAGATATATTGCTAAATTTCTATCAGGTGTTTGAATCATTTCTGTGATTAATCCATGTAAATGAAGCTCATTACACACTCATTTACAGGGGAAATGCCTATATATTTTATGCATGTGTATGCGAACGGTTGTTCAGTTATGTCTAGCTCTTTACAAGCCCATGGGCTGTAGCCTGCCAGGCTCCTCTGTCCATGGAATTTTCCAGGCAAGAATACTGGAGGGGATTGCCATTTCCTTCTCCAGGAAATCTTCCCCACCCAGGGACTGAAACTGTGTCTCTTTGCATTTCCTGTGTTGGCAGGCAGATTCTTTACCACCGTACCCCCTGGGAAGATGCCTGGAAAGATGCTATGTATACATATTATTTTTTCCAGATCTCATCCTATTGTTGGCTTTGCTTGAACAATTTTATTTCACCAGTTTCACCGACCTTCATTGCATCTCCAAGGAGGAATGACATGTCCCTATCTTCATTGAAGTCATATTCAGGAAGATGAATGAGGAAAGAAATTGAAGGGCCAGTCTGTCTTAATTTCCTAGGGTTATCCAAACAAAGAACTGCAAGCTGGATGGCTTAAAATAACAGAAATTTATTCTTTTGCAGTTTTTGAGGCCAGAAGTGTGAGATCAAGGTTTGGGCAGGATTGACAGCTCTGAGGCTCTGACAGAATCTGTTCCTTGTCTCTTTTCTACTTTCTGGTGCTTTTCTAGATACATATGGTATTCCTTGGTCCATAAAAGCATAACTTTGATCTCTCATTTCATCTTCACATGGCTTTCTCCTTGTATGTGTGTGGTCTCCGAGTCCCTTTTTAATAAAGAGATCAGTCATATATATTTGCGCTCACCCTAATGACTCAATTTTAACTTGACTGCCTTTTTAAAGACTCCATCTACAACTAAGTTCATATTCTGAGGGACTGGGGCTTAGGTCTTCAACATCTGAATTTGGATGGGGACACGACTCAACCTACAGCACCTTCCTTGATATAATATGGTCTGTTAAACAGGACATGTGAATGAGTGAGTGAGTGAAGTCGATCAGTCGTGTCCAACTCTTTGCGACCCCATGGACTGTAGCCTACCAGGCTTCTCTGTCCACGGGATTCTCCAGGCAAGAATACTGGAGTGGGTTACCGTTTCCTTCTCCAGGGGATCTTCCTGACCCAGGAATCGAACCTGGGTCTCCTGCATTGGAGACAGATGCTCTAATCTTTGAGCCACCAGGGAAGCCCCATGGGAGGTTATTTGAGAGACAGTGGTTCCAGTGGGGAGCTGCACAGGCCTTGGGGTTGAGTGGCCTGTGTTCAAATACTGCCCGTGACCCTTATCAACAGCTTGTTATGGGCAAGTGACTAACTCACTATGTGCCTCAACTTTACCTAATGAAAAATGGGATCATACTTGTACCTACCTTTTTGTTTAAAAAGGTACTATGTAAAATTTTCCAAATACTTTGTTGAATTCAAATGTACTTTCCCTTTAGGTACATTTCTGATCTATCTCATCAATAGTTCTGCTAAAAATAGGAAAGATTTTCATTAGAAATAATCGGTTCTCCAAGAATCCATGTGGAGTGATCACCTCTCTATGTTCACAAACCATTTTTAGGTATATTTTGCTTATTTTTTCCTATTTTTGCCTATTCCTCATTTATTTAATCTGCAACCCTCATTACATTAATCTGTCTTTTTAGAAATTCATTTATTTTCTCTCCCTATCATTCTGGTCTTTGATATACACATTTGTGCATACTTGCACACACACACACACACACACACACACATTTTATTAGTAGGGCCTTTATATGCTGTTTTCAGTCTCTTAAGAAATTCTTCATTTTCCATTTCGCATTCTCATGCAATACTTCACAAACTCAACAGTCTCATGTTCAAGGTTAATTCTGTTCACAAAAGAAAAAGAAAACCAATAATTATTGGGAGCATACTAGACATTGGGTGTTTTACAGGAAACATCTCTCTGATATTATCCCTTTCCTAAGGTGACACAGAGAGTAAATACCAGAAATAGAATTTGACCCACAAGTGGATTTTAAAATATGTGTAATATTTTCCCACAATTGTGCAGATTCTGAATAAAATAAATATGGTTCAGACGTACTGTATCAGATTATCTTCTTATGGCCCTGGATCACTTTCCTCATGTTTCACAAAGTTCCCAGGGATGGTGTCTGTGGGTGAGATACAGTTAGAGGTTCTGATGATAACTTAGGCCTCAGAATAAGACCTGTTCAATAAGACAGAATTCAACCTGTGAGAGGCAAGACCTTTTGAATTTATTTACAAATAATGTATTTGTATGATTCAAGAATGTGATCTGGCCTGGGTTAATCTTAATCTGACTCTAATGCAGGTTGACAAAGGGACAAAAAAAGAAAGCATTTGTAAGTTCCAGATTCACAGCAACATCAAGTCACAGCTGACTGCCCATCCCACGCATTGTATGGATTGCAGGGTGCAATGCTAAAGCAGTTTTTTGAGAAATGAGATGCTGCATATTTCATTTTTTTTTCAATATTACCCTCCTGCCAGGAACTGCTATAAAAGTATCCTAAGTCCTGAAATGGGAGGGATGGATTTTCCAAATAGATGCCAAGCACTAGGGAAGCCTCCAAGCTTGTACATTGCCCATTTGGGTTGTTGGCACAGACACTGCAGCATCAACCAAAGTATTTATCAAGGGCCCAGCTGCCCTGGATGCTACACAAGATGCTGCACAAACAGCCAGAAACAAGAGCAGCCCTGCTCTCTAGGCTCAGATTGATAGGAGCTGACAGTTTTAGGTCGAGAGTCCAGGTTATTTCTGTAGGCGTGTGCAACACAGCCTGGCTTACCCAGTAAGCCCTCCTCCTTTTAACCCCAAGTACATCCCATGTGACAGGCAGGACTAGAAATATTATCTGTCTTTTACATGAACGTTCATGTGCCCTCCTCTGGGTTCTATAACTTGAGGTTAACAGAGCATGATCCAAACCCTGATCCCTGAGGTAGTGGATCTCCTGTTTTCTTGCATCCACCCAGTTGCCTTTGTCACGAGCTGTGTGAACATTTTATATAACCACACATCTAAGATGTAAATCTTATTTTTTTTTATTGGAGTATAGTTGATTTACAATGTTGTGTTAGTTTTGTACAGCAAAGTGAATCAATTATACATATACGTATATCCACTCTGTTTTTTTTTGGAGGAGGGTCTTTCTGATAGCTCAGTTGGTAAAGAATCTGCCTGCAATGCAGGAGATCCCAGTTCGATTCCTGGGTCAGGAAGATCCCCTGGAGAAGGGATAGGATACCTACTTCAGGATTCTGGGGTTTCCCTTGTAGCTCAGCTGGTAAAGAACCTGCCTGCAATGTGGACGACTTGGGTTCGGTCCCTGGGTTGGGAAGATTCCCTGAAGAAGGGAAAAATTTACCACTCCAGTATTCTGGCCTGGAGAATTCCATGGACTGTATAGTTACTAGCATTTCTGGATAAGCTATATAATTGCTAATATCACAAACATAGATACATTTTTTGGGCTTCCCCCATAGCTCAGTTGGTAAAGAATCTGCCTTCAATGCAGGGGACATCTGTTCGATTCTCAGGTTGGGAAGATCCCCTGGAGAAGGGAAATTCTATCTACTCCAATATTCTGGCCTGGAGAATTCCATGGACTGTATAGTCCCTGGGGTCGCAAAGAGTCAGATATGACTGAATGACTTTCACCTCAATCTTTTTTAGATCCTTTTCCCATAGAGGTCATTACAGAGTACTGAGTAGTAGTACTGTGTTAGACAGTAGGTCTTTATTAATTATTTGTTTCATATATGCACACATGTATTCTTAGTCACTCAGCTGTGTGTGACTCTTTGTGACCCACTGGACTGTAACTCACCAGGCTCCTCTCTCCATGGGACTCTCCAGGTAAGAATACTGGAGTGGGGTGTCATGCCCTCCTCCAGGGGATCTTCCTGACCCAGGGATCGAACCCACATCTCTTATGTCTCCTGCATTGGCAGGTGGGTTCTTTACCTGCTGAGCCATCAGCAAGCCCTATTTTATATATAATAGTGTGTGTATATTAATCCTAATTAAGGTGCTAATCTTAAAGTAGGAGAATTTCAGACCTGAAAGGCTCCTAGGAGCCTGAATTCAGCACCCTTCCTTTATTTATGGGGACTTGAGCGTTTCTGAAATGTACAATAAACCCTCAGTACAGTACATTCTTGGCAGAGCTCTGCCTAGAACCCAAGAGGGGCTGATGGTTCCAAGCACATTAATTGAATTTAAATTGAGAATTCCATGGGGTTAGATGTCGCAAGTAGTTTTCTTTTCTTCTGGTCAAAATTCTTCTTATCCCATGTTGCTTCTCTTGAGGCCGTCTGAAACATTGTCCACCTCCAGAAGCAGAGAAATGCCCTGGATAACATAGACTGAGGATGTTGAGACACTGGAAACAGAAGAAATAGTGAAGTCAGGCTGAGGTTTCCATGTAAGGAATCAGCTTCACTCTTTCCAATGGTGGATAATCAGTCCAAGATAAAAAGAGTGGTCTGAACACACTGAGCATCTCACACAGCAGATTCATGAATGAACCTGAAGCAAACAATTTTGAAAGTTCTGATGGAGGCAGGGGAGAATAAACTAAGGGAAGAGCGTGTCAGGAAACTAGAATTCATAATTTGCGTGCAAGGTGTAAAACTCTGGACTAAAATTGGATCCACAGAGCGTTGACACATGCTGATTGAAATTGACTTTTTGTCATCCTCCATGAAAATGAACTGAACTGAAATAACCTGTCCTAGAAACTTCTTTTTTCAGCTCCTTTTCTTATACAATGTAAAAATAAAGGTCATGCAAAGACACACACACAGGCACTTACGTTCATTTTTTTTAAGTGGATCAGCAAGATGAATGAAATGATACTATTTATTCGTAATCAATAAATTAATATGTGCTTATTGTGAGTCACAAAGATAACATCACAAGATTAATAAGACACGGTTTCCTGCCTTCAAGGGGCTCTGAGTCTAGCTAGCAAAATACACAGGGACAGAGTAATCAAAACACAATATAGGAAGGGCTATAAAAAAGGGTGTTTAAAAAGTATCGTGGTGGCTGAACGGTGAATCCTGCAAGTGCTGGTTAGAAGATGCTGGTCTGGGAAGACTTGAGATAGGAGGAGGCCTTTCAAAAGTAGCAAGATAGGAAATGACATTTCAGAAAAAGAAATTGTGTAATAAAACACAGCCAGGTGGAAGCATGACATATCAGGCTTTGTTCTGTGAATGATCAGTATCATGCAGTATATGGGGCAAGATGCAGGAAAAAAAATAGAAGATGAGTTGGAAGGGAAGGGATTGGTTAGATCACATGTTGAAAAGCTTTGGATACCTGGAGAAGGAGTCAAGCTTTATCCAAGATGCTGCTCAATTGGGGAGTGACTTGTTGAACTGTTTATTGTTCAGAAAATAAATTCCAAGAGAAAGACAGATCTGAAATGACGATGACACTCTTCACTGAACAATATCGGTCCATTTTCTGGATGAAAATAGCATATTATTTATTGTCTAATTTCTAAATTTAGCACAGAGTTAAAGTGTTGATGACACCCAATGCTATCGAAGCTTTGCTGAAATCAGTATAGTCAGATATTGCCGATGATGCAAACTGTCAAGCTGTTTTGAAAGGAAATATGAAAGTACATTATTAAGGAAAATATATGCAGTCATGTGCCTTGAAGTAGCAGTCTCAGTTTTGAGAATTTAAATGAAGAAAATTATCCAAAGCCAAAAGAACCATAAAATTTAGAGACGTTTATTTTAGAATTATTTATAATACCCAGATAAAAAATAAGCACCAACAAAAAGACTGTTGAGATCTTTATTTTATGTTAGAGATGTTTATGAAATGTTTGTGTTTATGTTAGATATGCTTATTTTAGCATTATTTATAATAGCCAGATATAATACCCAGATAAAAAATAAACACCAACAATAAGACAGTTATAAGTACATTGTATCAAACTGGCCAAATGAGGTGTAAAGTACTGATTAAAATATCTATTGAAACACAAAAGGTTTAGTTAATATGATGTTTAAAAATACAAACATATGTGTTCATTATTATTCCTGCTATGTAAAATTAAATGTGTGTAGCAACAAAAATTGAAGAGAGCAAAGACAAATGAACACTGTGTAATGTATTTGGAAAGCAAAATTTTTCTCGTTATATTTAGAGTTGCATTAATGCTTTTATAATGATGCCTGTAGGAAAAAAATCACATTTAAAATAGCTGTCATTTATTAAATGTCTATATTATGCTAAGCACTGTACATGTTTTATCTTATTTAATTCTCACAGCATTCCATAAGGATGATACTGTTATGATCTATCCTTAATTGAATTTTAATTTTTTTGAATTGATATATATGTATAATTTATAAATATAAAGCAACATAAATAATTTTATTAAGAATAAGAGCAATATCTTTGCCTTTCAACTCCAATTCATATAAATGATTTTAGAAGTTTCTCAAGCTCCTCTGTATTTTCAAATCATGTGATACTCTATGCATCCATGCATGCTAAGTTGCTTCAGTTGTGTCCGACTCTGTGCGAACCTATGTATTGTAGCCTGTGAGGCTCCTTTATCCATGGGATTCTCCAGGCAAGGATACTGGAATGGGTTGCCATTTCCTTCTTCAGGGAATCTTCCCGATCCAGGGAATGAACCCACATCTTTTACGTCTCCTACATTGGCAAGTGGGTTCTTTACCACTAGTGCCACCTGCAAGCCCATGTGATACTCTAACCATTTATAAATTCAAGCTTTAAATATTATTTATTTAATAAAATCAAGCCATTCTTTACAAATTTGTCTTTGAAAAGGAATAAATAGTTGTTAAATCTTGAGTAGAACTCATCAAAGAAAAAAGAGAAAATAGAAACTACTAATATCAAGAATAAAAAAGAGACATCAAACCTAATTCATGGATATTAAAATTAAAATAAGACAATATAAAAAGTCATATGGCAGTGTACTTGAATGTTTAAAGAAATGGGACAAATTCACTGGAAAGCAATTCATTAAAAATGTGGAGAAAGAAATAGAAAATATTAATTGCTGCTGCTGCTAAGTTGCTTCAGTTGTGTCCGACTCTGTGAGACCCCATAGACAGCAGCCCACCAGGCTCCCCTGTCCCTGGGATTCTCAGGCAAGACCACTGGAGTGGGTTATATATTAAAGAATTGCATTCTTATTTCAAATCTTCTCACTAAAAAAAAAAAAAAGCAAACATGGATGCCTTTGCTGGTGAGTTCTACCAGCTATTTTTGGAAGACATCATATCAAGATGTTATGGATGTAAAAAGCATGGGGTCATACCCATATTTCCAAGCTAGACAGATTTTTCTGGCATAAGCAGAGTGAAAAATGTAGGAAGGGAACAATGGAGACAGAACAACTCATTAGGAAATGATAAGAAATACCCAGGTAGAATAGGGTGTGTCCTGAACCTGATTAGAGGCTATAGAGATGGAAGGGAATATAACACAGAGAGATGCCAATGCTGAACTTTCACACCATTACCCCTTGTCAAAGAACATCATGCTCAGAAGTGGGGCGGGAGGACTCTGCTCTCATCAAATCAATGGGCAACCATTTTTGAGGGGTGTGTTCACCTTTCAGGACAAGCTAATAAGTCAGTCTGCCTTACCTGTCCATTCTGTAGCAATGGGCTAGAGATGGGAGCAGGAGCCATGCCCTCAGTGATAACAAGGAAAAATGCTTGAAATTAGAGTGTAAATCTCATCAAAGAGCTGGGAAGTTAATGAGAAATACATGATCAAGCCAAGGTTAAGCAAAGATCTGGAAACCAGACAGGTGAGCTTCCTTTGTTCTGGACCATGTTGCTACCTTGGGAAAGGCAACCAGAATCCCACTGGCAATTTTGGTGACCTTGAGAGGCTACAAACAGGCGACGTCTGATAGACCAGCACCTACCCTGTGCTGGACCCGGATCAACATAACCTGGATATCACTACAGTGATGTAGAAAACAGGCAGCCACAAAATTCAGCGCCTTAGAACATTAATGTTTTTCTTGCTTTCAATTCTGCAGGCTGGTAGGGTCTACTCTGCTTCCATCTGAGGTCTCTGGGCTTGTTCCTAGGATGCAGATGAGCTTCAGATGTGCTCTCTGAGTCTGGTATTCTCCTTCCATCAAGCTGCTGTCCTGGGCATGCTCTTCTTATGAAGAAAGTTGAGATTGAGTAGCACCATGTAACCACCCCTAAAGCTCTTTTGCATTCTATTGGTCACAGTAAGTTGGTACACACCCAAGGGGCCAAGTGGCAGGGAAGTGAAGCTTTTCTGAACAATATTCCAGTTCATCCTAACACCTAAATATGAAAGATGGTTAACAGACATTTGGTCCTGTCCAAAGTATCTTTGATATTTGGTTCTGTTCAAAACATCCATAAGACATTTGGTCCATGCCCAAAGACCTTTGATATTTGCAGAGCCATTTGAAATTTCCAGAGCATCCATAAGGCATTTGGTTCATGCCAAAAGCTTCATGGTATTTGGTCATACGTGGACCTGTCTGAATTGTCAGTGGAGACATTTTATCCATGTCAAACGTTTCTTGATATCTGATCCTGTCCAAAACCATTTGGTGGCTCAGTGGTAAAGAGTATGCCTGCAATGCAGGAGACCCAGGTTTAATCCCTGGGTTGGGATGAGCCCCTGGAGAAGGGAATGGCCATCCACTCCAGTATTCTTGCCTGGAGAATTCCATGGATGGAGGAGCCTGGCAGGCTACAGTCCATGGGGTAGCACACAGTCAGACACTATTACTATAGCCATGAAGCCTGAGGACTCAGTAGGCAAAGAATCTGCCTGTGGTGCAGGAGACACGGGAGATGCGGGTTTGATTCCTGGGTCAGGAGGATCCCCTGGAGGAGGAAATGGCATCCCACTAGGGTATTCATGCCTGAAAAATCCCATGGACAGGAGGGCTACGATCCAAAGGGTGACAAAAAGTCAGACACAACTGAGAAATTTAGCACACAAATATGATTATGGACATTTTGGATGTCCATAATTTCAACAACTTTTTGGTGTAGGTCATATGTCTTACAGATGTTTTGGACAGTACCAAATGTCCTGCAAGGCTGAAAGACATTCATTTCTTTTTTCTAATATAATTTTAGAAGATAATACTGGAGGATATATTCAGGGCAGATAATAATTTATTTAAAATTATATAAAATAAAAAATAGTTGGAATAAAACTACATTAAAAGTAAGAATTTATATTACTAAGTGATATCACTAATGAGTTAAAAAAGAAGTAAGACACAAAAAGGGAGAAAATTATTGCAACATACACACTGCCAAAGAGCTTGATTCTGGAAGCCATAATAAAGATTTCTGACAAGTCAATAAGAGAGAGGGATTTCCCTGGTTGTCCAGTGGTTAAGACTTTGTCTTCCAATGCAGGGGATGTGGGGTCGATCCTTGGTCAAGGAGCTAAGATCCTATAGGCCTTGAATCCAAAAAAAGAAAAAAGAAAATGAAAACATAAGAAAGAATATTGTAACAAATTCAATAAATATTTAAAGAAAAATAAATAAAAGAAAACATAATAGAAATATTGATTAAAAATGTGAATGGGCAGTAATGTAAGAAGAAATTTAAATGCTCAAAAAATGTAAAACAGTTTTCAATCTCATTATTACTAAAGAAAATGCAAACTGAAACCAGAAAGAAATATCTTTATATGCCTGTTAAAATGACTTAAAAAAGTTACCATGAAGAAAGTTTCATTCACTGAAAGAAGTGTATATATTGGGACAAACTCTTCAGAAAACACTTGGTTTTTCTTATCTAGTGGAGTTGAAGCTATGTCCAATTTCTGACCTTGCAACTGCACTTCCAATTACACCTCACAGAGAATCAAGGATACTTGTGTCTCAGAGCACATATATGAGAACTTCAGAGTGACTTCTTTATCTGTAGCACAAGCCAGAAACAACTCAACTGTCCCCAAACAGTTGAATGAACAAACACACTATATTCACGGGATAGAATTCTGCACAGTGATAAACCAAATACAGCAGAGACCTACTCAACAGTGTCCATGAAACCTGCAATGCAATGAAATAAGTCATAAAACAATGCATTTTCATCAGTTCTTAGAAAATTTGATAAAAAAGAAAAAGAAACAATAAGTGTCATTGTTTGTTTAAACGGGGATGAAGGAAAGAGGACATGAGAGGTGGTCATATGTGTATTTGCTTTATCATATTCTATGTTGACTGCAGCCATGAAATTAAAAGATGTTTTTTTCTTGGAAGGAAAGTTATGACCAACCTAGACAGCATATTAAAAAGCAGAGACGTTACTTTGCCAACAAAGTTGTGTCTAGTCAAAGCTATGGTTTTTCCAGTGGTCATGTATGGATGTGAGAGTTGGACCATAAAGAAAGCTGAGCACCAAAGAATTTATGCTTTTTAACTGTGGTGTTGGAGAAGACTCTTGAGAGTCCCTTGGGCTGCAAGGAGATCCAGCCAGTCCATCTGATCTCCTAAAGGAGATCGGTCCTGGGTGTTCATTGAAATGACTGACGTTGAAGCTGAAACTCCAATACTTCTGGCCATCTAATGCGAAGAACTGACTCATTTGAAAAGACCCTAACGCTGGGGAAGATTGAGGGCAGGAGAAGGGTTTGACAGAGGATGCGATGGTTGGATGGCATCACTGACTCAATGGACATGAGTTTGTGTAGGCTCCGGGATTTGGTAATGGACAGGGAGGCTTGGCGTGCTGCAGTTCATGGGGTCACAAAGAGGATGACACGACTGAGCAACTGAACTGAACTGAACTGAAGGTTGATCATAGCTTTCCTTCCAAGGAGCAAGCGTCTTTTTATTTCATGGCTGCATGTGCCTGTATAGTTCATGGAACTCTGTAGGCCAGAATACTGGAGTGGGTAGCCTTTCCCTTCTCCAGGGAATCTTCCCAACCCAGGGATCAAACCCAGGTCTCCTGCATTACAGGCGGATTCTTTACCAGCTGAGCCACAAGAGAAGCCCAAGAATACTGGAGTGGATAGCCTATCCCTTCTCCAGCAGATCTTCCTAACCCAGGAATCAAACCATGGTGTCCTGCATTGCAGGTGGTTCCTTTACCAACTGAGCTATCAGGGGAATGTGATAAGTTATCTTAAACATGACAATTCCAGAGAAAACTTCATCTATTTATTTATTCTAGATTCATAAAATCCTGAAGGACTGATAGATAAAGGACTTGAAAATTTTCATAACAGACGGGACACAGGAATATATAGAAACTAAAAGCACTACAATTGTACTTTTGTTTTGGAAAAAAAAAACAAAAAACTTTACCTTCCACTTGAATCAAGGACAAAATGAATTCTCAGCAGCCTGACTGAGATTCCATTTGCTCATGGCAATTTTTGGCACAAAGTAAGTGCACTCTGACCAAACTGAGTGCCATATAGATATTTGAAATTAGGTGAAAGGTGTAGTTTTTCCACTAGGTTTCAGGTGAAGCTTCCCAGAAAAATGGTGGTAATAACGCTAACTACGACAGGTTAGCTGGCTGGCCAGAGGCAAGGAGCTTCTCTTGAGAGTTTGTTTTCTTGTGCAGCAAATTACTTGCCATCCAGAAATGTGATAAGCACCAAGGTCACCAGAAAAGACAAAACAGATTTTTTTTCTTCAAGAACCTAATAAATCATCAAGAGACCATTACCACCAGATGTGCTAAGTGCAGTAACAGACATATTTTCAAGACAAGAGGCAACCAACCCAGTCTGAGGATCCTAGGAAATCTTGGAACAGGTTACTTCAGAGATGGACCTGAAAGGCTGGCAGAAGGAAGGAAAGGGGTGGAGTAAGGAGGGAGAAAAGAATAGCAGAGAAAAGGAAAAGCACAGATGAAGGGCAGAAAAGAGAAGTAGCGTGCAGCGGGAAAACTCAAGCTACTCGGGTTACCAGAGTCTGTGTAAAATGAGCTTACAAAGGCAGCTGTTGGGGCAGATTGATGCCTGATCTTAATGAATCTTCAAGGGTCTCTTCAGACACTTAGATCTTACCCAGAGTGCAATGGAAAGGCCTTAAACGATTTTAAGACCCGATCATAATATTGATCACTGTTGGCTGATTAACTTATTATTTTTCAGATTTCTTATTTTGTATAATTCCCTCTAACTTCTAGTGTTTTCAAATGGTTATATATTTTTAATTTAAAAAAAAGAAGCCATTTACCCAAAGAAATATGATTGATTCCCTACTTGCAAAATGAGGCAGTTTTGTTTTCCTACCTTTCTTCCTTCTTTCTGTTGCATTTGTGAGTGAAATCTTGTCTTGGAGTTTGGACTGTGTGGGTGTGCGCTCAGTGGATCAGTCATGTCCAACTCTTTGTGACCTCATGGACTGTAGCCCACCAGGCTTCTGTGTTCATAGGATTTCCCAAGCAAGAATACTGGAGTGGGCTGCCATTTCTTTCTCCAGGGCATCTTCCCAACCCAGAGATTGAAACTGCATCGCTTGTGTCTCTGGCACTGGCGGGAGGATTCTTTACCACTGTGCCATCGTATCCTTTCACTGATCATTATCACATTATTGTGCATGTTTCATCTTTGTAGAAGCAATGGTGCTCGCACTTTGCCTATAGCTGTCTCTATAACGATCGTGTAAGCACCATGATAGCTAAAAGCACAATATTGCTTTACTTCTTGAGGTACCATTTAGCTACACACTGTAACTTTGGTGACTGGTTCCCCTGGGGGCAGTGAATGCAGCAGCTGCAGCAGTTCTAATTAAGTGATTATGATATTTATTCTGCACCCTAGTATATAGTTTTGTTTGCATTCTTAAGGTCTTTATTCTTCTCTAACATTATTAGGTATTACTGCAACCATGAAATTAAAAGATGCTTGCTCCTGGGAAGAAAAGCCATGGCCAACCTAGATAGGGTATTAAAAAGCAGAGACATTACTTTGTTGACAAATGTCCATCTAGTCAAAGCTATGGTTTTTCTACTAGTCATGTATGGATGTGAGAGTTGGACTATAAAGAAAGCTGATTCGCAAAGAATTGACGCTTTTGAACTGTGGTGTTGGAGAAGACTCTTGAGAGTCCCTTAGACTACAAGGAGACCCAACCAGTCAATGGTAAAGGAAATCAGTCCTGAATATTAATTTGGAAGGACTGATGTTGAATATGAAACTCTCATACTTTGGCCACCTGATGCAAAAAAACTGACTCATTTGAAAAGATCCTGATTCTGGGAAAGACTGAAGGTAGGAGGAAAAGGGGATGACAGAGGATGAGATGGCAAGCTCTGGGAGTTGGTGATGGACATGGAAGCCTGGTGTGCTACAGTCCATGGGGTCACAAAGAGTCTGACACAACTGAACGAATGAACTGAAATTGAGTAAGTAGCGTCTTTTCTAGTGGTGCTACTTGGTAAAGAACATGCCTGCCAAGACAGGAGACTTAAGAGACATAGGTCTGACCCCTGGGTCAGGAAGATCCCCTGAAGAAGGGAATGGTAACCCACTCCAGGATTCTTGCTTGGAGAATTCCATGGACAGAGGAACCTGGCGGGCTACAGTCCATAGGGTTGCAAAGAGTCAGACACCACTGAAGTGACATAGCATGCACGCATGAGTAGTCAGTGTTTCCTAAGAAGTGTGAAATAATTTCTAAGCTGTCATTTATTTTAAACATCCATATTCTCTAAATTTCACACATAAAAATGAAACTTCATCTAAGAAGTAAAGTCAGGTAATATTCACTATTCTTTGAACTCAAACATTTTCCCAGTGTTTTCACATCTCTTTTATAGAGAAGCATAACAGTACCCTTGCCTGGAGAATCCCATGGAGGGAGGAGCCTGGTAGGCTACAGTCCATAGGGTTGCAAAGAGTTGGACACGACTTCACTTTCACTTTCACTTTCATAAAATGGTTTGGATTTCTCTTTTTCATTGCTTTGTTTTGGTAACATTTATTTTCCCTCTTTTTCTGGATGTTTTCTCTTGAAGTTCAAGACTTTCTCCAGAATTGGATATTTCGATATTTACTTTCTGCTGTTTATTTGTTTTGGTTTTGTTGGTTTAGTAGCTCAGTCATGTCTGACTCTTGCAACCCTATGGACTGTAGCCCACCAAGATTCTCGTCCACAGATCTTTCCAGGCAAGAATTCTGGAGTGGGTTGCCATTTCCTTTTCTAGTATTTACTTCCTGGTACTATATAAATTTTCTAAGCTGCAGATTCATTGCTCTTCAGCTCAAGAGTTTATTTATTTATTTATTAACTATTGCTCCTGTTTCATTAGTTCTAGAGTATTTTCTAGGAATACAAAGAAGGGGACCACCCACCTCTCATTCAGAAACATATGATAGTCCCGCTTGCTAAGCAAGAGATTTATTCTTGAAAAGCACAATCTCTCTGAACAAAGCAGAACCGGGACCTTATATATGATTTTGGGAAACATGGAGTTGAGGGGCAAAACCAATACAATATTGTAAAGTAATTAACCTCCAGTTAAAATAAATAAATCTATATAAAAAAATAAAACATTCTTAAAAAGTGGAGGTGTCAGGGATGAGCTGATATTTTGGCTGTAAAGTGTGATTATGAAAGTGAGTTGTCCAGAGTTTGTTCATTTCCCATGATATCCTCTTGACTGCTCATTGACCCAGGTGGTCAATGTCCCTCTTATTGTATCATACCTCCACAAGAGTTCAGGCAAATGGTGTCTGAGAACAGGGAACATAAGAGGATCACATGGACACACTGCTTCTCTGCATGTACCCCAAGTGTTGGGTATATCCCAAATGTGGGGCAATTCCACAGCGTGCTTATTTATCTCTGCCTATGAGTGCATTTTTGACTTGATTTGAGCTCAGCACAGACAAAGATTATGTAATCTAGTAAATTACTAGATGACTGGTATCTAGTGAAATCTCAGCATAGAGTGAGTGCAGTTCAGTTCAGTCGCTCAGTCATGTTCGACTCTTTGCGACCCCATGAACCGCAGCACGCCAGGCCTTCCTGCCCATCACCAACTCCCAGAGTTCACCCAAACTCATGTCCATCGAGTCAGTAATGCCATCCAACCATCTCATCCTCTGTCGTCCCCTTCTCCTCCTGCCCTCAATCTTTCCCAGCATCAGGGTCTTTTCAGATGAATCAGCTCTTCCCATCAGGTGGCCAAAGTATTGGAGTTTCAGCTCATGATGTACTAAACAAGTCAGGACAGTAGTTCAAAGTAGCCAAAGTAGTGGCTTTCTAATAATGGAATTTTAGACATTGTCTGGAGACACTGGGAAGCACTTTGCTTAATGAGTCCTTCCCTCCTGATAGGTGACTCCATTTAGACATCCAGGTGTCCTTTATCATTAGAATAGTAGCTGGATGTGTGCAGTGATCACAGATAGCCACAAGGATAGGCCAGGTCAGGTCTCAGTGGCCCCTGACCTCACTCAAGTGTACTCATTGTAAAGTTCAGTTTGAGGATTTTCCTTAATTTTTTCAATTGTTTGTTATAACAGATCATTATTACTTTTTCTGTAATTTCTGCTAAAATTGTAGTATTTCTATTGTCTTATATAGTGTACATTTTATTCAATGAAGAGTTGTCCCAGATAACATTCTTGCAAAAATATAATTTTTAAATTAACTTAAAATTTCAGTAAAATTTTTAAAATTAATTTATAATGATCAAAACTACAATGAAGTATCACCTCACACCAATCAGAATGGCCATGATTCCAAAATCTGCAACAATAAATTTTGGAGAGGGTGTGGAGAAAAGGAAACTCTCTTGCACTGTTGGTGGGGATGTAAACCAATACAGCCACTATGGAGAACATGAGTTCTCCAACTCATGATGGACATGAGTATGGAGATTCCTTAGCAAACTAGGAATGAAACTACCATATGACCCAGCAATCCCACTACTGGGTATATACCCATAATTCAAAAAAACCACGTGTACCCCAATGCTTATTGCATCACTATTTACGATAGCTCAGACATGGACACAATCTAGATGTCCATTGACAGATGAAGGGATGAAAACATTGTGTGCAATAGAATATTACTTGGCTATAAAAAGGAATGGATTTGAGTCAGCTGAAGTGAGGTAGATGAACTTAGAGCCTGTTATACAGAGTGAAGTAAGTCAGAAATATAAAAACAAATATCATGTAACATACATATATGGAATCTAGGAAAAAATGGCGCTGATGAGCCTATTTGCAGGGCAGGAATAGAGGCACAGATGTAAAGAATGGACTTACAGACACAGCAGGGGAAGGAGAGGGTGGAATGAATTGAGAGAGTGGCACTGATACATGTACACTCCTATGTGTAAAACAGACAGCTAGCAGGAAGCTACTGTATACACAGCGAGTTCAGCCTGGTGCTCTGTGATGACCTGGAAGGATGGGATGAGGAGGGGAGGATGGAAGCTCAGAGGGAGGGGATATCTGCATACTCATGGCTGGTTCACGTTATTGTAAGGCAGAAACCCACCTACCATTGTAAAGCAGTGATCTTCCAATTAAAAATTAATCTCCAAAAAAGTAGGCAAAATATAAAATTCAATTAAAACACAAAGTTATTTGTAGAATGTCCAGCAATTAAATGTACAAAATCTACTTTTGAAGATTAAAAGAATTAAATTACAAGATTATAAGAATAAAATTACCAATATATGTGATTATGTGTTAAATTAATAAAAATCCAATTTCATCTTTTTTTTTCAATGAAGTAAGTATTTTTATTATGTATTAGGAGGAGCCTAGAGATAACCAGTAACATTTTAGTCAAGTCTGAAGAGTGAAGACTGAGCGCTGAAGAATTGATGCTTTTGAACTGTGGTGTTGGAGAAGACTCTTGAGACTCCCTTAGACAAGGAGATACAATCAGTCCATCCTAAAGATCAGTCCTGAATGTTCATAGAAGGGCTGATGCTGAAGCTGAAACTCCAATACTTTGGCCACCTGATATGAAGAACTGACTCATTTGAAAAGACCCTGATGCTGGGAAAGATTGAAGGCTAAAGGAGAAGGGGACGACAGAGGATGAGATGGTTGGATGGCCTCACTGACTCAATGGACATGAGCTTGATAAAAGTCTGGGAGTCAGTGATGGACAGGGAGGCCTGGCATGCTGCAGTCCATGGGGTGGCATAGAGTCAGACATGACTGGGTGACTGAACTAAACTGAACTGAAGATTGAATGAGAATTTGCTATTGGATGAATAGCAATAGATAAATGGATGAATTGGTGTTAGGTGAAATGTAAATCTTGTAGGCAGCCTAGCTCTCATGTCATTAATAGATAAAAGCAGCTTACATTCTAATGAAATAGGAGAAAAAAGAAATCTTGGCCCTCATCACCTACCTGTAGCTTGTACCATGTGACCTTGGCAAGTCTTCAGCTGGAAGCCTGGTGTGCTTTCACCAGCTACCCCTTGAGGAGAGATTTTAAACTGTCAGAAGCCAAACTGCAATCATTTCCCTATGACATTCCCAGGAGTTTCTTAGCATGGTGCTTGAAAATAGTTTTTGCCTACTCCTGGTGTCAGCCTAACTGGGGATGGTATGGAGTTTGCCAAGTGAACTGAATCCTAAAATCAGGGTGAAGCACCATGTTTCACTCCAAACTGAAGGGATTCCCAGATGCAGAGATTTCAGTGTTAACACTCTGAATGTTGCTCAAAACAAATAGGTTGCTCTACTGAAATAGAGTCTAGATTTGCTTAAAGAATTTTCTTTCCTCCCTTTCTCATTCCCTCCAGATTTCCTTCCTTCTTTCTTTCCTTTTCTCCATCCTTTCTTTTTTCCTTCTTCTATCCAAGTTCTTTTTAAACAATTGTTCAGATTCTCCAATTCAATTGAAAGAAAACCAGACTTCATCTAGTAACTCCATCTCTTAATTAGCTTTTATTTTTCCAGCACTTAAAATTCATTCAGATGTTAATACTGCAGTGAGTGATGAGAGATTTTTAAACCCTGAGTGGTTATGAGCATGAACTAAGAGTCCAGTTCCTCCAGAGACTAATGATTAGTAACCGGAAGTGAGTGTCATGGATCCCAGCTCCTCAAAAAAATTATTTTCCATAATAACTGGTTATTCAATTGAAAAAATATCTCTCTTAACTATTTAATGGCAGGGAAGACTAAACTATGATATCTTAGAATTGATGGGACGTTTTGAGATCAACTAGAACACAGTGTTTCCAGCTCTTTCCTGAAGAACAAAGACTTCCTTGGAAGGTCTGACGTCAAGGGTAAGAATTTGACAGAGCAGTTTGGATTTCTAGCTCCCATTTTCATTTTTACTTGGAATAGCCTTGATTTCATTTGGTAAAAGTGTAGTAAAGTATTGTGTGGGATGATGTCTCATTGTAGCTTTTATCTGCAGTCTTTGATGACCGGTGATGGTGAGCACCTTTCCATATACTGGTTAGCTATTTGTATGTATTCTTTAAAGAAACGTCTATTCAGATGCTTTGTAGATTTAAAATCAAGTTATTTGAGTTTGGGGTGGGGGCTATTGTGTTGTTTAAGTTCCTTTTATTCTAGTGAAATAAACCAGACTCAGAAAAACAAGAACTGCATGATCTCACTTATATGTAGAATGTAGAGGGTCAACGGAGAAGGCAATGGCACCCCACTCCAGTACTCTTGCCTGGAAAATCCCATGGATGGAGGAACCTGGTAGGCTGCAGTCCATGGGGTCACTAAGAGCTGGACATGACTGAACGACCTCACTTTCATTTTTCACTTTCATGCATTGGAGAAGGAAATGGCAGCCCACTCCAGTGTTCCTGCCTGGAGAACCCCAGGGACGGGGGAGCCTGGTGGGCTGCCGTCTATGGGGTCGCACAGAGTCGGACATGACTGAAGCGACTTAGCAGCAGCAGGAGAGGGTCAAACCCATAAAAGTAGAGAATAGAACAGTGATTACAAGGGACTTGGTAATGGAGGGTTCAGAAGATATTGGCCAAAGGGTTCCAAATTTCAGTTACACCAGATGAATACAGGGTCAAATGATGTACAACAGAATGAATATAGTTAATAATATTGTATTGAACACTTAACATTCGCTGAGGGGGTAGGCGTTAAGTGTTCTCTCCAAAAAGTTGATGGAGAGTGCTATGTGAGGTGATAGATATGCTAATAGCCTTAATTGTGATAATTATTTTGCAGTATATTCATATATCAAAACATCAAGTTGTAGACCTTAAATGTATACAATTTTTATTTGCCATGGAACTCTCAGTAAGGCTGGGGGAAAATGTTCTGTGCAGTGCTTTATTACTGTCGATAATGTGTTTCACATCTCAATAAAGACGGGGGGGTGGGGTGGGTAACAAACTGCCCCAACTCTCTCACTTTATGAAGACAAAAAGTACAGCCTAGAAGACAATAGAGCTTAGGAGAAGCTGGAGAGGGAGTTTGCACTATGTTGTATGGTTTGGGGCACATTTATGAATTATGGAAGTCTCTCTCTCCTGTCTCCTGCGTCTTTCTCTACCTGGGTCGACAAAAGTGAGAGAGGGTGAAGTTCTGACATTGCCATTCTTTCAAGGATGCCCATGATATATGTGGAAGTTCCATGAAAAATATATGACATTTCTTCCCGTACTTTGAATGTGTTCTTTCTGTACTCACTTTCTTCCTAGGATCTTTGCCCTCTGCTAGCGCTCATACATAGTCCATTTGAGTCTGAGGACTGGGAAAAGTCCCTGCATTGGGCTGCAGGATCTCTAGTCTCCTGGAAGGAAGGATCTTTCTCTTCCACCCTCGCTGATCAAATGTCACCACAATTATCTGACTGCTGGAAATAGCTCTGGCACTTTTTGACACTGTGCGGCTCTGGAGTTCCTGTCTGATGAATTTCTGCTTCACCCTTTCAGCCTCTTCTTCTTTGGGCGCTGTGCTTCATTTGCTCTAGAGCTGAAATAACAGTTGTATTTCAGCTCCTTGTCCTGGCCAAACTCACCTTTCAGACAAAACCAAACCTCTTTTTTCTGTTGTTGAGCCTTTAGTGAGTTAAAACGGGCTGTTTCTGTTTTTCTCTATCACGAAGTTGTCCACACAGGCTGGTATCTCAGTCCTAACAAATTTCTATGCACGTTACGTCACTTTAGTCATGTCTGACTCTTTACGACCCTATGGACTATAGGCCACCAGGCTCTTCCGTCCGTAGGAATTCTCCAGGCAAGAACGCTGGAGTGGGTTGCCATGTGCTCCTCCAGGGGATCTTTGGACCCATGAATCAGACCCCAGTCTCTTACATCTCTTGCATTGGCAGGTGGGTTCTTTCCCACCAGCACCACCTGGGAAGTCCAACGAGTCTCTACAGCATCTTCCAATTTTGTGCCATTCACAGATTTCATGAAGAGGCCATTGTCTCCCCTTTCTGGGCCACTAGCAGAGAGATGAGCCTGTCTGGAAATTGAAGCCTCCTCCCGGCTGTAGACTTGGTCATGCACCACCCCTTTTGGTACACATTTCCCCAGGCTCTTTTCAACCCATGGGCTCAGAAATGATTTCTATAAGGGTGGGAAAGAGACCAGTGTTTGAATTCTTTCAGATGTACCAGGGGCCATAGAAAGGACAAGAGTTTTGGGGTCTCTCCAAATCAACTCCTGGTTGGCCCTGACCTCACTGTGTGACTGTGTCATAGAACATTAAAGGCTCCCAGACTCTGAAAATGAAACTGGAGCTACTGACAATGCCTTCCAAGAATTTTTGTGAAGACTAAGGTGCGTGAGCCAGTACATGAAACACCTAACAAAGGTCTGCTTTATACCAGGGATTCAACAAAATTTGACAGTTGATTCTTTCATCCCAACAATGTATATTAAGGATTTGTAACTGCTGCTGCCTGTGGCCAGCCTGTGTTCCCTGACCTTGACTATCTCGGTAACTCACCAGCCCACGGTCTATGACCTACATTTCCTTCGAAGAGCTTTCTTGCACCACAGAGCTTATCTTGCTGTCCAAAGGACAAGCAGATGGACCAAGGAAGGAATGCCCACCAGGCAGCTGCTCTTAACCCATGAACAAAGGCATCCAGGCAAAAATACTCCCACTTCTCAACCCTTGTTTGGATAATTCCAAGGTGCCTTTTCCACATTGGCTCTAGATTCCTTGAAACACATCCAATTTTCAGTTTTCCAAAATGATAACTGGCTTCACAGTACCCCCTTTACCATTTGTCCTCTCACCCCTGATCTAAGATAGTTTAAGGTCACACAGTCTGAGAACTATTCCTAGGGCAGCATGAAGTACTTGATGAAATACCAGTCTCTCCTCTACCTCTTCTCCAGTCCATCTAAGTGTCTGGACTTGGGCCAGGTGACTGCTTAGTGGTTTGCACCTATAGTAGGATTTTGCATCTATTAAATGACTAGAAGCACCTTTCAAGATTTTTTGGTCACATATGAGAAAATGTGATTGGCTTCTACACACTAGGAAAAACACTTAAGAGCTTTGTCATTATTAAAGTCATAGTCTGTATACTTATTGATTACCTATTGATTTTCTGTCTTAAATATTGCTTAGCAGGGAATTGTCCCCAAGGGTAGACTAATATGGGAAGAATAAGGGTGGTAAATAGTGGGTGAGAGATGAGGGTAGAGATTTTCCATGCCAGAAGTGATAAGAGGAGATGGAAAGTCGGTGGTGGGGTGGGGGGGGGGGGTGGTGGTGATCCTTAGGAGTAGGGTCATCATGGAAAGATGGAGCCCAGAGTCAACACCGTGGGACAGGGATCAGAAGAAGGTCAGGGATTAGTGAGGCGGTTCTAGGAGGATTCCAAGACTTTACAGTTTGCCTTTCAGTGCCACCAAGGATTACACCTTTACAAGAGCCATCAATACTGAGTGCTAACTATGACCTGGGCAGCAGAGAGCAAGCTGGCCTGTGGGAGGAGAATCAAGACAGACAGCCTCCTCCAGATTCAGAAAACAGGACAACGGTGTTACAACCCATCCTCTGCTCAGCGTGTGAGCATCTCTGCCCTTGAATTCCACCAGTTTCACACAGCTGCCTCCTCTTTTTGTCATTATGGCTTCACTGCTGACTTAACTCCCTTCTCAACATAGGTATCACCCCTGTTTCTGTGCCAGCTCATCCATTGTTGGCTGACCTGGAGCAGAAAATAGGTTGCTTAATAAATGGTCCCAGCAGCAGTACAATATGGTCTATTTCTAGGTCAGCTGTACCTGGTGGGGAGGGAACAATGGCCTCGTGGATAAAAGGAAATGTGCTACCTATTAGGAGTGTCATCCCTTAGATGGTTAATTAACCAGAGACCTGAGAGCCCAACTCAGAGAGCATCCTCTGAAGATGAAAGGGAAGTGGTGGGACTACAGCAAGCTGTAGGGGATAACCTTGGATGTTCTGTAAAGAGCTGGTCATGCAGAAGGCTTCGTGGAGAGTGACTGATGTCACATTTATACAGTACAGAGCATTGTACTTTCTCACTGCTGTGGGCCTTTTGGGGAGGAGCTGTTTAATCCACTAGGACATTCAATCAAGTCCTTTTGAAAGTTTCTGGTCCTCCATGTTCCCTTTATCCAAGCAGGTCACCTTCCTCGAGTCCCTGCCCAGGGAGCCAGTGCCACATAATAATAGTCTGGGTGCCCTGTGTACCTCAGCAACTCCCCTTGACCTCCCTGTCTTGACTCTTCACACATTTTACTTCCTGACTATTTCTGAGTCTTGACACTTTCTGACTGTACTACTTACAAAATCCACTATCTATTGGGCATTTTCTATAAATAAGTACTCAGTAAATATTAGCTATTACTTCTGTTATCAACTGTTAGTTTTATTTTATAGTTATAGAATAATGCTTTCAAATGCATAATAGTAAATAATACATTATATTATTATAACTATATATTTATATAAATTTAGATATACAACTTATAAACTATAAATATTGTAGATATAATTATTCATGCATTATCATTGATTAATGCTATTGTTGATAACTACTGTCATTATTATTTTAACTTATCACCATATTCATATCCATGTTATTTTATGTGAATGCTCCATCCTATGATGCATATGAAATTATTCTCATTTTATGAATGGGAAAATTGAGATTTAAGAAGATACAATGATTGCCCCATGGTGACACAGCTCATAGTAACTGGTGGAACAAGAATTACATTAAATCTCATGACTCACAAATCCACTTTCTTTCTCACTCTCTTCTTACCCCCGCTCCCCTTTCCTTTTCTTTTTCATGTACAATAACACACTTGAAATCCCAACTTGGATCTGCGATTTCTCTGAGGAAGGAACAGTGACTAAGAATCCAGATCATGGGAGGTGATCAGAAATTCTGTAACATCCACCTGCCAGAGAGGAAAGCCCAGCTCCTAAAACCAAGATGGGCAGTGAGCCCTTCTGCATCTGGTCCAGGGGTTATCAGCCTTGGCACTATGACACTGGGGGCTGACCTGGGTACTGCAGGATGTTGAGCAGCAGCCTTGACCATTACCCACTAGACAACAGTAGCACTTACCCAGAATTGTGAAAACCCAAACTTCTCCAGACATTGCGGAACATCCCTCATGGAGGAAATTCACCTTCAGTTGTGGATGACTCATCTAAGTTAACTGGAGGAAAACCAGGAGGAAATGGTGAAAAATAGCGTTGAGTAAAAGTGACAAAATGATGACAAATGATGTTGAATAAAATAATCTTCTGATGCTGAAGTTGAAGCTCTGATACTTTGGCCATCTGATGTGAAGAGCCAACTCACTGGAAAAGACCCTGATGCTGGGAAAGATTGAAGGCAAAGGGGGAAGTGGGCAGCAGAGGATGAGATGGTTAGATAGCATTACCAACTCAATGGGCACGAATTTGAGCAAACTCTGGGAGACAGTGAAGGACAGAGGAGCCTGGTGTGCGGCAGTCCATGGGGTTACAAAGAGTTGGACATGACTTAGTGACTGAGAAAAACAACAAAGGCATCTTCAAAGGAAGGACTATGGAAAGCTTGCTGCTTGGCAAGATTGTAGAATTCAGTGTTGGAAGAACTTAGCTGGGCTCTAGCTTTGCCCCGATGCCTGCACTTGATCAACTCCATGTGGACAAGGCAGTCTGACTCTCATTCTGAGTACCTTCAGCAGGGTAAATGAGGTGTCATGGACTGGATGTCAGTGTCCTTCCAAAATTCATACGTTGAAGCCCTAACCTCTGAAGTCCCAGTATGATGGTATTTGGAAACTGAACCTCGAGAAGTAATTAAGATTTAGAGATCATGAAAGTTGAGGTCTTTATGATGGGATTAACACTCTTATAAGAATAGCATCAGAGAGCTTGTTCTCTTCCTATTGGCCATGTGAAGACACAGCTAGAAGGAAGCTGTCTGTAAGCCAGGAAAAGTGTTCTCACCAGAGCTCACCATGCTGGTCCCCTGATCTCAGACTTTCAGCCTCCATAATTGTGAAAAAAATAAGTTTTTTGTTTAAGCTGAATAATCTATGTTATTTTGTTATGGTAGCTAGAGTAAACTAATACATAATCATCCTGCTTATGGCTCTGGACTTTCTAAGGGAATTAACTGAAGTAAATTGGAAAACTGTAAAGTGGCATAATGTAGTCACTTTTGTTGACAGTTATTAGTTTCAAGAACATTTAGCAATTAACTGCTTATGAAGTTTAAGCAAGGTCTGGTCCTACTGGACCCATTTTGCTGAAGAAATCATATAACTGTAATTAACGCATTGCAGTTATGGCATAGAAGCCTGCTAAAAACTTGAATTTAGTGTACACTTGATGAGTTCCTTTCATCATTTTATAGTGAGTGAACAAGTCAGACTCAGAACTTGCCCTCATAGAGCTTACATTAAGGTACATGTACAAACCTGACTTATAAGATTGAGTCAATTCAAATAATGAACAGAATAAAAGCATAGATTTTTTTTATTACAATTTTTAAATGCTCTGTGGGAGAAATTCAGAACTTCATCACTGTACATACTAGTGGATATCTCTTTAAAAGCAGAAACACCCTTACTGGTATCCACAGTTAGTGACTGAATTGCCTAAGAAGACTTTCATCTTAAATAATTAGCAATATTAGCATTATTCCCCAAGTCGTGTCCAACTCTTTGCGATCCCATGGACTGTCTGGTAGCACAGCTGGTAAAGAATCCACCTGGAATGCAGGAGACCCCTGTTCAATTCCTGGGTTGGGAAGATCCCCTGGAGAAAGGAATGGCTACGCATTCTAGTATTCTGGCATGGATAATTCCATAGACTGTATAGTCCATGGGGTTGCAAAGACTAGGACACAACTGAGCAGCTTTCACTTTCATGGACAGACTGTAGCTTGCCAGGATCCTCTGTCCATGGAATTCTTCAGGCAAGAATACTGGGGTGGGTAGTGGTTCCCTTCTCCAGGGGATCTTCCCAACCCAGGGATCAAACCCGGGTCTCCTGCATTGCGGGCAGATTCTTTAGCAGCTAAGCCATGAAGGAAGCCAGTATGCACTATTAGAGGCAATAAAATAAAGCAATGAATCATGACATCAGTGTTTTCCTGGAAATTGCTAAACTCCTTTTTTCCCATATTCAGTGCATGAAACCAGAAGCAGAACTGAGCAAGTACTTGTCCTTTTGCTGCTGCCAGCACTACACAGTGCTGGCCAAGGAAGGGCTCAGTGGGAGGGATTGGAGCAAAACAGAATACGCATCTCAAAGAACATTTATTCACAGACAAGTATGAAATATCCAGCATGTGTCAGGCACGGGTGCTGGTTGGCAGAGTACCTAACTTTTATAATTGCAAGAGTTTCTGGTTTACAAAACCTGTCCCACTCATAATCTCATTCATTTCTCATTTGCTTATCAAATGAAATGAGCTCAAAAGCAAATAGAAGTTTTTATTCTCACTGAATAAATAAGAAAGCCAGGGCATAAGGAGAATCAATGATATGTTCATCATCAGTATCTGGTAAGGGGAAGAGCAGAGATTCACATGCAGCTTAGTTTTGGGCACCATACAATGGGCTTTCACTGTACCATGTGAGGCCACATCCCATCAACACACACTTCCCTCAAGCATACTAGTAATCATGCAACATTGTAGCCCTGTGTGATGTCTTTAACTTGATAGGCACATTTGATGACCACTAAAATCCATTTGCTAAACTGTCCTGGTCAAATAAAATCCATTTGCTAAACTGTCCTGGTCAAATCTTTTCTAAATCATACAGTCAAAATTACTCCTTTTTTCATCTCCATTAAATTTCAGTTCAGTTCATTTGCTTAGGTGTGTCTGACTCTTTGCAACTGCATAGAATGCAGTACACCAAGCTCCCGGAGCTTGCTCAAACTCATGTCCATCAAGTCAGTGATGCCATCCAACCATCTCATCCTCTGTCATCCCCTTCTCCTGCCTTCAGTCTTTCCCAGCATCAGGGTCTTTGCCAATGAGTCAGTTCTTCGCATCAGGTGGCCAAAGTATTGGAGCTTCAGCTTCAGCATCAGTCCTTCCAATGAAAATTCAGGACTGACTTCCTTTAGGAGGGACTGGTTTGATCTCCTTGCACTCTCAAGAGTCTTTGCCAACACCACAGTTCAAAAGCATTAATTCTTTGGTGCTCAACTGTCTTTATAGTCCAACTCTTTTTTTCATCTTGATTCAATTTACTTTTATTCAGCAAAATAGGTACATGTAGGATCTACTTCATATGTGAGCAAAAGTGCAAAAGGTGGAATGTATTGGGCTTTTTGAGTATTGAGAGGGCACTCACTTTGGCAGAGTGAGCAGCATGTTTTAGGAGATAGGATCAGAAGAATAGAAGATGGATTCAGACTGTTAGATGGACCGGTGATATCATAATATATCATTCTGTTTGAGTTCCCATAGCAAAATGCCACACACTGGATGGCTTAAACAGCAGAAATGTATTATTGCACAGTTTTAGGGACTAGAAGTTCCAGATATTGGTCTGCCAGGGTCAGTCATTGGTGAAGGTTCTCTTCTTGGCTTGCTAATGGCCGTGCTTTCACTCGTCCTTACCTCGCCTTCCTCCTACCTGCTGTCTAAGAGAAGAGAGCTCCCTAGTGTCTCATCTTATGAAGACACATACTAATGGATCAAAGTTTCTTATGACCTCATTTAACCTTTTTTATTTCCTTGAAGGACCTATCTCCAAATGCAGTCATAAAGGAAATTAGGTAGTCAACATAAATATTTTTTTGGGGGGAGAATGCAAACATCTCATCTCACTCGCTAGTAAAGTAATGCTCAAAATTCTCCAACCCAGGCTTCAACAGTACACGAACTGTGAACTTTCAGATGTTCAAACTAGTTTTAGAAAAGGCAGAGGAACCAGAGATCAAATTGCCAACATCTGCTGGACTATAGAAAAAGCAAGAGAGTTCCAGACAAACATCTACTTCTTTATTGACTATACCAAAGCCTTTGACTGTGTGGATCACAATAAATTGTGGAAAATTCTGAGAGAGATAGGAATACCAGACCACCTGACCTGCCTCTTGAGAAACCTGTATGCAGGTCAGGAAGCAGCAGTTAGAACTGGACATGGAACAACGACTGGTTCTAAATAGGAAAGGGAGTACGTCAAGGCTATATATTGTCACCCTGCTTATTTAACTTATATGCAGAGTACATCATGAGAAACGCCGGACTGGAAGAAACACAAGCTGGAATCAAGATTGCCGGGAGAAATATCAATAACCTCAGATATGCAGATGACACCACCCTTATGGCAGAAAGTGAAGAGGAGCTAAAAAGCCTCTTGATGAAAGTGAAAGGGAAGGGAAAGGGAAGTCGCTCAGTCGTGTCCGATTCTTAGCGACCCCATGGACTGCAGCCTACCAGCCTCCTCCATCCATGGGATTTTCCAGGCAAGAGAACTTCAGTGGGGTCCCATTGCCTCCTGAAAGAGGAGAGTGAAAAAGTTGGCTTAAAGCTCAATATTCAGAAAACGAAGATTATGGCATCCGGTCCCATCACTTCATGGGAAATAGATGGGGAAACAGTGGAAACAGTGTCAGACTTTATCTTCTTGGGCTCCAAAATCACCGCAGATGGTGACTGCAGCAATCAAATTAAAAGACGCTTACTCCTTGGAAGAAAAGTTATGACCAACCTAAATAGCATATTCAAAAGCAGAGACATTACTTTGCCAACTAAGGTCTGTCTAGTCAAGGCTATGGTTTTTCCTGTGGTCATGTATGGATGTGAGAGTTGGACTGTGAAGAAGGCTGAGCGCCAAAGAATTGATGCTTCTGAACTGTGGTGTTGGAGAAGACTCTTGAGAGTCCCTTTGACTGCAAGGAGATCCAACCAGTCCATTCTGAAGGAGATCAACCCTGGGATTTCTTTGGAAGGAATGATATTAGTGCTGAAACTCCAGTACTTTGGCACCTCATGCAAAGAGTTGACTCATTGGAAAAGACTCTGATGCTGGGAGGGATTGAGGGCAGGAGGAGAAGAGGAAAACAGAGGATGAGATGGCTGGATGGCATCACTGACTCGATAGACATGAATCTGAGTGAACTCCGGGATTTGGTGATAGACAGGGAGGCCTGGTGTGCTGTGATTCATGGGGTCGCAAAGAGACGGACACGACTGAGTGACTGAACTGAACTGAACTGAACAAATATTTACTGAATGTCATCCATGTTCAGGTCAGCTCAGTTCATTTCACTCGGTCATGTCTGACTCTTTGAGATCCCATGGATTGTGGCACACCAGGCTTCCCTGTCCACCCAGCTCCTGGACTTTGCTCAAACTAATGTCCTTCAAGTCAGTGATGCCATCCAACCGTCTCATCCTCTGTCGTCCCCTTCTTCTCCTGCTTTCAATCTTTCCCAGCATCAGGGTCTTTTAAAATGAGTCAGTTGTTCACACCAGGTGGCCAAAGTATTGGAGTTTCAGCTTCAGCATCAGTCCTCCCAATGAATATTCAGGACTGATTTCTTTTAGGATTGACTGGTTTGATCTTCTTGTAGTCCAAGGGACTCTCAATAGTCTTTTCCAACACCACAGATCAAAATCATCAATTCTTCAGAGCTCAAATTTCTTTATAGTCTATCTCTCACATCCATACATGACTACTGGAAAAACCATAGCTTTGACTACATGGGCCTTTGTCAGCAAAGTAATATCCCTGCTTTTTAATATGCTGTCTAGGTGGGTCATAACTTTTCTTCCAAGGAGCAAGCGTCTTTAATTTCATGGCTGCAGTCACCGTCTACAGTGATTTTGGAGCCCAAGAAAATAAAGCCATTCATGTGCAAGATACAAATTTAGGCATTGGAAATTTAGAAGTGAACAGAAGGAATAAAATATGTGCTTTGCTTGAGCTAACATTATACTGGGAGAGACTGGTATTAAACAAGTAAATAGGTATATGGTAAGGCTTCAGACTGGGATTGTATGATAGGAAGAAAATTCAAATGAGGTAAATGATAAGAAAGTGGTGAAGAAAGTGCCACTTCAGAATACATGCTTGGGGAGGACTCTCTAGAGAAGGGATGTTTGAGGAAAGACCTGAGCAAAACTTTGAGTTCCATCAACTCCCCTTTAATCTCAGTAGGACACAAAGCCTGATGGTAGATCCTTGTCATAAATGTAATTCACAAATCAAGAAACAGAGCAGAATCACACATCCCACATAAAGTGCCTTTCACTGTTTTCATCTTTATTGGAGTATGATCGATATACAATGTTGCGTTAGTCCCTGCTGTACCGTAAAGTGAATATCCACTCTTCACTCTCAGCTATCTGTAAGGCCTCCACAGACAACCACTTTGCCTTTTTGCATTTATTTTTCTTAGGGATAGTTTTCATCACCGCCGCCTGTACAATGTTATGAACCTCTGGCCATAGTTCTTCACGCATTCTGTCTACCAGATCCTATCTTTTACATGAATGTATCACCTCCACTACATAATCATAAGGGATTTGATTTAGGTCATACCTGAATGGTCTAGTGGTTTTTCCTACTGTATTCAATTTAAGCCTGAATATTGCAGTAAGGAGCTGATGATCTGAGCCACAGTCAGCTCCAGGTCTTGTTTTTTATGACTGTATAGAGTGTCTCTATCTTCACCTGCAAAGGATATAATGACTGATCTTGATATTGACCATCTGGAGATGTCCATGTGTAGAGTCATCTCTTGTGTTACTGGAAGATGGTGTTTGTTATGACCAATGTGTTCTCTGGGCAAAACTGTGTTAACCTTTGCCCTGCTTCATTCTGTACTCCAAGGCCAAACTTGTCTATTACTCCAGGTATCTCTTGACTTCCCACTTTTGCATTCCAATCCCCCATGATGAAAAGGATATCTTTTTTTTTGTTTTTTATGTTAGTTCTAAAAGATTTTGTAAGTCTCCATAGACCTACAACTTCAACTTCAGCTTCTTTGGCGTTAGCAGTTGGGGTATAGTCTTGAATTACTGTGATGTTGAAGATTTGCCTTGGGGATGAACTAAGATCATTCTGTCATTTTTGAGATTGTATCCAAATAGTGTATTGTGGACTCTTTTTGTTGACTATGAGGGTTACTCAATTTCTTCTAAGGGATTCTTGCCCACAGTAGTAGATATCAAGATCATCTGAATTAAACGCATTCATTCTGGTCCATTTTTGTTATTTTCCCATATAGATTATTACAGAGAATTGAGTAGAGTTCCCCATGTTATACAGTAGATCCTTATTAATTATATACTTATATGTAATAGTGTTACATGTCAACCCTAATCTCCCAGTATATCTCTCCCCCAACTCTGGTAACCATAAGGCACTTTTTTTTTTTTTTAATGAAGTGCATACTGAAAACTCTTTCTCTGTCCATTGTATGCTCTTCCTCTGTCTGAACACCACCCCCCACTCCGAAATCAGTTATCTCAGATTCATAGAATGTACAACTGCAGAAAAAATGGGATATTAGGAATCGAAAGATCTCTCTGAAGGAGAAGCTATCCCCTGCTATTCACAAATAGTAACTGTCTCCGTATGCAAAATCTCCACCTTGTGGTCATCCAACCAGTGTTTGATCTTGATGCCAAGTGAGAAACTCACCACCCCGAGGGGAGTCAATCGTGCTGGTTAACTTTCTCTTCATCGGTCCTCTGTGCCAGACTGGACAAATGTATCCCCTCTTCTTCCACCTGTTGGACTTACATTCTCATCCAGGTCAAGGAACCTCGGCTTCTCCTTAGGTATATTGGTATAGCAGTGCTTTCCATTTTGCCTGGCTTCCTCTGGAACCATCCACACTCCTTGACTGATCTACTTCGTTGTTTGTCTGTCTGTTTGTTTTCTTTCTCTGAAAGATTTATTGAGGTGACTAATATGGGACAGAGGCTTCACAGGACAGTAAAACATCAAGATTAAGAGATGCATCACTGATCTATTATATTGAGCACCTATTAGCAGAGAAAAAATTTGAGAACAAACCCATCACAATCTGTAAAGTTTCCTTTAGTTGTTGTTTAGTTGCTCAGTCATGTCCAACTCCTCTAAGACCCCATGGACTGTAGCCTGCCAGCCTCCTCTGTCCATGGGATTTTCCAGGCAAGAATAATGGAGTTGTTTGCCATTTCCTTCCCCAGGGGACCTTCCCAAACCAGGGATCAAACCTGCATCTTCTCCATTGCAGGTGGATTCTTTATCACTGAGCCACAAGGGTGGCTTTTTTTTATTAAATAAAAATAATTAAATTTATTAAATAAAGCCCTTACTTAATTTAATACAGGACAATTGAGTTCCAGCTCTAGAGAAAAAGCCGGGGTAGGATGGTCAGAGCTAATCAGTGTGTGGCCGAGCAGGTCATTCTGACCTGAGAGAATGAGCCACATGAACAATCATAGGCTTGTGTAAAAGCACAAGCATGTTCAAAGAATTCCTCCTTCGAATTGAAGCTTAGTGGTCTAAAAGATGGCCCTGCAAAGCATTTTGGAAAACCAGGTTTGTGGATGTTTCATGTATCAAAGACCCTTTGACTATCAAGGTAATGTGACCACACAAAAGAAGACAGTCACCTCTCTTGTTTTGGAGACTAGAAATTCTAGTTGTGCTTTTTGAGATGGGATTAAATGGAGTTAGATTGTGTCTCTTCATCCCTCAGATCACATAGTCTTCATTTTTTCCAGTTCAAGGTATTTGTCCCTTGGAAACATGGATTAGATTATGTTTCTTGCAGTGTCTCACAGAGATAAAGGCAACATGTAAGTCTAAAAATTATAATAAAATGTGTGGCTTGTTAAAATTTGCAAAATGATAGCACATACAGCATTTACCTTTGTGTGCGTGCTTCATTGCTCAGTCATGTCTGATCCTTTGTGACCCCATGGATTGTAGCCCACCAGGCTACTCAGTAGGATTCTCCAGGCAAAAATACTGGAACGGTTGCCGTTTTCTCCTCCAGGGGATCTTCCCAACCCAGGGATCGAACCTGAATCTCCTGTGGCTCCTGCATTGGCAGGTGGATTCTTTATCACTGAACCATCTGGGAAGCCCAGGGTTCACCTTTGAGGATAGCTGTTTCCCTTATTTTACATATTAAGGAAAGTAGTGGGGATAGAGAATATCATGTGGGTTGTCACCATGAAATGATTACAGTTGGAAAAGGCAGACTTAGAATCCAGGTCTTCAGGCTCTAGGCTAATATCCTTTCCTCTAACTCTTAATGGTTGCACCTCAGAAAAATAAATACATTTAGATGTAAGTAGAAGGCATAAAGTAAAACTGTCTATTGTTCTGTGATCCACTGAGCCTGCAGCCGCTGCCCCTGCGTTTATTACTCATCTCCAATTCCATTTACAGTACAGTCGTCAGGATTTTTAAGAAGGATCTGAGAAGCCTGGGAGAAGTTGTCAGCTTTTCAGAGCTTCTCTAGTCTATTTCTGAGAACGTGTCTGCCTCTGAATGCAGGTAGCAGAATGCCCCAGTGAGCATGAATAAGAGGCATGGTTTTTCACTGAGATTGCTTAGTTTTTCACTGAGTCCACGGTGCCCAGTTCTCTTTCAAGCAATGCTCTGTCAAGCAGTCTGGATAAAACACTAGCTGTAAGGTCATTGGATGTGAGTGTTTCTGTTTGTTCCTTCTTTAAGAAAAGCATGAGATGGAGAGCATAAGATGGACATAACGAGGTGCTATGTCATGAAAATTTGTAAAGCTTTAGAGCATAATCAATATTCTAATTCTTAAAATTACCTTTTGTAACAGGCATTTTCAACCCCCCTTGCATGGTGGAAGAAAGTACCAGTCAAAGAGGAAAAAGAAATAATACAGTAAGAAATGAAGTGCCAGTCTATGTTTGATACAGGATATAGGATGCTTGGGGCTGGTGCATGGGGATGATCCAGAGAGATGATATGCGGTGGGAGGTGGGAGGGGGATTCAGAACTGGGAGCTTGTATACACCCGTGGTGGATTCATGTCAATGTATGGCAAAACCAATACAGTATTGTAAAGTAAAATAAAGTAAAAATAAAAATTTAAAAAATAAAAAAAATAAAAAAAATTTAAAAACCACTTTTAATGTTAGACATGCTAAGAATTTTGCATATATTCTTTACTGTTCACCAAAACCCTATAAAGCAGTATCAATGTTTTTGTTTGTTTGTTTCATAGGTGAGAATCAATGAGAATCAGATTGATCATATAACTTACCCAAAGTTACACAGCTAGTAATTATCATGTTGAGATAAAGAGACTGACAACAGCTCCGTGGTCCTCCTACGAGGAATCACTTTGGGAAATTTTCATCACACACAGCCTCATTCCGTACTGTTCATTACCCTGGGAAACAGATACTGGAATCCTATACTTTATACGCTAAGAATCAAAGAAACTAAGGCACATGCTCAAATTCATTGGCAGAACTGGCATTCAACATTAAGTGTTCTAAACATCCCATTCCATATTGTTCAACTACACTCAAGTTTCTGCTAAACAAGACAAATTAGGACTGTGATTTTTTTTTTTAATACTAAAAAACCAGCCATTTATGTTCTTAATCCTGCATTAGGACAGTGATAAAACCAACACATTTTGCCATTGCCATACAGGCTAATTTCATTTCTGCTTTTTAAATTATGATTTCATTCTTTGTAATAAGCTGTTAAAAGTCAGTAGTGAAAGAGCTTGTCCTTATTTAAACATCCAATTTCTTGGGGGTAGAACAAGAAAATATTGCAAAGCAGCAGAGATGGAGGCAAGATGTGGAAGGTACGTGGGCCATAGGACTTTGGAGGAGAGCCTGTGGTCCTGTGGGTCAGATACTGTTCCCGTCAAGTGGCACAACCCAATCAAACACATCTCACTTGGCAAAAACCTGTGCTCTTTTGAGATCACTAGATCCATTTTCAGAAGTCCTTGGACTTTACCATCCATAAAAAGGTAGTAATTAATATTAGTCACTCAATTGTGTCCAAGTCTTTGCACCCCCATGGACTGTAGACCAACCGGCTCCTCTGTTCATGGAATTTGCCAGGCAAGAATACTGGAGTGGGTTGCCATTTCCTATTCCAGGGGATCTCTCGGATCCAGGGACTGAACCTGAGTCTCCTGCATTGTAGGCAGATTCTTTACTGTCTGAGCCACCAGGGAAGTCCTTACCATCCATAATTCTTTTCTGTTATTCCTAGCACTAGGTCACTGTTCTTTGAGTCTTGCTGTTTTGTTTTATTTGACTTCTTAGGAGCTAGAATTTTCAGATCACTTCTTAATTTCAATAAAAGTGCTATTTCTGAGACACCTCTTCCAGAATTTCCTTAGTTATCAAATCTTGTACTATGTAAAAAACAGTTATCTCCCAAGCTACAGTAGCAGGCTTCAGTGATAACACAAGAATCAACAATTACGATTATATTTTTCAACTTTAATCTGCCACTTTTAGGTAGAATCAGATTTGAGGTCATAAAACCTTGGATTTTATTGATAATTTTAGCTTAGCAATTTATTGTGTGTATCAGTTCAGTTCAGTTCAATCAGTTATGTCTGACTTTTTGCCACCTCATGGACTCTAGCATGCCAGATTCCATGTCCATCACCAACTCCCAGAGGTTACTAAACTCAGGTCCTCTGAGTTGGCGATGCCATCCAACCATCTTAACCTGTTTCATCCTTTTCTGTTCATGCCTTCAATCTTTCCAAGCATCAGGGTCTTTTCAAATGAGTCAATTCTTTGCATCAGATGGGACCAAAGTATTGGAGCTTCAGCTTCAGCATCAGTCCTTCCAATGAATATCCAGGACTGATCTCCTTTAGGATGGACTGGTTGGATCTCCTTGCTGTCAAGGGACTCCCAAAAGTCTCCAACACCACAGTTCAAAAGCATCAATTCTTTGGTGTTAAGCTTTCTTTATAGTCCAACTCTCACATCCATACATGACTACTGGAAAAACCATAGCCTTGACTAGACAGACCTTTGTTGGCAAAGTAAAGTCTCTGCTTTTTAATATGCTGTCTAGGTTGGTCATAACTTTTCTTCCAAGGAGCAAGTGTCTTTTAATTTCATGGCTGCAGTCACCATCTGCAGTGATTTGGGAAAATAAAGTCAGAAAAATAAAGTCTGTCACTGTTTACAGTGTTTACTGTTCCCTCATCTATTTGCCATGTAATGATGGGACCGGATGCCTTAATCTTAGTTTTCTGGATGTTGAGCTTTAAGCCAACTTTTTCACTCTCCTCTTTCACTTTCATCAAGAGGATCTTTAGTTCTTCTATTTCTGCCATAAGGTTGGTATCATCTGCATGTCTGAGGTTATTGATATTTCTCCTGGCAATCTAGATTCCAGCTTATGCTTCATCCATACCAGCATTTCTCATGGTGTATTCTGAATATAAGTTAAATAAGCAGTGCGACAATATGCAGCCTCAATATAACCCTTTCCCTATTTGGAACCAGTCTATTACTTCATGTCCTGTTCTAACTGTTCCTTCCTGACCTGCATACAGATTTCTCAGGTGGTCTGATATTCCCATCTCTCTCAGAATTTTCCGCAGTTTGTTATGATCCACATAGTCAAAGGCTTTGGCATAGTCAATAAAGCAGAAGTAGATGTTTCCCTGGAACTCTCTTGCTTTTCGATGATCCAGTGGATGTTGACAATTTGATCTCTGTTTCCTCCCCCTTTTCTAAATCCAGCTTGAACATCTGGAAGTTCACGATTCACATATTGCTGAAGCCTGGCTTGGAGAATTTTGAGCATTACTTTGCTAGTGTGTGAGATGAGAGCAATTGTGTGGTAGTTTGAACAGTCTTTGGCATTGCCTTTCTTTGGGATTGGAATGAAAACTGACCTTTTCCAGTGGTCACTGCTGAGTCTTCCAAATTTGCTGGCTTATTGAGTGCAGCACTTTCACAGCATCATCTTTTAGGATTTGAAATAGCTCAACTGGAATTCTTTGTCCTCTGCTAGCTTTGTTTGTAGTGATGGTTCCTAAGGCCCACTTGACTTCGTGTTCCAGGATGTCTGGCTCTAGGTTGGTGATCACAACATCGTGATTATTGGGGTTCTGAAGATCTTTTTTTATAATTCTTCTCTGTATTCTTATCATCTCTTCTTAATATCTTATGCTTCTGTTAGGTCCATATCATTTCTGTTCTTTATTGTGCCCATCTTGGCATGAAATTTTCCCTTGCTATCTCTAATTTTCTTGAATAAATCTTTAGGTGTTCCCATTCTATTTTTTCCCTTTATTTCTTTGCACTGATCACTGAGGAAGGCTTTCTTATCTCTCCTTGGTATTCTTTGGACTTCTGCATTCAAATGGGCATGTCTTTCCTTTTATCCTTTGGCTATTGTGTGTATAGCCATTGTTATAAGTTGAGCTTTCTGCAGCCATGAAATTAAAAGATGCTTGGACCTTGGAAGAAAAGTTGTGACCAACCTAGACAACATATTATTATACAGAGTGAAGTCAGCCAGCAAGAAAAACACCAATACAGTATACTAATGCATATATATGGAATCTAGAAAGATGGTAATGATAACCCTGTATGCGAGACAGCAAAAGAGAAGCAGATGTATAGAATAGTCTTTTGGACTCTGTGGGAGAGGGCGAGGGTTGGATGATTTGGGAGAATGGCATTGAAACATGTATAATATCATACGTGAAATGAATCGCCAGTCCAGGTTCGATACATGATACAGGATGCTTGCGGCTGGTGCACTGGGATGACCCAGAGGGATGGTATGGGGAGGGAGGTGGGAGGGGGGTTCAAGATGGGGAACACATATACACCTGTAGCAGATTCATGTCGATGTATGGCAAAACCAATACAATATTGTAAAGTAAAAAAAATAAAAATAAATAAATAAATAAATATATATAAATAAAATTAAATAAAAAGCAGAGACATTACTTTGCTGACAAAGGTTCGTCTAGTTAAAGCTATGGTTTTCCAGGAGTCCTGTGTGGATGTGAGAGTTGGATGATAAAGAAAGCTAAGTACCGAAGAATTGATGCTTTTGAACTGTGGTGCTGGAGAAGACTCTTGAGAGTCCATTGGACTGCAAGGAGATCAAACCAGTCAATCCTAAAGGAAACCAATCCTGAATATTCATTGGAAAGACTGATGCTGAAGCTGCAACTCCAACACTCTGGCCACCTAATGTGAAGAACTGACTCACTGGGAAAGACCTTGATGCTGGGCATGATTGAAGCCAGGAGAAGAGGATGACAGAGGATGAGATGGTTGGATGGCATCACTGATTAGATGGACATGAGTTTGAGCAGGCTCCAGAAATTGGTGATGGACAGAGAAGACTGGTGTGCTGCAGTCCGTGGGGTCTCAGAGTCAAACATGACTGAGTGACTGAACTGAACTGAACTGGAGTTTTCTGGATATTAAGGGCAATCATTCCTTCACTTATTCCCTCATTCATTCATTATCTATTCAGTAACTATGTATTGAGGGTTTACAAAATATCAAATGTTTTGTCAACTATTGGCAATGATACAGGTTGCAATGCTTTCATTTTTATTCTCAGGGAGTAAGAGTGCCTAATTTACTGGGAGAGCGTTAAGTGCACAACTAACAGCTGTTCAAAGGATGTATATATAGGAGCTTCAAAACATCAGCGGGTGACGGGAGGGTTTGGCGTCTGATTCTGGTTAAGTGTTGAGTGGTGAGAAGGAAATGGAAGAATAAAGATATTTTTTCTGAGGAAGTGAAAATTAATCAATGACTTAATGAATGAATACAAGTAAGCCAACTGAAAAGAGGGTCAGGGCAGAGACGTAAGAGACATAGGTATGATTGAAGATACATACCCAGGACACCGTGTGAAATGCTAATAAGTGCTTAGCACTTTGACTCTCTTTGATTCTAAATGAAACAATGAAAAAAGCCAATTTGACCTCCAAACCTGCCTTTGGTTGCATGTAACCAAATCTATTACTTTTTCAGTGTTAAGACTGAATCTTCACAGCTTCCCAGACATAGAAGCTGCTCTTTGAAGTACACAAAAGATAAGATCCTATGGGGACAAGACTTTCTGAACACAGAGAGATTAATTTACACCACCACAAAATAAAATCAACCTGCTGCTAATCAAAGTTCCAAATCCTATTTTCCAGGGCATTTCACAGGAGGATTTTCCCACCATGGAAAAAAATATAAAAAGATGTAGAAAAATCACTCTTGTACCACTTTGGGATGAAAATAAACAGCGGAGTCATGCTCTGATGAGAAAGTTAGCAGGTTGCCATTGATATTTCTCCATAGAGGAGGAAAGTTAGCATTTCAAAGAGACAAAATGCTGTCTCAATTAAGCAACTTAATCGATTTATGTGTTTATTTTCACACACACCTAATATGAGTACACTGTCCTACTGGTGACTGAGGCTTGATTCCACGTAACCTACTTAGATTAAAGAAGAACATGGTGTAAAGAAAAGAAGATGAGTGTTTTGACTCCATTCTGACCATGCCACTTGGATGGCGCGACCTTAGGCAGTATTTCACCCCCTTCCCCATGGATTCAAAGCTACTAATAGTATCAGCTTAGTCCCTAGTGTTTTTGATAACCACAAATGGAGCAGTAGATACACAATTAGTTTGGATGAAGTAATGCAAAATGATTGTAGGATATCAATGCAATTAAAGTTGGGAAATATCCTGATGATGAATTCATTTTGAATTAAATTCATTTTTGTTAAACTTTTCCTAACCCCATAACCTGCATTTACAGGACTAGGAATTCAACAAACATGTATATGTGATTCTTGCTCTTCATCAGTTTGGCCGTTTTAAAAGCAAAGTGCCACAGACTGGTGGTTTAAACAATAGACTTATTCTCACAGTTCTTAAATCTGGGAAGGTCAAGGTCAAGGTGCTGGCCAATCTAGTGTCTATTGACACTATTCCCATTTCCCAGGGAGCTACTTTCTTTCTGTAGCCTCAGATGTCAGAGAGAAGTATCACCTCTCTCGTATCTCTTCTTGTTAGAGCTCTAATCCCTCATGGCAGTTCTCAGAGGGCTCAGTAGTAAAGAATCCACCTGCCAAAGCAGGAGTCACAGGGGACACGGGTTCAGTCCCTGGGTTGAGAAGATCGCCTGGAGGAGAAAATGGCAACTTGCTCCAGTATTCTTGCCTGGAGAATTCCATGGATAGAACAGAGAAGTCTGGCAGGCTACAGTCCATGGGGTCTCAAAGAGTCAGACACAAGTAAGTGACTGAGCACACACACACACACACACACACACACACACATACATACACACAATCCTTCATGAGGGCTCTACCTCCATGACCTAATTACCTCCCAAAGTCCTCACTTCCAAATGCCATTACATTAAAGATTAAGGCTTTAATATGTAAGAGATGAGGAGATGCAAATATTTCATTCATAGTACCTGCTTTTAATTTATGAGCAATTTATATTGTTGTATCATCTTTCAGATTTATTTTCAGTCTTTTGTTTGGGACCTTGATCTCGATTCACCTAGGCAGACCTCCCCATCCTACTCCTTTCTCTGTTTTCAAATGATTAATCTTAGAAAGCATTCATCAATATGACACCATAGTATAGATTTTGACAAATAAATTAATGAACAGATGAAGAAAATCCAAAGTCTGCCTTTTTTGGAAGAAGTCTTATCAGTAGCATCTTACAGGGGAGCCTTTCAGGAGGAAAATCAAACTCTCTATCTAATACAGATCTTGATAGCAAGTGGATACTCATGTAATGCGGGTCACTGTCTCTCACTTCTTTTCACTGTCTTCACACTCATCCTTAATTTTGAGGACACAGTTTGGGAGATTTGGAACTTTGATCTTTTTGCATTGAGTCCTAAGTCCTAATCTGCCTCTTGCTTCCTCTTCTTTTTTCTTTTTTAGAAATTGATTAAGATTACTAACATACATTAACTGGCATACATCAAATAGTAATCAGAAAGCCCCCAAACACTGAAATGGGTTTCTATAGTGGGGATGTAATACTGGTGGAAGGAGTAAAAAGATCAATTTTATTTTGCTATTTATGCTTGGTCCTTAGTTTCCTAATATCAGAGTGTCTCCAGGCTTCCTTGGTGGCTCAGATGGTAGACAATCTGCCTTCAATGCAGGAGATCTGGGTTCAATCCCTGGGTTGGGAAGATCCTCTAGAGAAGGAAATGGCAACCCACTCCAGTATTCTTGCCTGGAAAATCCTTTGGACAGAGGAGCTGGGAGGGCTACAATCCACAGGGTTGCAAAGAGTCGGACACTACTGAGCAACTAATACTTTCCACTTTTCTTCCAGGCTGAGTTGGCTTTTCATTAGCTGGAAGCAGAAGCCTGTCTTTTGTTGCCATGGCAGCATTTCTGAAAGAGGGTTCTATGGAATAAGGGAGAATAATCCAGTATTCTCTAAGACTTTCCAAGAAAGAAGAGTCTGGAAGACAGCAAATCCAAGCCCTTCATCCTGAATCTTCTGCCCTGAAGCTGTTCCATGTTATGGAAGCTCTGGTCCTGTTTTTTCAACATCCTACCTGTCTCCTGGCAGGAATCACATAGAAGGAGGGGATGGTGATTGGACTACTGAAAGCTGTTGAATGGATCATTCATGGGAGCATGTGGCCTTGGCTTTCACCTGACAAGAATGGATTCTACTGGACCTTTCTCAGAAGAACCTGCAAAGAGATAATGTAATGGTAAAATGAAGGCAATTTTTCTCATTGAGGGATCCCTGTGCAAACCTGCGAGCCCTTCAAATCAGCACCCACAGACATACCAGACATGGCAAAAAGAGGATTTTTCCAGAGCACTTGTTAGAATTAAGGGATGATTTTGAAAAACAGAGAAAACACTTACACAGGACCTGCTTGAGATGGCACAATCCAATGTCATAAAACAACCATTTAAAAAAAAAGAATATATATGCAGTTGAAACTAATCTTTATCCTGTCCTACTCGTATTAATTCCTCCACCAAGATAATCAAAGATCTTAAGGTAGGGTCAGCTATCTCAATTTTTTATTTTCCAGTCACATATAGATATCTCTGTATGTACCTACATTATATACAACCTTACATTACTTTGTGCACTTTTAAGGTTATATATGGTGTGTTTCAAGACAAGAACTGAAAATTATGAGTTAAATAAGTTTGGGAAATACTGCAAGATTTCTGCAAGATTTTTTAGAAGCTTAAAGATCATTATGATTTGCAGTATTTATAAATCTCACTTGACCAGATTGAAAGCAACAGTAGCAACGTAGTAACAACAACAAAGAAATTAGTGAGTCTCTCTGCACCTCAGTGTACAGGGGAATGATTTTTGAATGAATATAAAACCCTAAGCAAAAGGTGCAAAGGGATCCTTGCAGAGTCTGCACTGCACCCCAGGATGAGAAAGCTGCAGGCCTCACAGACAAAGCAAGGCTCAGGTTCAGCTCAAGCGTGCAGCTGAGCTGTCCTTGTCACGCTCCCTTGGGAGCCTCAGTGTGGCAACAGGCATCTGTGTGACCTGGGGGTCCCTTGACATCTGGCAGCAGCAGCAGGACCAGGCCCAGTAGAATAAGATGCCCAGCTCCAGTCTGATAGGATGGCTGTAAAAGTTAAATCAATGGAAGCTCATGACAGCATCCTGTGAGCTGCAAAATGCCAACTTGGCACACCACCGCTGCTCTAGGCAGTGCCAGTCGCTGTGCTAGGTGTCACTGACACAGGAGATAATTTTTAAACATCCACAGCAGGCAGTTCTTGAGCAGTTACAGCAAGAGTTGTGCTGTGCTGACAAGTTCTTGATGTTCTCTATGTCCTCTTTTTTTCTATTTTTTATTTAAATATTATTATTTGCTTTTACTATGTTGCATTGGTTTCTGTCATACAACAATGCAGATCAGCCATAATGACACAGACATCCCCTCTCTCCTTAGGCTCGCTCCACTCCCCACATCCCATCCCTCCATGCCATCACAGAGCACCAGACTGAGCTCCTTGTGTTACACATCAACTTCTCACCGGCTATCCATCTTACACCCAACAGTGTACATATATTTATGTTGCTTTCTCCAGTAGTTCCCCTCTCCCCTCCCCCACTATCTAGAAAAATTATATTGGTGAACCTATTTGCAGGGAAGGAATGGAGACACAAATGTACAGAATAGACATTCTAATACTATTTTTATTGGCACAATTATTTAATACTGTTATTCATGAGTGGGAGAACTGAGCTGCACCCCCAAGCAATCAGACTCCCAGCTTAGCACTTATCCTCCTTACTAATCACACCACGAGCCTCTGAAAGGCATGTCATTGCTCTTGGTTTAAGAATGAGGGAATTGACTCTGATGGAATACCTGTAATTTGCATAAGGTTGTACCGCTGTCTAAAAGCAGAGCTGTCTTCCCAGGACAGAGTGATGCTTCAGGTGGAAGTTGCTGAAGTAGCAAGTGCCATGGCCGCCCCCAAACTCCATCCCAACCATGCTCTCTGCAGGTTTACATTTAGAGATAAATCCCTACCACTTAGAGTGGCCTGGCACAATTGGCCGGATCATCAATTTGACTAGGTAGAATGAAATTCTTTTGAAAATAGTAAGCAATATTGAAACAATTGTCATGTTTTATATTTATATAGTCAATTACACGTTTGTGAAGAGGCTTCCATATCGATTTTTCCACATGGTTTGGACTCCCAAGGACTTCCCTGGTGGCTCAGATGGTAAAGCGTCTGTCTACAATGCGGGAGACCTGGGTTCCATCCCAGGTCAGGAAGATCCGCTGGAGAAGGAAATGGCAATCCACTTCAGTACTCTTGCCTGGGAAATCCCATGGACAGAGGAGCCTGGTAGGCTACAGTCCATGGGGTCGCAAAGAGTGGGACACGACTGAGCGACTTCACTTTCCTTTGGCCTCCCAATACCTGCAGAGAGTAGGTAGTTGCCTTTTAAAAGTACACCAGATTTATATCTGTTCTGCTTGAATCTCAGTTCAGCTATTTAACAACACTGTGATCATAAAGAACTTCCACGGTAGGTTCTTCCAAGGTAACTCTCCAGTAGCAGAGTCAACCTGCCAGTGCAGGAGGTGTGGGTTTGATCCCTGGGTCAGTAAGGTTCCCTGGAGAAGGAAATGGCAGCCAACTGTGGTATTTTTGCCTGAGAAATCCCACAGACAGAGAAGGCTGGTGGGCTACAGCTTATGGAGTTGCAAAGAGTCAGAACAACTAAACAACAGAAAAACAAGCATCTTAAATCCCTCCAGTCTAAGACTCTCCTTAAAAAAATAATGTTAATGTGACCAGCTATAGTGGTGAGTAATAAATTAGTATTTGTGGACTGCCCTTTCCACCTGCAAGGCAAGAGACCCTGCTTCAATTCCTGGGTCTGGAAGATCCTCTGGAGAAGGGGTAGGCTACCAACTCCAGGATTCTTGGGCTTCCCTTGTGGCTCAGCTAGTAAAGAATCTACCTGCTATGCAGGAGACCTGCCCTTAGATAGGAGGCACTTTCCTATAGCTTTTATTTACTAGCTGTCTATTGAGGCCCCATTGCATGCTGGGTGCTGATCCCCATTCTAGATGAATCTGGTTTAAGTGTAACAAATGAAGTTCAGTGGACTCAGGGTGTGGATCAGACTGGCTGACCTGGGAAAACAGACAGGATTTCTGGGTCTCTAATCCCGGCTCCTTAAAAACAAATCAAGTAGAACTCTTGGATCATATCAGTGGTTTACAAGTTGTGTTTGATGTGTCCCAGAGATTCCATATAAATTCCTTGGGAACTTTCAATTAAGATGGGGAAGTAGGTTTGACAGGATCAGAACATCCACACATCCGCCATTCTTCAGAAGTGATAGGGTTTTTGCTCAAGAGTAAGAAATAAACACGTACCATTATGTTCAGAATATTGTGTGGTTTTGTTTGAAACAAAACTGATTTTTTATAAAGAGAAGGAAGGGGTGAGTGTGGTTTAACTCATATTCCCAGTTAAAAAAAAAAAAAAAAAAAAAAAAAAACACAAATGACTATCACACAGAGAGGATAGACCAGTGGTGTCAAATGAATCTGAAATTGTTTGCTAGCTGTGTGACCATAATGGGTGTTAAACATCTCTGAGCTTTAACTTTCTTATCCATAATTGGGAAAATGGCAATACTAGCTCATAGAATGGTAATGAGACTTAGAGGAGATTAACTTTAAGCAAGATACCTGGGCACTTAGTTTTGCTAAATACATGTTAATTTGTTTCTCTTGACACCATCTCTAAGGTTTTGTTCTCTGAGTGTTCAAATATAACCAGAGCCCTTAAAGGTGAGGCTTTTTTTTCCAATTCATGAGTAATGATTCTACCTACTTTTTCTTTTTTCTAATGGAAGCATTATCTGATTTCTGGCTTCCCTAGTAGCTCAGTGGTAAAGAGTCTGTCTATAATGCAGGAGACACACATTCAATCTCTGGGTCAGGAAGATTCCCTGGAGAAGGAAATGGCAACCCACTCCAGTATTCTTGACTGGAAAATTCGTGGATAGAGGATCCTGATGAATCCATGGGGTCTCAAAGAGTCAGACATGACTGAGCATGAATACACACATGACTGAGCATGAATACACACATGTCTGATTTTAACATTTTCAATGCTAAAAATATATATGTACCACATATTTATAACCCAATATACATTAAAATATATAGATATATAGACATTTTTTGAAAAGCTAGTATATAATTCAGATTCTTTACTCCTGTTCTGCACTTTATGATTATTAAAGAAAGTTCCAGATGTTCCATATACAACTTTTAAACATATAAAATATACATATATATTATCCTCATTTTGTATCTTGATTATGATTTAAGGGATCGATATTTCCATTTAGTGGATAATTCAAGGGGCACTGATTGTGCTCATAATATCGAAAGCAGGTTTGTTTAGGTCTCATCAACTTCTGAGAACTCTATTAACTTGTGAATGTATACAAAGGTAGCCATTATAACAGTCTAAAGTGGTTTAGCCTACAGTTTGCATTCCAGGGCAATTGTTATTTCCTGTCTTTATTCTAACTGAGGTGTGATTGATATAGAACATCATATTAGTTTCAAGTGTACAACAAATGATTAGATATTTGTACACACTTGAGAAATGATCAATCATCACAAAAAGTCTAGTTAACACTCATCATTTTGAAAGTGAAAGTGAAGTTGCTCAGTCGTGTCCGACTCTTTGCGAACCCATGGACTGTAGCCTACCAGGCTCCTCCATCGACAGGATTTTCCAGGCAAGAATACTGGAGTGGGTTGCCATTTACTTCTCCAGGAGATCTCCCTGACCCAAGAATTGAACCCGAGTCTCCCACATTGTAGGCAGATGCTTTACTGTCTGAGCCACCAAGGAAGTCCTTTTATATAGTTGCAATTATTTTTTCTTGTGGTAAGAAAATTCTAAGATCTACTCTCTTCAGTTCAGTTCAGTTCAGTCGCTCAGTCGTGTCCGACTCTTTGTGACCCCATGAATTGCAGCATGCCAGACCTCCCTGTCCATCACCAGCTCCTGGAGTTCATTCAAACTGACATCCATAGAGTCAGTGATGCCATCCAGCCATCTCATCCTCTGTCATCCCCTTCTCCTCCTGCCCCCAATCCCTCCCAGCATCAGGGTTTTTTCAAATGAGTCAACTCTTCCCATGAGGTGGCCAAAGTATTGGAGTTTCAGCTTTAGCATCAGTCCTTCCAAAGAACACCCAGCACAGATCTCCTTTAGAATGGACTTGTTGGATCTCCTTGCAGTCCAAGGGACTCTCAAGACTCTTCTCCTAAATCACACTTCAAAAGCATCAATTCTTCAGTGCTCAGCCTACTTCACAGTCCAACTCTCACATCCATACATGACCACAGGAAAAACCATAGCCTTGACTAGACGGACCTTAGTCAGCAAAGTAACGTCTCTGCTTTTGAATATGCTATCTAGGTTGTTCATAACTTTTCTTCCAAGGAGTAAGCGTCTTTTAATTTCATGGCTGCAGTCACCATCTGCAGTGATTTTGGAGCCCCCCCAAAAAAATTTGACACTGTTTCCACTGTTTTCCCATCTATTTCCCATGAAGTGATGGGACTGGAGGCCATGATCTTCGTTTTCTGAATGTTGAGCTTTAAGCCAACTTTTTCACTCTCCTCTTTCACTTTCATCAAGAGGCTTTTTAGTTCCTCTTCACTTTCTGCCATAAGGGTGTTGTCATCTGCATATCTGAGGTTATTGAGATTTCACCTGGCAATCTTGATTCCAGCTTGTGTTTCTTCCAGTCCAGCATTTCACATGATGTACCCTGAATAGAAGTTAAATAAGCAGGGTGACAATATACAGCCTTGACGTAGTCCTTTTCCTATTTGGAACCAGTGTATTGTTCCATGCCCAGTTCTAACTGTTGCTTCCTGACCTGCATACAGATTTCTCAAGAGGCAGGTCAGGTGGTCTGGTATTCCCATTTCTTTCAGAATTTTCCACAGTTTATTTTGATCCACACAGTCAAAGGCTTTGGCGTACTCAATACAGCAGAAATAGATGTTTTTCTGGAACTCTCTAGCAACTATTAAATGCACAATACTGTATTTTTAACTACTGTCACCATCTTGTACATTACATTCCATGACTTTTCGCTTTATAATGGAAAGTTTCTAATTTTTGCCCCCATTTGCCCGTTTATCCCACACAACTGCCATTCCAGAGCCCTTCTTCCACCACATCTGGCAACTCTCAATCTGTTCTCTGTATCAGTGAGTCTGTTTTTTGTTTTTATGTTTATTCCATCATTCACATATAAGTGAGATTGTACAGTGTTTTTCTTTCTCTGCTTGAACTACTTCAATTAGCACAATAACCTTGCAGTTCATCTATGTTGTCACAAATGGCAAGATCTGATCCTTAAGGCTGAACCGGTCCATTCTGAAGGAGATCAGCCCTGGGATTTCTTTGGAAGGAATGATGCTATAGCTGAAACTCCAGTATTTTGGCCACCTCATGCGATGAGTTGACTCATTGGAAAAGACTCTGATGCTGGGAGGGATTAGGGGCAGAAGGAGAAGGGGATGACAGAGGATGAGATGGCTGGATGGCATCACTGACTCGGTGGATGTGAGTCTGAGTGAACTCCGGGAGTTGGTGATGGACAGGGAGGCCTGGCATGCTGCGATTCATGGGGTCACAAAGAGTCGGACATGTCTGAGCAACTGAACTGAACTAAATATTCCATTATGTATAAATACCACAATTTCTTTACCCATTCATCCATTGATGGGCACTTAGATCATTTTCATATATTAACTATTGCAAATAAGGCTGCAATGCACATGGGGATATAGACATCTTTTCAAGTTATTGTTTTCATTTTCTTCAGAAAATGTAGTTCTATTTTCAATTTTTTGAGGAAACTTCATACTATTTCCACAGTTATTGCACCGATTCAAATTCCCACCAACAGTGTACAAGGATTGTCTTTTCTCCATATCCTTACCGAATCCTGTTATTTTTTCATCTTTTTTGATGATAGCCATTCTAACAGGTATAAAGCGATGTCTCCAGGTGGCTTTAATTTGCATCTTTCTACGATGAGTGGTTTTGCTGAGCATCTTTACATGTATCCATTGGCCATGCTTAGGGATTCCCTGATATCTCACTCGTAAAGAAGTCGCCTGCAATGCAGGAGACCTGGATTCAATCCCTGGGTTGAGAGAATACCCTAGAGAAGGGAAAGGTTACCCATCCCATGATTACATCTTTGGAAAAAAAAAAATACCTATCAGCTTTTCTACACATTTTTTAATATCAACTTTTTTTTTTCTTTTTGATATTGAGTTGTTTGTATTATTTGCATATTTTGGATACTTAGCCCTTATCAGACATATGACTTAAAAATATTTTCCAGTTCATTGGTTTGCCTTTTTATTTTGTTGATGGCATCCTTGCTGTACAGAAGTAACTATTTTATTTTTCTTTTCACAGTAAAGCTACGTCTCATCCTTAATGCAGTGGAAAATGGGCATTAAAAGGAGATATTCTTTCTCAATAAAATAAGAGAGAAAAGATAGAGAAGGAGTTTGTTGGAGGATGAAGAAGCATTCATTTGAAGAGACCACCAGGGTGATAAAGCTTTTAGGTTACAATGATCCTCTTAAGTGAACGAGCCTCGGGATGAGTCAGGAAACCCAGCTTCCAATGCTGGCTCTGTCTCTGAGCCACTGAATGGCCCTCTTCTATCTCAGCCTTTTCTTGAACTGCCCAGTTAAGGAACTGAGACGAAAATCCACTGGAACAATGAATATAACAGTGTTTAGGAAACAATAAAATCATAATTCAAAAAATATTTAGAGAATTATATTAAAATATTTAAGTTTGAGTTAAATTCAAGGAACTTACTAGTTTTGAATGTAGCTTCTAGCAATTGAAAGATTTTTATTAAAACCCTAACTGTAACACTCAGAGACCCATTCTCAGTGTTTTATTGAACTGCTCTGAGAATTGGTTTTCTCCTCTTAAAAACTGGCATAAATTATGTTCTCCCAACTGAGAACCAAGTGATGGAATGTTTGCATGATGCTCAATTCTGTGTATAGCACAGAATCAACCCTTAATAAGTGGTACTTGGTATTGAGTATAACAAGATGAGATTGTGGCAATGACCCAGTCAAAATGCTAATGCTAACAGCTGCATCACTACGAAAGTCCACTTTTCAGCTCTTTTAAAACACTTGACACTTGAGTATCATGGAAAGAGAGTTAATTTCTGCATATACAAACCAGGGGGCACCTTGTTTTAATGTTTATTTAATTCATTAGATAATTTAAATTTACTGGGTGGGCAAGCAATACACTACCAACTGGTACATTAGGTGAAGAGCATCATAGAAGTTTTTGTATTGGTTGAACGTGTCAGTCAGTGGTTGCCAAAGAAACAAAAAGGACTGAAAAGGGAAGAGCTGACTATAACCACGTTTTTCCATATAAACCCAAATCATGACTCCATTGGGCTCCTGCTCCTTTTTGTTTCTGGAAGACCATGTGGTTTCAGGAGGAATTACAGGTTTTATCACATAAGTCCTCTCAGCTTGCTCCACAGCATCTTACAGAGTGGTTATGAAGTGTTAAACAAGACACTGTACTTGAAAAGAATGGGAAGGTGGTAGGTTTTTCTCAGCTGAGTGAATATTAACATGATCCTAGTACATCTGATATATCATAGATGCACAACACCTAAGAATATTCAGTTCCACTTCCCTGAGTAGCTCCTGGGAAGTTGCCAGAACAGGGAAATTATCACTTTACCTTAATGAATTGCCAAGGACACTAATAGTTTTAGATAAAGATGTTTAAAGCTCAACATGCAGAAAACTATGATCATGGCATCTGGTCCCATCACTTCATGGGAAATAGATGGGGAAACAGGGGAAACAGCATCAGACTTTTTTCTGGGGAGGAGGGGGGCTCCAAAATCACTGCAGATGGTGATTGCAGCCATGAAATTAAAAGATGCTTACTCCTTGGAAGGAAAGTTATGACCAACCTAGATAACATATTCAAAAGCAGAGACATTACTTTGCCAAAAAGGTCCGTCTAGTCAAGGCTATGGTTTTTCCAGTGGTCATGTATGGATGTGAGATTTGGACTGTGAAGAAAGCTGAGTGCCAAAGAATTGATGCTTTTGAACTGTAGTGTTGGAGAAGACACCTGAGAGTCCCTTGGACTGCAAGGAGATCCAACCAGTCCATTCTAAAGGAGATCAGTCCTGGGTGTTCATTGAAAGGACTGATGCTGAAGCTGAAACTCCAATATTTTGGCTGCCTCATGGGAAGTGTTGACTCATTGGAAAAAACCTGATGCTGGGAGGGAATGGGGGCAGGAGGAGAAGGGAACGACAGAGGATGCGATGGCTGGATGGCATTACCAGCTGGATGGACGTGAGTTTGAATGATCTCCGGGAGTTGGTGATGGACAGGGAGGCCTGGCGTGCTGCGATTCACGGAGTCACAAGGATTCAGACACAGCTGAGCGACTGAACTGAACTGAACTGAACTGAATTGAACTGAAGATGCTTCCTAACTCAGTTTGAAAAGATTTCCTGGAAGACATATCCCATAAATCTATAATAATGACAAATATTTAGCCAGGTGTCACTGTGGAAGATGAGTGTTAACAAGATAGGAGGAAGGAAAACATTCCAAAGGAAAGTAACTGGGAGTATATGCTTGGTGAGAAGAAGCAGTAGAGCGTGTAAGAGACGTGCATTGATTTGAGAGGAATCTGAGTTGATTCTGTAACCTTGGGAATAGAAGTTTAATCTAGAGGCAGAGCACTATGTCAGTGATGGACACACCATCTGCACTGAACAGTCATTAGAAGCCAAATATGGTAGAAAACTAAATGGTCTCTTGGAAGATTTCTTAATTAATTTTAATAATTAATGCCAGGGAACCAAATACATGGTAACTCTTTGTGATCAATGGATATTGATCCCTTATGTTGATGGAACCACAGATGTTTCCTTTCTTCTGGTCTTCACTTTGGAACTTTAGACTCTATCCCTGTCAAGACACAAGAAGCTCAGGTATAGTAAATGGAGTAGCCATCCCCACCCTTTATACATTATTACTCTTGTAACCATTGCCTGGATGGACATAACCCCTGGTTTTCCTGAAAAAAATAAATGAAAAAAGTATAGCTATAAAAGGGACTTTGTGATTTCCCAGGGCCCTGGACCAGTGAATAAAGTAGAAAAGAAAAATAGGCAAAATTCCTCTGGAGACAGGAAATCCATTAATCATTGTGATAAAGATGAACACATAAGCTGACCATCCTTGTTTCCTTCCTTTTAAGGTTTATTCTCTCAGCCCAGCGGAACCAATGGACCACCATGTGTAGGTTTAACTTCAGCCCAATTTTCAAGATGAATGAGGCTTAAAGATAAGAAATTCCTGGCTTAATCATGAAGCAGCCTGACTGGTACCCCCACATTGACCCTGTTGTCAAAATCTCTCTTTATATATAAAACTCCCATCTTGAACCTCAAGTTCTGCTCTGATTCCCTCCAAGTTAAAATCCCACTTGCCTTCCACATATCTGTTCACTACTTTCCTGATTCTAAGTCCTGATGTTTTCCTGATCCATAGTTCGAGTCCCTGGTTTTCAAATCCCAGAACTTCAGATTTACTTCTAATATTTGCTATTGATATTTCTTGATGCCGATGACATTTTCCCAGATTTTCATATCTTACCCCTTCTTAGATGCCCATGTACCATGTTCTCAGTACCTTATAGACATCTCACTTGTTATGTTATTCATTCATTGATTTATTCCTTCACAGATAAGCACTTATTTACCATGTGCCAGTTGTTAGGACAGCAGATGTGAATAGGACATGATCTTTGACCTCATGGAGCTCATAGCAGAGCACAGGACATTGACATTCATAAAGAAACAACATATGTGGATTGGATGAAAAATAAATGACCAGCTTTCTAAGCATGGAAATGAAGAGAATGCTAAGAATAGGACTCTAGATTAAACTGTTGCATAAAAAATCATTGCAAAACTTGGTAGAGTAGAACAAACATTTTCTTCTGTTTATAGATTCTGTGCGTTAGGAAATTGGTTGTCTCATGGTGGAAAGATTTGTCTCAGTCCCTCAAGATCTGGAGCCCCATCTGGGAAGCTTTGAATGTTGGCATAATGTCACACCTTGGTCTTGGAATTGTCTGGAGGGATTTTTCTTCATGTAGCTGTCAGTTGAAGTGGGCTAACTGCTGGAATACCTACACAAAGCCTATCTGTGTAGCCTTAGCTTCCTCACAGCCTCAGAGTAGTCAAATTTCTTACAAAGGCAGCTCAAGGCCTTGAAGGCAAATGTCTCAGCTTACTGGATAGAACTTGCATTGCCTTTTATAACCTGGACTCAGAAGTTTCAGGGTATCTCTTCTGCCTATTCTGTTAGTCATGGTGGTGGTGGTTTAGTGGCTAAGTCATTTCCGACCAAGGTGAGGTAAGGAGCAGCGGCTGTGCTTTGCTGGAGCAGCCATGAAGAGAGATCCCATGTCCAAAGTAAGAGAAATCCAGGTAAGATGGTAGGCACAGAGAGAGGGTATCAGGGGGCAGACAGACTGAAACTACAGTCACAGACAACTAGCCAGTCTGATCACATGGACCACAGCCTCGTCTAACTATATGAAACTAAGCCATGCCGTACAGGACCACCCAAGGCAAACAGGTCATGGTGGAGAGGTCTGACAGAATGTGGTCCACTGGAGAAGGGAATGGCAAACACTTGGTATTCTTGTCTTGAAAACCCCATGAACAGTATGAAAAGGCAAAAAGGAAAATGAAAGATGAACTCCCCAAGTTGGTAGGTGCCCAATATGCTACTGGAGATCAGTGAAGAAATAAATCCACAAAGAATGAAGGGATGGAGCCAAAGCAAAAACAACACTCAGGTGTGAATGGGACTGGTGATAGAAGCATGGTCTGATGCTGTAAAGAGCAATATTGCATAGGAACCTGGAATGTCAGGTCCATGAATCAAGGCAAACAGGGGATGGCAAGAGTGAATGTTTACAGTTTAGGAATCAGAGAACTAAAATGGACTGGAATGGGTGAATTTAACTCAGATGACCATTATATCTACTACTGTGGACAGGAATCCCCTAGAAGAAATGGAGTACCCATCATGGTCAATAAAAGAGTCCGAAATGCAGTACTTGGATGCAATCTCAAAAATGACAGAATGATCTTTGTTCGTTTCCAAGGCAAACCATTCAATATCACGGTTATTCAAGTCTATGGCCTGACCAGTAATGCCAAAGAAGCTGAAGTTGAACAGTTCTATGAAGACTTACAAGACCTTCTAGAACTAACACCCCAAAAAGATGTCCTTTTCATTATAGGGGACTGGAATGCAAAAGTAGGAAGTCAAGAAACACCTGGACTAACAGGCAAATTTGGCCTTGAGTACAGAATGAAGCAGGGCAAATGCTAATAGAGTTTGCCAAGAGAACGCACTGATCATAACAAACACCCTCTTCCAACAACACAAGAGAAGACTCTACACATGGACATCACCAGATGGTCAAACCTGAAATCAGATTGGTTATATTCTTTGCAGCCAAAGATGGAGAAGCTCTATACAGTCAGTAAAAACAAGACCGGGAGCTGACTGTGGCTCAGATCATGAACTCCTTATTGCCAAATTCAGACTGAAATTGAAGAAAGTGGAGGACACCACTAGACCATTCAGGTATGACCTAAATCAAATGCCTTATGATTATACAGTGGAAGTGAGAAATAGATTTAAGGGACTATATCTGATAGACAGAGTGCCTGATGAACTATGGACAGAGGTTTGTGACATTGTACAGGAGAAAGGAATCAAGACCATCTCTAAGAAAAAGAAATGCAAAAAAGCAAAATGGTTGTCTGAGGAGGCCTTACAAATAGCTGTGAAAAGAAGAGAAGTAAAAAGCAAAGGAGAAAAAAAAGATATACCCATTTGAATGCAGAGTTCAAGAGAAGAGCAAGGAGAGATAAGAAAGGGTTTCTCAGTGATCAATGCAAAGAAGTAGAGGAAAACAATAGAATGGGAAAGACTAGTGATTTCTTCAAGAAAATTAGAGATACCAGGGAACATTTCATGTGAAGATGGGCTCAAAAAAGGAAAGAAATGGTATGGACCTAACAGAGACAGAAGATATTAAGAAGAGGTGGCAAGAATACAGAGAAGAACTGTACAAAAAAGATCTTCATGATCCAGATAATCATGATGGTGTGATCACTCATCTAGAGCCAGACATCCTGGAATGTGAAGTCAAGTGGGCCTTAGGAAGCATTACTACGAACAAAGCTAGTGGAGGTGATGGAATTTCAGCTTAGCTGTTTAAAATCCTGAAAGATGACCCTGTGAAAGTGCTGCACTCAATATGACAGCAAACATGGAAAACTCAGCAGTGGCCACAGGACTGGAAAAGGTCAGTTTTCATTCCAATCCCTAAGAAAGGCAATGCCAAAAAATGCTCAAACTACCACACAATTGCACTCATCTCACATGCTAGTAAAGTAATGCTCAAAATTCTCCAAGCCAGGCATCAACAATACATGAACCATGAACTCCCTGATGTTCAAGCTTGGTTCTAGAAAAGGCGGAGGAACCAGAGATCAATTTGCCAACATCTGATGGATCATTGGAAAAGCAAGAGAGTTTCAGAAAAAACATTATTTCTTCTTTATTGACGATGCCAAAGTCTTTGACTGTGTGGATCAAAATAAACTGTGGAAAATCCTGAAAGAGATGGGAATACTAGACCACCTGACCTGCCTCTTGAGACCTGTCTCTTGAGAAATTTATATGCAGGTCTGGAAACAACAGTTAGAACTGGACATGGAACAGCAGACTGGTTCCAAATAGGAAAAGGTGTACGTCAAGGCTATATATTGTCACCCTGCTTATTTAAATTATATGCAGAATACATCATGAGAAACACTGGGCTGGAGGAAGCACAAGCTGGAATCAAGATTGCCAGGATAAATATCAATAACCTCAGATATGTAGATGACACCACCCTTATGGCAGAAACTGAAGAGGAGCTAAAGAGCCTCTTGATGAAAGTGAAAGTGTGGAAAGAGTGGAAAAGTTGGCTTAAAGCTCAACATTCAGAACACAAAGATCATGGCATCTGGTCCCATCAATTCATGGGAAATAGATGGGACAGTGGAAACAGTTCAGCTCAGTTCAGTTCAGTTCAGTCACTTAGTCGTGTTAGACTCTTTGCGACCCCATGAGTCGCAGGACGTCAGGCCTCCCTGTCTATCACCATCTCCCGGAATTCACTCAGACTCACGGCCATCGAGTCCGTGATGCCATCCAGCCATCTCGTCCTTGGTTGTCCCCTTCCCCTCCTGCCCCCAATCCCTCCCAGCATCAGAGTCACTTCCAATGAGTCCACTTTTCACATGAGGTGGCCAAAGTACTAGAGCTTCAGCTTCAGCATCAGTCCTTCCAAAGAAATACCAGGGTTGATCTCCTTCAGAATGGACTGGTTGGATCCCCTTGCAGTCCAAGGGACTCTCAAGAGTCTTCTCCAACACCACAGTTCAAAAGCATCAATTCTTCGGCGCTCAGCCCTCTTCACAGTCCAACTCTCACATCCATACATGACCACTGGAATAACCATAGCCTTGACTAGACGGACCTTAGTTGGCAAAGTAATGTCTCTGCTTTGGAATATACTATCTAGGTTGGTCATAACTTTTCTTCCAAGGAGCAAGCGTCTTTTAATTTCATGGCTGCAGTCACCATCTGCAGTGATTTTGGATCCCCAAAAACTAAAGTCAGCCACTGTTTCCACTGTTTCCCCATCTATTTCCCATGAAGTGATGGGACCAGATGCCATGATCTTCGTTTCTGAATGTTGAGCTTTAAGCCAACTTTTTCACTCTCCTCTTTCACTTTCATCAAGAGGCTCTTTATCTCCTCTTCACTTTCTGCCATAAGGGTGGTGTCATCTGCATATCTGAGGTTATTGATATTTCTCCCGGCAATCTTGATTCCAGCTTGTGTTTCTTCCAGGCCAGTGTTTCTCATGATGTACTCTGCATATAAGTTAAATAAGCAGGGTGGCAATATACAGCCTTGACGTACTCCTTTTCTTATTTGGAACCAGTCTGTTATTCCATGTCCAGTTCTAACTGTTGCTTCCTGACCTGCATACAGATTTCTCAAGAGGCAGGTCAGGTGGTCTGGTATTCCCATCTCTTTCAGAATCTTCCACAGTTTATTGTGATCCACACAGTCAAAGGCTTTGGCATAGTCAATAAAGCAGAAATAGATGTTTTACTGGAACTCTCTTGCTTTTCCCATGATCCAGCAGATGTTGGCAAATTGATCTCTGGTTCCTCTGCCTTTTCCAAAACCAGCTTGAACATCAGGGAGTTCACGGTTCATGTATTGCTGAAGCCTAGCTTGGAGAATTTTGAGCATTACTTTACTAGCTTGTGAGATGAGAGCAATTGTGTGGTAGTTTGAGCATTCTTTGGCATTGCCTTTCTTTGGAACTGGAATGAAAACTGACCTTTTCCAGTCCTGTGGCCACTGCTGAGTTTTCCAAATTTGCTGGCATATTGAGTGCAGCACTTTCACAGCATCATCTTGTAGGATTTGAAATAGCTCAACTGGAATTCCATCACCTCCACTAGCTTTGTTCGTAGTGATGCTTTCTAAGGCCCACTTGACTTCACATTCCAGGATGTCTGGCTCTAGATGAGTGATCACATCATCATGATTATCTGGGTCATGAAGATCTTTTTTGTACAGTTCTTCTGTGTATTCTTGCCACCTCTTCTTAATATCTTCTGCTTTTGTTAGGTCCATACCATTTCTTTCCTTTATCAAGCCCATCTTTGCATGAAATGGTCCCTTGGTATCTCTAATTTTCCTGAAGAGATCTCTAGTTTTTTTCCCATTCTGTTGTTTTCCTCTATTTCTTTGCATTGATTGCTGAAGAAGGCTTTCTTATCTCTTCTTGCTATTCTTTGGAACTCTGCATTCAAATGGGTATATCTTTTTTTTTCTCTTTTCTTTTTTTTTTACTTCTCTTCTTCTCACAGCTATTTGTAAGGCCTCCCCAAACAGCCATTTTGCTTTTTTGCATTTCTTTTCCATGGGGGTGGTCTTGATCCCTGTTTCCTGTACAATGTGATGAACCTCATTCCATACTTCATCAGGCACTCTATCTATCAGATCTAGGCCCTTAAATCTATTTCTCACTACCACTGTATAATCATAAGGCATTTGATTTAGGTCATACCTGAATGGTCTAGTGGTTTTCCCTACTTTCTTCAAGCTGAGTCTGAATTTGGTAATCAGGAGTTCATGATCTGAGCCACAGTCAGCTCCCGGTCTTGTTTTTGCTGACTGTATGGAGTTTCTCCATCTTTGGCTGCAAAGGATATAATCAGTCTGACTTTGGTGTTGACCATCTGGTGATGTCCATGTGTAGAGTCTTCTCTTGTGTTGTTGGAAGAGGGTGTTTGCTAAGACCAGTGCATTTTCTTGGCAAAACTCTATTAGTCTTTGCCCTGCTTCATTTCACATTCCAAGGCCAAATTTGCCTGTTAGTCCAGGTGTTTCTTGACTTCCTACTTTTGCATTCCAGTCCCCTATAATGAAAAGGACATCTTTTTTGGGTGTTAGTTCTAAAAGGGTTTTTAGGTCTTCATAAAACTGTCAACTTCAGTTTCTTCAGTGTTACTGGTTGGGGTATAGACTTGGACTGGATAACTGTGATATTGACTTTATTTTTCTGGCCTCCAAAATCACTGCAGATGGTGATTGCAGCCATGAAATTAAAAGACACTTACTCCTTGGAAGAAAAGTTGTGACCAACATAGACAGCATATTCAAAAGCAGAGACATTACTTTGCCATAACGGTCTGTCTAGTCAAGTCTATGATTTTTCCAGTGGTCATGTATGGATATGAAAGTTGTATTATAAAGGAAGCTGAGTGCCAAGAATTGATGCTTTTGAACTGTGGTGTTGGAGAAGACTCTTGAGAGTCCCTTGGACTTCAAGGAGATCCAATCTGTCCATCCTAAAGGAGATCAGTCTTGGGTTTTCACTTGAAGGACTAATGCTAAAGCTTAAACTGCAATTTTTTGGTCACCTGTTTCGAAGAGCTGACTCATTTGAAAAGACCCTGATGCTGGGAAAGATTGAGGGCAGGAGGAGAAGGGGACGCCATAGGATGAGATGGTTGGATGGTATCACCAACTCGGTGGACATGGGTTTGTGTGGACTCCGGGCATTGGTGATTGACAGGGAGGCCTAGCGTGCTGTGGTTCATGGGGTCACAAAGAGTCGGACACGACTGAGCAACTTAACTGAACTGAACATGTCTGACTCTTTGTGATCACATGGACTGTAGAACACCAGGTTCTTCTATCTATGGAATTTCCCAGGCACGAATATTGGAGTGTGTTGCCACTTCTTTCTCCATTTGTTAGTTATATATTAGTCCAAAGCCCACCCAGATTCAAGAAGAGAGGGTTTAGATTTATCTTGTTGTGGCAAAGTTTCAAAGTTATTCAAAAGCATGTGGTGTTGGATACAGTCTTACAGCCAACTTTGTTAAAATGTAATCAGTAGTTTTCAAGTGTGAATGAGGGGAAATGCTCTAAACAGCCTATGCAAAGATGTTAGACATCAAGGGACATGAATAGATGAATATGTGTCAAGAATGATGCATATAGAGAGAAGTCAACAGCTGTGAAGAAACATGTTGGAATTACAAGAGAAGATCTTGAAAGGACGCAAGGGGACCAGTTAATTGTTGTTGTTATTGTTCAGTTACTTAGTTGTGTCCAACTGTTTGTGACCCCATGGACTGCAGCATGCCAGGCTCCTCTGATTTTTACTATCTCTCCTAGGAGTTTGCTCAAATTTTTATTTACTGAGTCAGTGATGCTATCTAACCATATCATCCTCTGTCACCCACTTCTCCTGCCCTCAATCTTCCCAGCATCAGCATCTTTCCCAATGAGTTGGCTCTTCACAGCAGGTGGCCAAAGTATTAGAGCTTCAGCATCAGTCTTTCCAATGAGCATTTAGGGTTTATTTCCTTTAGAGTTGGCCAGCTTGATCTCCTTCCTGTCCAAAGGACTCTCAAGAGTCTTTTCCAGTATCACAACTCAAAATCATCAACTGTAACCAAGCATCAGTGGTAAACAACCAGCTGAGAATCTCAACTCAGACAATGGCGGTAGAATTTGAAGGAGAAAATGACCAAGAGAGTTTTAATATGTAAAAGCCATGTGACTTGTCAGTTCCCTGGCTGTTAGGTGAAAGAAATGTGAATGAACCTGCTATCTGTCACCTTCTGTTGCTCAATATCTTTCTCATGCACTGGACAAATAAGGGGTCGGGTGGGGGGATGCAATCTAGGTTGGCCAATCATAGCATCTCATCTTCTTGAGGCTGGGGGGTAGCCATATGGCTTGAGGCATAGCTAGTGAAGAGTGACAAAGAATTTCTGAAATTACTAGAAACGTGATCTGCTCTTTTCTACAGGAAATATAAAAATGACTTAACCCCAGAGCTACCACTTGCCATATTTTCCCAAATGGAGAGCACATATCAGAGAATGAAGTTTTCCCAGAGAAAATTCTAGCCGAGAAAAGGAGAGGGAAGCCAGCCCCTGAAGATACTGTTAGAATCCTCAGATCCTGCTGAGTCAAAAGCTCTAATTCAGGTTACACAGACCACTGTATTCACTCTTTTTGAAAGCTTTTTTGAACTGTACTTCCATCCCTTACAATCGAAAAGAGTACTGACCTATGCAGCAGAGAAATTAAAGATGACTCTGAGCTTCTCAGCTGGGCATCTTGGAAAGGGTAATAAGAGGCTGTGACTGCCATGAGGACCACGGTAGAAGAGAATATCTGGTGACCGCATACGTCTTAGTTTGAAAATGTCGCAGTGGAGGGCCTGTCAATCAGCCCAGAGTTCAGCATGCTTTTCTCACTGACACACCCCAGCACCCATACAGGCGACGTTCACATTCCCATGGGTATACCCCATGCTGGGCACAGTGGTTAATCCACCAACACTAATTCTACCATACCCTTGCTCACTCAAGAAGCGTTTCATCATGCAAACAGATGGCATTATTGACAACAACCTCACTGATTTATAAATTTCAAATGAGTTGATTGCTACCATGAGCTAATTAAATATTAATAGTGACAAAATGATTCCTGACTTCATGTATGATTCCATACTTCACGACTGATCACAGTGTTTGAAAAAGACCAAAATCATAGTTGTGACCTGATGCTTTCTACTCTCAGGGTGTAGAGACTTGAAGAGAAGACAGAGATTGAGTTGAAAACTTTGGAATAAGATAAGACTTTGTCAGCCTTGCTCTGGCTGCTGTGACTGAGGATAATTCAAGCTACATTGTGAAGCCCCTAATTCTAAGTGTAATACAAGTAGTTTTTCTCTCCCCAGTGTGTTCTATTGATTGCAGACAAAATGTAATTACCTTCTGAGATATACTTTTCCCATCTTAACTCCCTCTACATGTGAAATGAACTGTAACAGACAAATTAGCTTTTTTTTTCCTTCCTAGCTCCTAACATTCTTAGATTTTTTTTCCCCTCTGATCTGATGTTTCTTCTTTCTTACCAATATAGCAGTGCAATTGAGGATTAATGGTGTGTTCTACAAGGCCAGATAAAAATAATATGCAGTCCAGCTTAGTGTCTAGAGTTTTACTGGAATAGACACCACAGCTGAAAGTCTTGTCTGAAATCATCACATCTCAAATTCTGTCTTACCCAGTGAGACACACACACACACACAAGGTTTAATTGCATGTACAAAATATATTCTATTTTGTAGGCAGATTGGCTGGTTTACTAGTCATTTATAAGCTCCATCTCAATGTAATTTGTTTCCATCAGAACAATGGACCCTCAGCTCAGCTTTATTCTCTTGCTCTGTTCTGCACTATCTTTGTCAGCAGAAGAGGCAGCATCAGCTACACTATGACAAACAGACAAACGTTAAATTTCAAAAATCAGCATACTTCCTACAAATCGGGATGATGGTATTAAAAATACTCTTGTATGATAAGCATTGCAGTGGTTTACAGAGTGTAATGATTGTTGACCATTAAAAGAGAAAAGGACACAAAGGTTTGTATCAGAGGACAAAACTGGGGGAGTAGTTGGATCCTTTTAGGTAAAAATTTCTCCTTTTAAAAAAACAAATTCACAAAGAGTATTGTGACAAGAATTTTAAAAGCAAATCCACATATTGCTTTTAAAAATCTAAATTCAGTCTAATCACAAAGCAAAAATGAACCCATTATTTCTTATTTTCCATAAGTCCATATTTTCCATAGGTTCTTATTTTTGAATAGGTCCACTTCATCGTATGTACGTGGATGTGGGTGTGTGTGCGTGTAGCCATATTCACTTCTGTCTACTTACATATTTACTTAAATCTTTTTGTTTTTCTTAAATCCGTGCAACTTTGCCTGTTGATATGCTGTATTTATGGCTTGGACAACAAAGAATCTGCCTGCAATGTGGGAGATTCAGTTTCTATCCCTGGGTCAAGCAGATGCCCTGGAGAAAGGAATGGCAACCCACTCCAGTGTTCTTGCCTGGAGAACTCCATGGACAGAGGAGCCTGGCAGGCTATCGTCCATGGGGTCTCAAAGAGTTGGACACAACTGAGTGACTCACAGAGACACACACTGTATTTAGAGCACTTATGACTAATTCTTGCTCGATATTCAAAGGAAAGGATATAATATAATTGAATATATTTTGCCGTCAATGTCAGTTCTTTTGCAGAAATTAGTGGACAGGAAGGAAGTGAGGGTGAGATGAGAGACTTTAAAATGTAGTTGTTGGTTTTTCATTTGTTTGTTGATGAGAATCTGTTGGAGGCGGTACCAGGTGGAGAAATTAATAAAGATACCCCAGATGAGAACCAGCAGTGGTTATTAATTTAGCCTTTGCAAGCACATCCGCCACCATCACTTGGGTTTGACAGAGATTCAAAGGCAGTCAGAAGAGTAGAAAAGCTTTTTAGAGGAAAAAGACAAAGCTTCAGAGGCACCCTGATTGGAGGTTAGGGAAACTGATTTGTAGCTTTCCTGGCAGAAGATCTATGCGATTGGTTTTGGGAGTATATGTATCTGCCTTCCTCTGGTTGGTCCTGAGTTGGAAATAGGGGCCCAAATGAGAGAAACTGGCAGTCACTGACCAAGTCCCTATATTCTGGGCCAATTGATGACAGACTGAGCCCACAGTTCCATCTCTATGTGTGGTGTGGTCCAACTCTCACATCCACACATGGCTACTGGAAAAACCACGGCTTTGACTATTTGGATCTTTTTTAAAAAATTCTTTTTGTCTTTTTTTTTTTTTATTGCAGTAATAATATACCCTTATTACCCTAGCTTTGTTTATATCTTGGAGGAATGGGAGTGTTGGCTCAGGGAAGAAAACAGAAAGGAAAAATAGAGAGAGGGCACAGGACGAGAGTGATTTGTGTGTGTGTGTGTGTGTGTGAGCAGGAGGATATTTCCCTGTCTCAGCTCTCACCTGAAAAAAAAAAAAAAATGGTGTTGCAATGCCTGTAGGCATTTGGCAAGAGAATGGCAAATATGTAGAAATGGCAAGTCAATTGGAAACATCTTAACTAGAATGTAGGGAAAAATAGATTTTCCCTAGTTTACTTCATGTGATGTTTTTTAATATAGACAAAGAATTCACTTCAACTCTATTAGAAAATTGCTTTCTGAGTTTTCAATCAGTTTCTTCAGTGGCATCTTTGTACCTTGTAAAGTTGCAAAGTTTTCCATGTGACGGTGCTCTTAGAAGAGAGAGTGTAAAATGTAATTGCTTTGGTAACATTTTGCAGCTACATCAAGAAGGACTTTGATGTCCCTGTGGTTTCAAAATTCAAATAACATCAACTGGATTTCCTAGACTTTTATTTTTTTTTATATAACTGATCTACATTTGTATTAATCACAAGGTGCTGACAACTTGACAAATATTCCTTTGCATGGTGTTCAACTGATATTTTCAAGAGTCCAATAATATATCAAATGGAAGGGGGGAAGAGCTGATAAAAATAAATTTCCCACTGTTGATGGCCAGAGCTTTAGATCTGTAAAAAATGTTCGTAGCTACAAGGTAGCATTACTTCAAAGAGATGAAAATCATCCAAATGGAGTGGAAAATCTTCAGCTTTTTCTGAACCACACTTCAATTGAGGGAAAAGAAGGTATCTCCATTATTAACCATGGGGGAAAAAGCAGCAGTGTATGAATTTTCACAGTGTGTTTGTTATTTCCTTTTGGACACAGTGTTCCAGGAAGCCCAGCTAGGTGATGATCTTAAGCCCCAAGCAGATGGTCTTTAAAATGATCATACAGATTTTCTTTCATAATGAATCTCATGAATCCTATAGGACTTATAACAAGAACTGTTCATACATATGAAAAGACAGATGTTTCTTTAGTCACTGCTCACCAGTTCTTTGGCTGAATCCAGGAAGAGCCATCAGCTATGACTTTATTTTCAAGCAGTTGAGTTACATGAGACTTTAGTCTCAACTAATCAGTGTCAAAACACCTTTTAAATGGAAATTATTTTTTTCTCCGGGGTGGAGGATGGAGGCCTTGTGTTTAGGAGAATGGAAAATTAAGTCTCCTTTCATATGTATTTTTTATTGTTTCATAAGGCTTGGGACATTCATCGGGCTTCTTTTTGCAATTTTTGGTCCATGTAGCAAGACACTGTTCAAAACCTGTTTTCTGTCTGATGAACAGTGAATAGACTGACTATACAGAAAAAGCGTAAATTCTAAAGTTTGGATGTAATTGCGGTTTCTAATACTGCTCCATAAGGCAGGAAACTGAATTCCAACCCAGAATCTATCACTTATTATTTTCTGAGTACATCTTGATGGATATAAAAAGATATTTGAAATAATTCAGCCTATCACCAATCTATCATCCTCCAAGTCACCTGAAGAGTTCTTTAAAAGTAAACCCTGAATATTCTTTGGAAGGACTGATGCTAAAGCTGAAGCCCCAATACTCTGGCCACTCAATGTGAAGACTCTGCTGCTGCTGCTAAGTCGCTTCATTTGTGTCCAACTCTGTGCGACCCCATAGATGGCAGCCCATCAGGCTCCCCCATCCCTGGGATTCTCCAGGCAAGACTCTACTCATTGGAAAAGACCCTGATGCTAGGAAGGGTTGAGGGCAGGAGAACGGGGCAACAGAGGATGAGTTGGTTAGATAGCATCAGCAACTTAGTAGACATGAATTTGAGCAAACTGCAGAGATAGTGGAGGACAGGGAAGCCTGGTAAGCTGCAGTCAATGGGGTCGCAAAGAGTTGGACACAACTTAGCCACTGAACAACAATCAAGCTCCAAGCCAGTGGTACAACATCCAAATTTCTGGTAAGAAGGCTTAGAGAGAAGCTGTAGCTTTTTTTAAAAAGTGATTATTCATTTCCTCACATCTAGGAGAGAAAATAATATGCATTTTTCACAGTTGGCTATACAAATACTCCTCCCATCTAAGTCTGTGTCTCCAGCTATGGAAAATTCTTAGCTTGAACACACTTTCTTATTTTGACACACATAACAACACTCATGCATGCAGTCACTCATACTTACACTCACCACCATATAGCCCTAAATACATCTACCTACACACACTCACACATACTCACACTCTCACATACTCACACATAGATGTGCACGCTCACACTTCCCTCACATGATACCATTATGCTATTGATCAAATATTTTGTGCATATTAACATACATATGCATTTGTGTATATCACGATCTTTATCAATTTGTTGATCAATTCACCCATTCACAGGGGCTCAATTTTTAATATTTCTCCATTTAATAAATGTATTTATTATCAATAATAAAGCACACAGTAGGTACAACTACAAAATAACAGTAATTTTAATACATTATTTATAATGTAGTCAATAATTAGACATGTGTGTTTTCTGCAAAAATAGCAGTAATTTTAATACATTATTAACAATGTAGTCTTAATAATTAGACAAGTGTGTTTTCTGGAAAGAAATATGACCATTGAAATATTTACAATATTAGAAAAATGGAAATAACTCAAATTCTGGGCAATTAAATGACCACATGCAACATGCCTGTCTTAAGGTCAAAGACTATTGAGTCATTGACCAGGATGCTCATAAAATTGTGTCTAAAGACAGAAATGCTTAGATTAATATTTTAATTTAAAAATTCAGAATATAAGTGCCTGCTGCTGCTGCTAAGTCGCTTCAGTCGTGTCCTACTCTGTGCGACCCCATAGACGGCAGCCCACCAGGCTCCGCCGTCCCTGGGATTCTCCAGGCAAGAAAAGTGGAGTGGGTTGCCATTTCTTTCTCCAATGCATGAAAGTAAAAAGCGAAAGTTAAGTTGCTCAGTCGTGTCCGACTCTTAGTGACCCCATGGACTGCATCCCATCAGGCTCCTCCATCCCAAATCAGCTTTTAAAATCTTTTATTATTTTTTATTTTTTAATTGAAGTATAGTTGATTTACCATCTTTAAGGCATATGCTGCTGCTCCTGCTAATGCTGCTAAGTCGCTTCAGTCGTGTCTGACCCTGTGCGACCCCATAGACGGCAGCCCAGCAGGCTCCCCCGTCCCTGGGATTCCCCAGGTAAGAACACTGGAGTGGGTTGCCATTTCCTTCTATAACAAAGTGATTTACTTATACATATATATATATATATGTGTGTGTGTGTGTGTGTGTGTCTGTATGTGTATTCTTTTTCAAATTCTTTTCCATTGTGGGTTATTACAAGATATCACAATATATGTCTCTGAGCTATACAGTAGGACTTTGTTTAACTATTTTATATACAGCAGTGTACATTTGTTAATCCAAATTTCTAGTTTATCCCCCTCCCCATCTTTTCCCCTTTGAGTGAAGTGAAGTGAAAGTCACTCAGTCGTGTCTAACTCTTTGTGACCCCACAGACTATACAGTCCATGGAATTCTCCAGGCCACGATACTGAAGTGGGTAGTCTTCCCCTTCTCCAGGGGATCTTCCCAACCAGCAAACTGAACCAGGGGTCTCCTCCATGCAGGCTGATTCTTTACCAACTGAGCTATCAGGGAAGCCCCAAAATTTGTTTTTCACGTCTGTGAATCTATTTTTGTTTGTAAATAAGTTCATTTGTACCATTTTTTAGATTTCACATATAAGCGATATCATGTGATACTTTTCTTCCTCTGACTTATTCCACTCTATAATAACGTCTATGCCTACCCATGTTGCTGCAAATGGCATTATTTCATTCTTCTTTTTTGAGTAATATTGCATTGTATACATACACCACATCTTATTTATCCATTCATCTGTCAATGTACATTTAGGCTGCTTCCATGTCTGGGCTACTGTAAAGAGTGCTACTGTGAACACTGGGGTACGTGCATCCTGTTGAATTAGGGTTTCCTCTGGATATATGCCCCACAGTGGGATTGCTGGATCATACGGTAACTCAATTTTTAGTTTTTGAAGAAACTTCCACAGTGTTCTTCATAGCAGTTGAACCAATTTACTTTCCTACCAACAGTAAATGAGTGTTTTTCATTCTTCCCTCTCTCTCTTCTTCCTGTCTCATTTTCTTATTAACAGGAGACAACTGTAATGCAAAACTTTTCATGTAATTTTTTTAAGAAGTATTTTAAAAAGAAGCTGATTTGGTGAAAACGGTGCTGAGTTTCATGGGTTGAATAATTATCCAGAGACCTCAAACCAGATGAAGTTGTTAAAACAGAGGGTGAAGGAGTGCTAAAGTCAATTGCCCCATGAGCGTGTCTGAAGTCCTCTGGTGACCTTGAACTTGAAGTTTGATGCTTGCCAAGGAGAAAGGAAATATAGCCTAAAACCTCCCCAACCTGGGAATTCTAATAGCAGACCTTCATAAAGATGAGATCCCAAAGAACTAAACCCTCAGTGGAAAGATGAATGTTAAATCCCACACTGAAGGCATGTTTCCCTTAACCTTGAACAGGAAGAGGGAAAAATTGTCTTTAAGAATTCATGATCATAAACATACTTTATATGGGATTTGGTTAGATATTTAACTGTCTGTCATGAAAAATAAAACCTCTCTTTTCATTCAAAGGGACCTATCATTGATGTCCCCCAGATGGCTAACTTAGACTAATTTGAAATCTTAGTGAAGCAGTGCAGAGTCTCCAAAGAGACTAAAGACCCCCAAAACACTCACGCTCCATCATTCTCTCTCTCTCTGTCTCCATGTCTCCCTCTTTATCTATCTCTCTCTCATATACATATGCACATATCATAAAAAGCCAGCCAAACAAGCAAACTCCATCGTAACAAAACAGCATGAGAAACAGTGAGAATAAAAAAATAAGCAAAAGCACAAAGATTTCAGTTTTCAGAATTATGAAATGCAGAATTTAAAAATATGTTTTACTAAATAAGAAACGAAAGAGGTGTTTGAAAATATAAATCAGGAGCAAGAGACTATAATCGTGACAAAGTAGACCTTCAAGTCATTTAAATAGAACTTTTAGTAATCAGTAGGAAATGGCAACCTACTCCAGCACTGTTGCCTGGAGAATCCCATGGACAGCAGAGCCCGCTGGGCTGCAGTCCGAGGGGTTGCAAAGAGTCAGACACAACTGAAATAACTTAGCAATACAGTAATTAAAATTTATAAGCAAAATAAACATGTTAAGCAAAAGATTTAGTAAGAGCCAGAGAAAGAGTTAATGAACTGGATGATAAAATGCAAATAAAAGAAAAGAAAAATTGCAATATTCAGCACAAGAAGCCAAAGAAAGATACAAAAGGGAGAACGAAGTATGAATATCTGGAATATTCTAGTCAGCATCAGAAGGAGATAATAGATTCAAGACAATTTCATGAGACAAAAGCTGAAGACACTCAAGGATTGTTGAAACGTGAATTTTAGATCCCAGATCCCAGAAAACTCAAACAAAGTAAATGAACATAAATTGACCCTCAGAGACATTATATTAAGGCTAGAGAAAACTATCTAAAATGAGAGGACTTTAAATATCACCTTCAGAACGTGAGAGTGTAATAATTGACTTAGCAGCATGTCTATAGACCAGCGGCTAAAGGACACGACAATGAACACCCGGACTGCTCAAGGAGTTTAGTATTCAACTTCGGCTCTATCCTGAGCAAAGATCTTTCTTAATTATAAGTGAAATAAAGATATTTTAACCAAATAATAACTGAGAGAATTTATCACCAACAGGAATTCACCAACAATATAGTAACAGTTGTACTTTAATAGAAAGAATATGATTCTAAAGAGAAGGTCTGAGTTGCTAGAAGGAAGGATGAGAAAAATTAATAAGTATTTGGAGAAGTAAAATATAGACATTGACTTTCCATGACAATAATGTCTAAAGATCTGGGGACTTCCCCAGTGGTCTGGTGGCTAAGACTCCACCTCCCAAAGCAGGGGTGCGAGTCCGATCTCTGGTTAGGGAACTAAGTTCCTTCAGTGTGCCCAAAAAGAAAATAAGTCACATCTAGACAATTTATTGGTGGTTTTATCAAACAGCCAAAGAATAAATCAATTAAAACTGTACAAGCTCAGAGAACTGAGAAATAATACTCCTTTAATAGTTTCGTGGCGCTAACATATGTTTAAGCATGAAACCAGAAAAGCTAATCTCATTAGTAAAAGCAAATGCAAAAATAGACAAAAACTAATGAAAAAGTTGGTTTATTTCAGGAATACAAGATTGGCCTCACACTAAAACATCAATCAGTATACCTTACTGAATTAAAAAAAAAAAAAAGTGTTAGCGTCAACACACCATCCACTCATGAACTAAAAAGCATAAAGTATTTTAGTCAATTAAAGGTAAAAAGGAATTTTCATGCCTGAGAAGTAATATATTTTAAAAACTATTAAATTTAATAGCAAATGTAACTCATTTTTAAGGTGGGGAAAAAAAATCAAGATTTTATTTTTAAAGCTGAGAATATATCTATTCAATATTGTATTCAAAATCCTAGGTAAGGCAGTAAGTCCAGAAATAGAAGCAAAAGACAGAGGCACTGGAATAGAAATTAAAACTGCCATTATTTTCAGATACTAGGCTATCTATGAAAAAATAACCATAAACATGGAATTTATTGGAGTCACTGGCATAAACTTGCACATGAGTTTGAGGAAGCTCTAGGAGTTGGTGATAGACAGGGAAGCCTGGCATGCTGCAGTCCATGGGATCACAGTCAGACATGAATGAGCAACTGGACTGAACTGAACTGACTGCTATAAAATCACTATACAAGTTTCAAGTGTGTTTCTCTACACATAAAACAACCAGCTAAAAATGTAATAAAAAAGAAACTATGTATAATAGAAAGAAAAAAAGTGCCTAGAAATAAAATGGATGGATAAGAAAGCTGTGGTGCATATACACAATGGAGTATTACTCAGCCATTAAAAAGAATACATTTGAATCCGTTCTAATGAGGTGGATGAAACTGGAGCTGATTATACAGAGTGAAGTAAGCCAGAACGAAAAACACCAATACAGCATACTAACACATATATATGGAATTTAGAAAGATGGTAACAATAACCCTGTACACAAGACAGCAAAGAGACACAGAGGTATAGAACAGAGTTTTGGACTCTGTGGGAGAGGGAGAAGGTGGGATGATTTGGGAGAATGGCATTGAAACATGTATAATATCATATAAGAAATGAATCTCCCGTCTAGGTTCGATATAGAATATAGGATGCTTGGGGCTGGTGCACTGGGATGACCCAGAGAGATGGTATAGGGAGGGAGGTGGGAGGGGGGTTCAGGATTGGGAACTCATGTACACCTGTGGTGGATTCATGTTGATATATGGCAAAACCAATACAGTATTGTAAAGTAAAATAAAGTAAAAACATAAAAAATAAATTGAATAAACAAAAATTAAAATAAAAAATAAATAAAATATCTTGCAAGTTTTAAAAGAAGAAATTAAAATTTTTTATTGAAATGGCTAAATATGTATTTTAATATAAATTTATTTATTTTAATTGGAGGTTATTTACTTTACAATATGGTATTGGTTTTGCCATACATCAACATGAAATGGCTAAATATGTTTACTTGGATATTGGATAAGATATTGGATATTGGATATTAGATAAGATAACCTCATATACTGTGAAGGCTGTATATTGTTGACTTAAAGAAAAATACACAACATAATAGTTGTGAGCTTAAGTTTTACTTAGAGTCTTACTGAGGACTACAGCCTGGAAGACAACTACTCTGTGCTACAGAATTGTTATGAAGAGGTAGAGGAGAAACCGAATATGTATGTTGTTTTTGTTTTTGTTTTTGTTTTTGGCTAGTATATACATGCAGTGAAACATCAGCTCAGTTCAGTTCAGTCCAGTCGCTCAGTCGTGTCCAACTCTTCACGACCACACGAACTGCGGCACGCCAGGCCTCCCAGTCCATCACCAAATCCCCGAGTCCACCCAAACCCATGTCCATTGAGCCGGTGATGCCATCTAACCATCTCATCCTCTGTCGTTCCCTTCTCCTCCTGCCTTCAATCTTTCCCAGCGTCAGGGTCTTTTTCAAATGAGTCAGCTCTTCGCATCAGGTGACCAAAGTATTAGAGTTTCAGCTTCAGCATCAGTCCTTCCAATGAAGATTCAGGACTGATTTCCTTTAGGATGGACTGGTTGGATCTCCTTGCAGTCCAAGGGACTCTCAAGAGTCTTCTCCAACACCACAGTTCAAAAGCATCTGTTCTTCAGTGCTCAGCTTTCTTTATAGTCCAACTCTCACATCCATACATGACCACTGGAAAAACCATTGCCTTGACTAGATGGACCTTTGTTGGCAAAGTAATGTCTCTGCTTTTCCATATATCTTTGTAAAAATATTACTGTTAATCATAAATAGATATTATCAGCTAATGATATTAGTGCTTTCCTATGGGGGATATGCAAGAATCTGGATTCTCTGATATTCTTCCTGAGATATGCATCGATTTAAGGCTTGTTTAGGGCTTCTTAGGTGGTGCTAGTGATAAAGAACCCCCCTGTCAATGCAGGAGACATAAGAAATGCGGGTTTGGCCCCTGGTCAGTAAGATCCCCAAGAAAGCACTCTAGCACGCTTTCTTGTAGAATCCCATGGACAGAGGAGCCTTTCAGGGTATAGACAATAGGGTCACAATGAGTGGGACATGACTGAAGTGACTTAGCGCACATGCAAGCCAGTTATTTCCCAGCTAGAGCCCTTCTTCCCGCTTTTATTTGTTTATTTATTTTAATCCTGAATTCTCAAGTTGCACAGTTGGTGGGCAACTACATTGGGTTATGCCTTCACCTTTGTAGAACTGAGTGGTGAACAATGCTCCTTTGTTTGTCTCTGTTCACAGTATCTATACAGGAAAACATGAATTTGGATCTCTATCTCACAACATTCAGAAAACTCAAGTGTTGTTAAATTAATTACTTTATAAGACAGTACAGATGCAGAATATCTTGATGACTTTGGGGCAAAAAAATAAATAAATAAAGATTTCTTAAACCAAACTAATCACTAAGCAAAAGGTGATACACATAAATTCATAAATAATGAAAGGATGACAGGACCAATCAAAACTGAAGAAGATATTTGTAACACAAGTCTAAGTATTTGTAAGAGGAATATATAAATACTCTGTGAAATAATAAAAAAAAAATAGGCAAAATTATCTCAAGAAGAGAAGAAAGTTGACATAAAGGTGATAGGATAAAGTAACCTTTGAGTGTAGTGTTTAAAAAAAGAAAGAAAGCCACTTTGTCTAAATCAATGAGAGGAAGTGAGGGGCAAAGTAATTGGAAGGAAAGCAACCTGTACCATGTAAAGCTCTGGGAATTTATAAGGATTTTGGACTTAACTGAAGGTACAATTGGAAGCCAGTGAAGAATTCCAAAGAGGGAGATAATATGGATTGTTATAACTTTTTAAAAGATCCCTGTGATCATAGTCAAAGGCTGAAGGGGCATTGCCTAAGAGCAGTGGGAAGTTACTTGTCAGGTTAAAGTGCGACTTCATGCAGGGAGGAGCAGAGGAAATGGTGATGTAGACACTGTTATGAAGCTTGAACCCAGCTGATGGAGCAAACAGGGGCTGAAAATGACGAGGGAAATGAAGCAGATATGTTTCCCAGAATTAAAATTAAGTAGGGTTATGCTTCACTTTCACTTTTCACTTTCATGCATTGGAGAAGGAAATGGCAACCCACTCCAGTATTCTTGCCTGGAGAACCCCAGGGACTTGGGAGTCTGGTGGGCTGCCTTCTATGGGGTTGCACAGAGTCAGACACGACTGAAATGACTTAGCAGCAGCAGCAGCAGCAGCAGGGTTATGCTGGTGCCAATTGAATAGATGGGAAATTCTGGGGCAAGTGTTAGAGAGGAGAATCTAGAGTTTTGTTTTGGACTGGTAAGAGTTGACCTGCTCATTAGAACTACCCCCTGGAGAAGGGATAGGCTACCCACTCCAGTATTCTTGGGCTTCCCTGGTGGCTCAAATGGTAACGAATCTGCCTGCATTGCAGGAGACCTGGGTTCCATCCCTGGGTTGGCAAGATCTCCTAGAGAAGAGAATGGCTACCCTCTCCAGTATTCTGGCCTGGAGAATTCCATGGACAGAGGAGCCTGGCAGGATACAGTCCATGGAGTCACAATGAGTCAGACATGACTAAGCAACTTTCACTCAACTCACCTCACTCACAGTAGAACTATTTCTGTTGTTGGTTAATAGACAAGAAACTTATTAGGTTGGCCAAAAAGCTTGTTTTTCTTATAGAAAAACCTGAACAAAGTTTTAGTCAGCTCAATAACTTGTGGGGTATTATAGACTATAGGATTTGAATCAGTTGGATGAACATTTAAGGCAGATTTTTGCCACTTGCATTCTAGCCATGGCCGTAACACTATGACACTTTCCCTTTATGAGCTTTGTTTGTTTTCCTCATCCTCAAAGGTCATCATAAGGTTTAAATATTATGTGTATATTTTACATTCTTGGCACATTTTAGGTTCTTAAATACTAATGAGGCTCTTTCCCTTCCATAGTTTATGATGAGAGAACTAAGTGAAGCAATGGTGTCCATTAGATGTTATACAACTGGGAGTATGGGTGAAGGAAAAATCTATTGATTCCAATTCCAATTAATTTTTTTCAAGATCTCTTTTTTGTAGTTACACCCTCAAACTGGTAGATAATAATAGGTGATCAGGTGCTCAGTTGTGTCTGACTCATTGTGACCCCATGGACTGTAGTCCACCAGGCTCCTCTGTCCAGGAGATTTCCCAAGCAAGATACTGGAGTGGGTTGCCATTTCCTTCTCCAGGCAATCTTCCTGACCAAGGGATCAAACCCATGTCTCCTGTGTCTCTTGCACTGCAGGCAGACTCTTTACTGCTGATATAGGTGACATATTTTGCTATTTTCTCAAAAGAGTAACCTCCTATGAGAGGTGAACAGTCTTGCATCCTGTGTGGGAGAGAACAAGAAGGAAAATTCAGGCACTGAAATGAAGAAAATAGGGTATGTGAGGTCAAAGTATGATGATCGCTGGCTAATTCACCAGCTAATGACAACCTTAATTTTAAGAATCCATCTCCACTAAGCAGAGCTAAGTGCTTACCTTCTTCCTTTGCAAGTTACCAACCAGATGAATTTCCTCACATTGTTCTGGGAGAGAAGAAAACTAGACTTTATTTTCTGCTATCTTCATGCACAAGTGAAGGTCAAATTAAAGGTTAAATACAAAAGAAAGAGGGATAAATTGAATGTGCAGGTAAGAGAAGTGGATGCATCTTATAGAATAGAATGAGATCTTTTTTGAAATTATTTTAAAATTTCATTTCAAAACATGTCTCTGACTTCCACTGGCATACCGTTTCAGATTGGTGAACCTCATAGGTCTCTTTTCTTTTTCTCCTTCCGCTCTTTTCCCACCCCTTCTTCATGTCTTTTTTCTTCTCTCCCCGCCCTCTATTCCCATTCTCCCTGCTTCCTTAGCCCTTTTTTCTCTCTCTCTCACTGTCATCAATACAGAGTTTTAACAATGATGTTTCAGAGAGCAAGGTGAGTGACTCCTCTTTGAAAATTGGTTTTATTGTCTTCCTTTATGGCACTTTGGAGATAAAGTTGTCCCTTTACTACTTGAAAATGCAAAATTGGTATGCCAGGAAAATGTAATATTGTAAGGCATGGTATAGATACCATTGTCTGATGGAATGACAAATGTTAATCCAGGTTCACATTCCAGTTTTATCTTTCCCTTGCTGTTTCATCTTGGAAAAGCCACTTTGAATCTGTTATATAAATGGGCCAAAGACAGTCCCTGTTTATTAACCTAAAATGGTCCCTGCTGTGTTTCTGATTTCAAAGCATCATTGGACCATTAGCCTAAAGCCTGCTGACATTAAAATCAAAATCTTACATATATACATATGCAGAGATGCATCTATAGCTATCTATATGTTTGTCTTTCTCTCTTTACAGAGAGAAACGAGAGAGTTCAAATAAACATATTTTAACCACCTAGAGCCTATGTACTTCACATTTCCTGCAAAACTGCAACCATCATCTGCTGACCACTGACATGGCAATCTTATAACTAGATCTCACCTGCTGCCTCCCTTAGGAGTTCATGATCCAGATATTCCTCACTTGCTGCTGAGAGATAGGACGCATCACCTAGACACGGAAGCACCCTCTATGATTTGCTCTTCTCCCTTGGGAGGTCCTTCAGAGACCTTTTGGAAGGAGGTCCTATTTCCCCAAAAGCTTTGTGCCATGGTCTGTGGACAGTCTTTGCTGTGAGAGACTCCTGCATACCACTCTGTGCAAACACAGCCCCAGAATGCTGTGCTGCTGCCTTTGGTGGCTTTGTCTCTGTCTAGATTAATCCCGAAATCCTTGAACTTGTCATAGTGTCTCACTTATAAAATAGGGAAATATTATTTAAGAGTCTAACATCATGCTGGAAATTTAATTGGACATCATTAGATGCATTACCCCCTTTTTTGAGTAATTGATTCAGATGCTGTCCCTTGTACAAGAGCAAGGAGAGAGGAGAGACAGTAACCATTACTCTGTCATGTACTTAAACATTTTAGAATTGCCTGTTTGGGGCTGGAGGAATAAAGTTGTAGTCGTGGAGAGTTTGGATCAGTTGGCTCTTTCAAAGTAATTGATTGGAATCTGCCAAATTCCCATATTGCTTACCATTTAAGGGGACAACTCTACAGACAGTGAACATCATCCCATATCTTTTTCCTTAGGAGGATGTGTGTGTGTGTGTGTGTGTGTGTGCTTGCTCAGTTGCTCAGTCTTGTATGACTCTGTGCAACCTTATGCACTGTGCTTCTCTGTCCATGGAATTTTCCAGGCAAGAATACCAAAGTGGATTGCCATGCCCTCCACAGGGTATCTTCCTGAACCAGGAATCAAATCCATGTCTCTTGGGTCTCCTGCATTGGAAGGTGGATTCTTTACCACTATGCTACCTGAGAAGCTCCCTTTAGGATGATAGTATAATAGACTGTCTTTCGCTGGGATGATAGGAGAAATATTTTCCATGTTTGGATTAGTGAATAAGCAAATTTATTTTCCTTCTAGGGATAGGGAGGGGCAAGTAAATGAGCAAAACAAGCAGTCATTCTCTCCTAAAACGTACTCTGGCAGGGGAAGTGCAGAGCATGGAGGAAATACACAAGACAAGCAGTCATTCAGAACAGAGGGTGTTCAAAACACCCATGACCACCAAAAAGGTTTCTGCCGCACAGCATACCAAAATATTGAAACCAGATTTCTGTAGTTGCAAAACTATAGTGGCTGACTTGAGAAAAAAGCTCACTTCCTCCAGGAAGCCATTCCTAACTTCCCATCGACTAGAACAGTGTGGGCTGCACTCTATAATATAAAGTCTCTATTATAGTACTAATCTATACTATAATCTAGCCTATAATATAAGCCTAATCTAACCTATAAGACTATTATAGTACTAATCTACACTATAATCTAATCTATAATATAAATCTAATCTAAATATGTCTCTATCATAGTACTAACCTACACTATAATCTAATCTATAATATAAATCTAATCTACAAGTCTCTATTATAGTGCTAATCTACACTATAATCTAATCTATAATATAAATCTAATCTATAATATAAGTCTCTGCTGCTGCTGCTAAGTCGCTTCAGTCCTGTCCGACTCTGTGAGACCCCATAGACGGCAGCCCACCAGGCTCTCCCGTCCCTGGGATTCTCCAGGCAAGAACACTGGAGTGGGTTGCCATTTCCTTCTCCAATGCATGAAAGTGAAAAGTGAAATTGAAGTCACTGAGTCGTGTCCAACTCTCAGCAACCCCATGGACTGCAGCCTACCAGGCTCATCTGTCCATGGGATTTTCCAGGCAAGAGTACTGGAGTGGGGTGCCATTGCCTTCTCCAATATGTCTCTATTATAGTACTAATCTACACTATAATCTAATCTATAAATCTAATCTAAAAGTCTATATTATAGTGCTAATCTATACTATAATCTAATCTATAATATAAAGTCGATATTATAGTATGATATTATAGTATATTATGCTTTAATGGAGAGTTTTGGTGTACCAGGGCTTCCCTGGTGGATCAGACGGTAACGAAACTGTTTGCAATGCAGGAGAACTGGGTTTGATCCCTGGGTTGGGAAGATCCTTTGGAGAAGGAAATGGTAACCCACTCTAATATTCTTGTCAAGAGAAGCGAATGAGCAGAGGAACCTGGCAGGCTACAGTCCACGGGGTCGCAAAGAGTCAGACACGGCTGAGTGACTAACACTTTTTTTTTTTTTTTAACACTTTTGATATACTCGATAACATTTTATATGGGGAAAATGATACCAATACTCTTGCTTGATGCATGTTGCCACAAAGTTCCAATTTGTAAAAGACATGATACCTGCTAAGTGCAATAAGGCGGAACAGAATAAAACCAGATATGCCTGCACGATAAAATATTTAGGAAAAAAAAGAAAGATATATTTTAAAAATTAATCAAAGCAAGAGATACATTGAAAATAAAGTGGGCAATGGAGCAGGAACTGGTGGAGCAAGAATCCTGATGGTGATGTAAGTCCGTTGTTTCGGAAAGAAGGGAGGGAAGGAAGGAAGGTGGGTAGGTACACCCTTAGATGTCAGAGCAGAAAGCCTTGTCTAGGGTGAGGGAAGTCACAGAGTAAAGATTACTTATTGGATGAGCCCCATATTGGGCTGGAAATGTCCACAATCATGGTCCTGCCACACACCATCATGGCTGGAGCTCTCCTCTGATAGGGTAGCCTCAGAGTGAATTCAGCAATGGATCCTGAAGCTGTGGCAACTATTAAAGGCTGTCAGCTCACTAGACCCCTTGCTATGAGTCTTCTTGTGAAAATGGAGTTGAGCAGCATGTTAAGTGTCAGCTCTAGTCCATCCCTCGTGCTGCACAGATTGACTTCCTCATCCTCGTATGGGGAACAACTCCCCCACGGCACACAGATACTAAGAAGAGGAACGTTAGTGGGATGAATGGTAGTCACCATTGCTACAGTTGGTAACGAGGTTGCAACCGGTACTCTTTGTCTTCTCCTTGTGTTATCCATTCTAAATGCCCCTCACCCTCAGTAATCACCTCTGCAGGTCTTGCTGGCTTACCCGGTGGTGTAACTGAGACAATCATTCCTCAAGGAGGGAAACTCTTCATCAGGCCAAAAGTGAAAGTCTATCAGTCATGTCCTACTCTTTGCAATCCCATGGACTATAGTCTGCCAGGCTCCTCTGTCCAAGGAATTCTCCAGGCAAAAATACTAGAGTGGATGGCTATTCCCTTCTCCTGGGATGCTTCCTTAACCCAGGGATCAAACCCAGGTCTCCTACACTGCAGGCAGATTCTTTACCACCTTAGCCACCAGGGGTCATTAGGTCAGGGTTGCCCCAAGCGTCCATGCACACATATAAAAGCAAGGAGTAGCAAGATGCTTTCCATATATTCTTCCTTTACACATAGTTGGAAAGCAAAAACACCTCTTCTTACTGATCTGAGTCAATGAACACTGGGAAGATGATGATTCATCTTCCTGCCAGTAGGTCACTTTGGGCCTAAGGAATGCTGAAGTTCCCAGACAATCACCAAAGCCTGTTCAATTCAGTTCAGTCGCTCAGTCGTGTTCAACTCTTTGTGACCCAATGAATTGCAGCACACCAGGCCTCCCTGTCCATCACCAACTCCCAGAGTTCACTCAGACTCACATCCATCGAGTCCGTCATGCCATCCAGCCATCTCATCCTCTGCCGTCCCCTTATCCTCCTTTCTGCAATCCCTCCCAGCATCAAAGTCTTTTCCAATGAGTCAACTCTTCGTATGAGGTGGCCAAAGTACTGGAGTTTCAGCTTCAGCATCATTCCTTCCAAAGAAATCCCAGGGCTGATCTCCTTCAGAATGGACTGGTTGGATCTCCTTGCAGTCCAAGGGACCCTCAAGAGTCTTCTCCAACACCACAGTTCAAAAGCATCGATTCTTCGGTGCTCAGCCTTCTTCACAGTCTAACTCTCACATCCATACGTGACTACTGGAAAAACCATAGCCTTGACTAGACGGACCTTAGTGAGCAAAGTAACGTCTCTGCTTTTGCATATGCTATCTAGGTTGGTCATAACTTTTCTTCCAAGGAGTAAGCATCTTTTAATTTCATGGCTGCAGTCACCATCTGCAGTGATTTTGGAGCTCCCAAAAATAAAGTCTGACAATGTTTCCACTGTTTCCCCATGTATTTCCCATGAAGTGATGGGACCGGATGCCATGATCTTCGTTTTCTGAATGTTGAGCTTTAAGCCAACTTTTTCACTCTCCTCTTTCACTTTCATCAAGAAGCTTTTTAGTTCCTCTTCACTTTCTACCATAAGGGTAGTGTCATCTGCATATCTGAGGTTATTGATATTTCTCCCCGTCTTGATTCCAGCTTGTGTTTCTTCCAGTCCAGCATTTCTCATGATGTACTCTGCATAAAAATTAAATAAGCAGAGTGGCAATATACAGCCTTGACGTACTCCTTTTCCTATTTGGAACCAGTCTGTTGTTCCATGTCCTGTTCTAACTGTTGCTTCCTGACCTGCACACAGATTCCTCAAGAGGTAGGTCAGGTGGTCTGGTATTCCCATCTCTTTCAGAATTTTCCACAGTTTATTGTGATCCACACAGTCAAAGGCTTTGGCATAGTTAACAAAGCAGAAATAGATGTTTCTCTGGAACTCTCTTGCTTTTTCCATGATCCAGCGGATGTTGGCAATTTGATCTCTGGTTCCTCTGCCTTTTCTGAAACCAGCTTGAACATCAGGGAGTTCACAGTTCACGTATTGCTGAAGCCTGGCTTGGAGAATTTTGACCATTACTTTACTAGCATGTGAGATGAGTGCAATTGTGCGATAGTTTGAGCATTCTTTGGCATTGCCTTTCTTTGGAATTGAAATGAAAACTGACCTTTTCCAGTCCTGTGGCCACTGCTGAGTTTTCCACATTTGCTGGCATATTGAGTGCAGCACTTTCACAGCATCATCTTTCAGGATTTGAAATAGCTCTACTGGAATTCCATCACCTCCACTAGCTTTGTTCGTAGTGATGCTTTCTAAGGCCCACTTGACTTCACATTCCAGGATGTCTGGCTCTAGATGAGTGATCACACCATCGTGATTATCCGAGTCTTGAAGATCTTTTTTGTACAGTTCTTCTGTGTATTCTTGCCACCTTTTCTTAATATCTTCTGCTTCTTTTAGGTCCATACCATTTCTGTCCTTTATCAAGCCCATCTTTGCATGAAATCTTCCCTTGGTATTTCTAATTTTCCTGAAGAGATCTCTAGTCTTTCCCATTCTGTTGTTTTCCTCTGTTTTTTGCATTGATCGCTGAAGAAGGCTTTCTTATCTCTCTTTGCTATTCTTTAAAACTCTGCATTCAGATGCTTATATCTTTCCTTTTCTCCTTTGCTTTTCACTTCTCTTCTTTTCTCAGCTATTTGTAAGGCCTCCCCAGACAGCCATTTTGCTTTTTTGCATTTCTTTTCCATGGGGATGTTCTTGATCCCTGTCTCCTGTACAATGTCATGAACCTCATTCCATAGTTCATCAGGCACTCTATCTATCAGATCTAGGCCCTTACATCTATTTCTCACTTCCACTGTATAATCATAAGGGATTTGATTTAGGTCATACCTGAATGGTTAGTGGTTTTCCCTACTTTCTTCAAGTTGAGTCTGAATTTGACAATAAGGAGTTCATGATCTGAGCCACAGTCAGCTCCTGGTCTTGTTTTTGTTGACTGTATAGAGCTTCTCCATCTTTGGCGGCAAAGAATATAATCAGTCTGATTTCAGTGTTGACCATCTGGTGATGTCCATGTGTGGCGTCTTCTCTTGTGTTGTTGGAAGAGGCTGTTTGCTATGACCAGTGTATTTTCTTGGCAAAACTCTATTAGTCTTTGCCCTGCTTCATTCCACATTCCAAGGCCAAATTTGCCTGTTAGTCCAGGTGTTTCTTGACTTCCTACTTTTGCATTCCAGTCCCCTATAATGAAAAGGACATCTTTTTTGGGTGTTAGTTCTAAAAGGTCTTGTAGGTCTTCATAAAACCATTCAACTTCAGCTTCTTCAGTGTTACTGTTTGGGGCATAGACTTGGATTACCGTGATATTTAATGGTTTGCCTTTGAGATGAACAGAGATCATTCTGTCGTTTTAGCCTGTGGTCCATGGTGAAAATGTGGCTCCTTTGGGGACTGGGAATGCTAACTCCAGAGTTAGCATTTGGGACAAGCGAGCCCAAATGAGCCCTGTGAATGCTGAGAGTGAAGATATGTGTGAACATTCCTGCTTTCATTCCTTGGTTCTTGGACCCACCTTCCTTTCTGACTAGGAAAACAAGACTTACAAATTTCTCTGTGCCAGCACTCTGTTTTGAGTAATGGCATCCAAAACTTCCAGAGCAACATATCTAGGCAGGTATCACAACTGTGTCTTCACTAAGCTGCTTTAACATTGTATCAAGTCAATTGCCTTTCTTTTTGGATTTCTATCCAGCTGGGAGGCCATTGACTTCCACCCATAAATCTATATATGTATTCTCACCTTAGGCTATTTCTGCTCTCACACAAGGGATAACCAAGTTCAGCTATCTTACTTCTATCCACTGGGAAAATATATATCTCTCTTGTCTTCCAGTGCCATGTCTTAATGTTTAAGGCAACCGCCATCTGTTTTTGATTTGCATGAACATCCCAAACTGACATATACATCAACCAAGTTTGAGCAGTTTCCTTTTCTTTCTGGTGGTCATATGATACCTGCTCCCTCTCTCTCACACACACACACACACACACACTCAATCAATCATGTCTGACTCTTTCTAATCCCATGGACAGTAGCCAGACTCTTCTGCCCATGAAATTCTCCAGGCAAGAATGCTAGAATGTGTAGCCATTCCTTTCTCAGGGGATCCTCCCCACCCAGGGGTTGAACCAAGGTCTCCTGCACTGCAGACAGATTCTTTGTTATCTGAGCCACCAAGGAAGAACACCCCCCCGCCCTCACCGCCCAGCCACACAAAATTACAGGTGTGAGCTGGGTGCAGTAACGATGCTATTGTGCTATGTATCAATGGGTCTGGCTCACATGGCCATGAAGCTTTTTCATGGCATTTGATTCTACTTGGTCTTAGTCCTAGACGTAGTTTCATCATACAATGCACTGCTGCTAGATCCTGAGGTTATAGGCAGCCCGGGTGTGTGATTACTAGTGTCTCATAACCACATGCTTCGTCTCCTTTGGCATCCTGTAATAGGTCAAGAGTACTTTCTTGATTGAATTGCTGCAGATGACATGTCCTTGCCTTAGAACTTCAGGGGTCGGCATCTGGACTCATCCACAATGACTTGCCACATTCCATACTGCAGCCTTCCCCACTATCATCACCTCCAACTGTTTAAGATTCCCTCTATGTCAGGCTACCTTCCTCCATCCTCATGGGTTGTAATGGAAACTACAGCCCCTAGTGCTAAAGCCTAAGATAGTGAGGCCACCATCTCCATGAATATTGATAAACCCTGCTCTGCCATGACTCTTTGAATACCCACTCTGCTCTTTAGAGGAGAGCTACCAAGATAACTCTTAGAAATGCTATGGCCTCTCTCACAAGCACAGTCCTGATTGTCTTGATGAATGGATCTGAAGTAGCCTTTCATGGAGTATACTTTTCTGGTGGACCTTCTACCTTCGCTTGACATGATCATTTTGCTTTTTTTTTTTTTTAATTTAATTTTAAAATGTTTAATTCTTACATGTGTTCCCAAACATGAACCCCCCTCCCACCTCCCTCCCCATAACATCTCTGTGGGTCATCCCCATGCACCAGCCCCAAGCATGCTGTATCCTGCATCAGACATAGACTGGTGATTCAATTCTTACATGATAATATACATGATAGAATGCCATTCTCCCAAATCATCCCACCCTCTCCCTCTCCCTCTGAGTCCAAAAGTCCGTTATACACCGCTGTGTCTTTTTTCCTGTCTTGCATACAGGGTCGTCATTGCCATCTTTCTAAATTCCATATATATGTGTTAGTATACTGTATTGGTGTTTTTCTTTCTGGCTTACTTCACTCTGTATAATCGGCTCCAGTTTCATCCATCTCATCAGAACTGATTCAAATGAATTCTTTTTAACGGCTGAGTAATACTCCATTGTGTACGTGTACTAAAGCTTTCTTATCCATTCATCTGCTGATGGACATCTAGGTTGTTTCCATGTCCTGGCTATTATAAACAGTGCTGCGATGAACATTGGGGTACATGTGTCTCTTTCAATTCTGGTTTCCTCGGTGTGTATGCCCAGCAGTGGGATTGCTGGGTCATAAGGTAGTTCTATTTGCAATTTTTTAAGGAATCTCCACACTGTTCTCCATAGTGGCTGTACTAGTTTGCATTCCCACCAACAGTGTAGGAGGGTTCCCTTTTCTCCACACCCTCTCCAGCATTTATTGCTTGCAGATTTTTGGATCGCAGCCATTCTGACTGGTGTGAAGTGGTACCTCATTGTGGTTTTGATTTGCATTTCTCTGATAATGAGTGATGTTGAGCATCTTTTCATGTGTTTGTTAGCCATCCGTATGTCTTCTTTGGAGAAATGTCTATTTAGTTCTTTGGCCCATTTTTTGATTGGGTCATTTATTTTTCTGGAATTGAGCTGCATAAGTTGCTTGTATATTTTTGAGATTAGTTGTTTGTCAGTTGTTTCATTTGCTATTATTTTCTCCCATTCAGAAGGCTGTCTTTTCACCTTGCGTATATTTTCCTTTGTTGTGCAGAAGCTTTTAATTTTAATTAGATCCCATTTGTTTATTTTTGCTTTTATTTCCAGAATTCTGGGAGGTGGATCATAGAGGATCCTGCTGTGACTTATGTCTGAGAGTGTTTGCTTATGTTCTCCTCTAGGAGTTTTATAGTTTCTGGTCTTACATTTAGATCTTTAATCCATTTTGAGTTTATTTTTGTGTGCGGTGTTAGAAAGTGATCTAGTTTCATTCTTTTACAAGTGGTTGACCAGTTTTCCCAGCACCACTTGTTAAAGAGATTGTCTTTACTCCATTGTATATTCTTGCCTCCTTTGTCAAAGATAAGGTGTCCATATGTGTGTGGATTTATCTCTGGGCTTTCTATTTTGTTCCATTGATCTATATGTCTGTCTTTGTGCCAGTACCATATATGCCTACTTCTCTTAGCTTCTCTGTTCCTCTACTGTTGGTCCCAGTAACTCAGGTCATCCTATTTTGTTCAGAATAGGCCATCACGTCTAGGCTTCAGAGATGTACAATAGTGAGTTTGCCCTATGTTATGATGTTGGGATACAGGAATTCTTACTCTAATTCTTACGGTAAAGAATCTGCCTGCAATGCAGGAAACCCGGTTCAGTTCCTGGGTGGGGAAGATCCCTTAGAGAAGGAAAGGCTACCCACTCCTGTATTCTTGCCTAAAGAATTCTATGAACAGAAGAGCCTTGCAGGCTATAGTCCATAGGGTCACAAAGAGTCAGACATGACTGAGCGACTAACCCTTTCACTTTTACTTTTCACCAAAGTGTTAAATCACATGTCATAAAAAATGCTTCAAGACGATGAATTTATGTTTGCCCAGTCCATAGGGTCACATGCCAACACGTGATCAAGCACTCTTAAACTCCAGTTCCAGGAGTGCGTCCCTGGCTCCTCGGTGTTTGCTAGGTGACGTTTGCAGCTTTTGTAAGGAAGGTATAGCATCTTTTGTATCAGGCCTAGCAGATCCCCAGCTGAGCCTGATATTGTGGGATTTATTCTCAGTTATTGGTCTATGATCCAAAAGAGCAGACAGGCAGCTCCAGAGAGGGGATCTTATTGCTTTGCTGGGGAAAAGCTTTTGCAATATCTTCGTGCATGGGGGAAATTCTTACTCTTACCAGGGAGGGCTGTGTCAACTCTGGAGACACTGGTGGATCAGGTGAGGTCAGAAAGCTGAAATCCTTAAGATCATCTGTAGAGATGCTTTCCCATTCCATTTCTCAAGGCCCAGATTTTATCAGGATCTTTATGTTAGTAAAACTGACCTGTCTTGATTCAGCCTACGTCCCTGGAGCACTCTGCGATGACTATCAAATCCTATATTTTCTTCTGTGCTGTGTCTGTTCTTCCACTGAGAAGATAAGGACTTCTTAAACTGTAAAGAAACCCTCTGCTTCTCATGCTTATCTTTTAACTGCTTATTGATAGTTTTTAATTCTTTTAATAGGCCATTTCTATGGACTAAATGTTTATGTCTCTTCAAAACACTAAATCCCAATATTGTGGTATTTGGAGGTGGAGTTTTTAGGAGCTAATTAGGTTTAGATAAGATAATAAAGAGGTATGTGTGCTCAGTCATGTCTGATTGTTTTGTAACCACATGGACTGTAGCCTACAGGTTCCCCTGCCCATGGGGTTTTCCAGTCAAGAATACTGAGTGGGTTGTCATTACATTCTCCAGGGGATCTTCCTGACCCAGAGATCAACCTGCGTCTCTTATGTCTCCTGCATTGCAGGTGGATGCTTTATCCCTGAGCCACCAGGGAAACCCTTGGAAATCGAATGAGTCAATCCTAAAGGAAATCAACTCTGAGTATTCATTGGAAGAACTGATGTTAAAGCCCCAATACTTTGGCCGCCTCATGCAAAGAGCTGGCTCATTGAAAAATGCCCTAAGGCTGGCAAAAGGAGAAGGGGGCATCAGAGGATGAGATGGTTAGATAGCATTACCAAATCAATGGACATGAATCTGAGCAAGCTCCAGGAGATGGTGAAGGACAGGTGAGCCTGGTGTGCTGTAGTCCATGGGGTCACAAAAAGTTGGAGAAGACTTAGTGACTGAACAGCAACAGCAAAACAAGTGTGTGAGGGTGGAGCCACCGTGATGGGATTGTTGCCTTTATAGGAAATTGAAGGGAGTGAACCTCTTTTTCTCCACCATGTAAGGACACAACAGAAATGCAGTAATCTACAAGTCAGGAAGAAGGCTTTCACTATGCCCGCACTGATCGTTGACTTCTAGCTGCCAGGACTGTGAGAAATAAATTTCTGTTGTTTAAACTACCCAATCTATAGTACCTGGTAAATCAGCCCAAACAGACTAAGATAGTAATTGGTACCGAGGGCTTTGGTGTCGTCCATGGGATTCTCCAGGCAAGAATACTGAAGTAGGTTGCCATGCCCTCCTCCTGGGGATCTTCCTGACCCAGGAGTCTAACCTGAGTCTCTTATGTCTCCTGCAGTGGCAGGCGGGTTCTTGACCACTAGCACGACCTGTGGTGCCGCTGTAACAAATAACTAAAACGTGGGTGAACATTTGGAACTGGGTAATGGATAGAGGACACCTCAATGCAGTGATCAGTGCATGGCGTCAGACTCTAGTAGTCTTTTTAGTTTTAGGATTTGGTTTTTTAAAGCAATTTGGGGCAATATCCAATTATCACACATTTTTGTTTCTAAATATGATGGAGTCAGAAGAGAGACTAGTGAAAAGTAATGTTTTATTGTTCAGTTTCTAAGTTTTGTCTGACTCTTTGTGATCCCATGGACTGCAGCACACCAGTCTCCTCTGTCCTTTACTATCTCTTAGAGTTTACTCAAATTCATGTGCATTGAGTTGGTGATGCTATCCAACCATCTCATCCTCTGCCACCCTCTTTTCCTTTTACCTCTGATCTTTTCCAGAATCAAGGTCTTTTCCAGTGAGTCAGCTCTTCTAATGAGGTGACCACAGTATTGGAGCTTCACCTTCAGGATAAGTCTCTCCAATGAATAGTCAAGGTTTATTTCCAAAGTGATATGCTTTAGTCTATCTGACTCTTCAAGAGGACATAGATCTAGGTGGAAAATCTACAGAGGTAGTGTTTTTCACTTATCACTCAGACAAGTAGGGTAACAGCGTCTTCTCCACAGTTTGGATATTGTTAAGTGGCTCCTGATGAAACATATCTAGGGAACAAAATTCAATCAGGTGTTTTTTCTGCAGGATTTCTTGGAACTCCCATTTGCTTCTTATTAATGAGTATTGTAAAGAGAGTAAGCAGCATTAAACAAATGTATTTTCCAATAATGACTTTCTTTCATGGAGCAACACTTAACATTGAATCAAGGAGTCCTGTATCTGTGGCTCACTGTCTATATGATTATCATTTAAATGACTCAACCTTTCTGACTTTTCATATCCCCATCTGTAAAACAGGAAGACTACTCCCAGCCATGATTGTTGATCTCCCTCCGCTGGAGGATAGAGGATGCTTATATGTCCAGGGTGAGTGCTAGGGGCGGAGGCAGCCTCATCTTTCATGAGCTGGTAAGGATGTAGAATCAGGAAACAAATGAGAGCAGAGGGGTTCCATGGACTTCTACCAGTTCCTGGGCATCTGTTTCTCATCAGCGATGAGACAAGTAGAAACTTCTCTCATTTGAGAAGAATGAGTTTAGAAACATTTAGAATAAAGGGAGAGGGCTCCGATGGCCATGATTGTTATGAGGGAAATTCCCTGACTTTGATTGTATTTTCTAAACATAAAACTGGAGAAATAACTAAATAAAACTGGTACCCTCCCATAGATAGTTGATGAGGTAATGCTCTACCACACCTCAATTCTCCTCTAAGAGACTTTTAAATATTAGATAATCACAAAATGGGTTTCCTTTTCAATATTTGAAAACTCTCTCCTTTAAAAGCTTTTCTATGCCTTAATTTATTTGGATATGGACATTGTACCACAAATGCAATGCAATGCCTTCAAAATGCTGCAGGTATTTTGCAAACTCTGTTTACATGCACAGAAAAAGAGCCAAGCCCAGAGTGAGATGGAGATACATTGGAAGATCAACAATGTGTATTTCTACTCTACATTTTGATTTATCTTCCTCTGATATTTTTAGCTTTAATTGTTCTCAGAGAAGGATCCTTTCCCCTGCCCACAGTACTCAATACCCCTTTGCTTGTTGAGTTTACCCTGGTGAAACTCACTTAAAAATTCTCATCATACGTCTGTCTCATGGCTGTTGTTTTGGCCTCCAAGAGAGGGCAAGAAAGCTTCTGCCAAATCAGCACTAATGCAAATCCTGCCTGAAGGGCAGGGGATGGTTTGGAACAGGGCCTGAGGTGAGTTCAAGAATGATGGGAGAAATAATGATGACTACAATTCAGTAGGTTGAAAAGACATGCTTTTCAAAAATGTAAGAGATCAAATTCTGACAAAAATAAGTAGGTCAAAGCCCAAGAGAATATGTAGTCAGGGGATGACACCAGTAGAAATCCTTCTTCTGGAAGATAAATAAACCCAGGGAAAGAGGCTAGAGTCCAAGAATGTTTACAAATAAGAGTTTTCCCAAAGATAGACAATGTCTAGTCCACAGAGTGAGCTCTACCCTTGTCTATACCTGAACTCACTTCTGATGCAAAGAGGCAACTCATTGGAAGAGACCCTAATGCTGGGAAAGATTGAGGGCAGGAGAAGAAGGGAGTGGCAGAGGATGAGATGGTTAGATATCATCACTGACTCAATGGACATGAATTTGAGTGAACTTTGAGAGATAGTTCTCAGATAGAACTCTGAGAGACAGTTTGGGCTGCCCTGATTAGCTCAGCTGGCAAAGAATCCGCCTGCAATGTGGGACACCTGGGTTCGATCCCTGGGTTAGGAAGATCTCCTGGAGAAGGGAAAGGCTACCCACTTCAGTAGTCTGGCCTGGAGAATCCCATGGGACTGTACAGTCCATGGGGTCACAAAGAGTCAGACACAACTGAGGGACTTTCACGTTCATGTTCACTTTAAGAGATAGCGAAGGATAGGAAAGCTTGGTGTGCTACAGTCCATGAGCTTGCAAAGAGTCAGACTGCACCACTGAACAATAACAACCTCTTGTCCAGAATCTGTCAATCACGGTACAAATGCCCAAGTTACACCTGTCTCCTGCTCCTCATTTTATGTCTGTGTGAGGGCTGTTATTTCTAATCTAATGACTTTTGGAGGTATAAAACTGAAAGTTTGAAAAAATAATTGTCCTTGATATGAGCATAATGCAGACTGCTTAATCTTTTTAAGAAGGGGTGTGCCCAGTTACACATGATAAATTATGAAGACATGGCAGATTTTATGTTCTGAAATGGGCTTAGCATCCATTAACCGGCAACAGAGGTTCAAACAAAGACGACTAGGGAAAAGCAACATGCCAAAGGAGAAAGATGTAAATTTACCCAGAATAACTATTCTGCCATCAGAAGCTCAGATTCTGTCAAGAGAGATGATAAAGCTTGATTGTGTGCACATAATAAAAAAGGTTTTAGGCAAATATGTTTTGTACACACCAGGTATTTCTGCATAAATGCTCAGGAAAAATGGGGAAAATAGCTTTCAACCTGGTGTGAAGTCTTCTTTTCTGATTCCCCATCTACTTATCTATACATCCACTCATCCACCCACCAATCCATTTATCTCTTCATCCACCCAAACCTTATCTACATCATTTAAGTCTTTTCACTATTGCTGTAGGCATTCTTCTTCTGTGACTCCTAGTAGGAGGAGAGAGTGGGCAAACATAAATTTAAGATTATTGTTAATAAGTGAATCTAATTTACTTAGGAAAATTTAGCCTCAATCAGTTTAGGAAAACCCAAGCATTGTAGAGTTTTGTCAGTCAAGTTGGGGGTTTTTATCTGCTCTTAATCATGTCTCTTGATTAATCTAAACTTCAAACTTCAGGGTTTCAGCCATGCCAGTCATACACGTGTTGGAGCTTGTGGTCTTGCTTTGTTGACGTCTACCCACTTTGCTATCTGCTAATTTTATTTATGTCCTTCTTGGTCCCCAACTATAGGTCCATAGTGCTTTTCCTTAACCCATCTCTCTTCACCCTGAGGACACTCAGCCTACTTGCTGTCTCTCTCTCAGCTAGCTTCTGCACCCTTCCTAAGGACTTGGGCACTTGAGCATTCTCTTCTCCAACCTCCTGTACATTTAAGAGTCTAGTTTAGAACCTCTTTTCAGCCATATGCCATAGCACATTATTGACTCCCATCTCTGCAAAGAAATTTTGCCAGATTTGTGGCCAACCCTAACTCCTACGAGCCAAGTGAGCTTTGATTATTACAACCTCAAATCCATTTCTATATTCTATAATTTGCAGCTCTACCATCTTGCTCATTCCATAGGTCAAAACGCAGAAAGAAGGATTTGGGCTCAGGTCTCTTTTAGAGACCCGTATCTAAGCTTTGGCATCTTTTCATATTTTTTTCCCTTTCTCTTGCCTATGAGAGCTTTATATAATTTAAGATGAGAAGAGCAACTCTTTTCCATCAAGTGTTCTTCACTGTCTGTTAGATGAAGTGAATATTTTATGTCCAAGAGTCTTTCAGTGTTTATGAAACCCCCAAATTATAAAAATTTCTTGAAAATAAAACCTGGGCTTCCAAAACTTAGTTATGCCACGGATTTCATCAAAAGACTATTTGGAAAATCAAAAGTGGGCACTGACTTTGAATATGTGTATGTGTGTGTGTGTGTGTGTGTGTGTGTTGTGTTTTTCCTACTAAAATAACCCTTTTATTGGGCAGGGACACTCATGGGTGTGATGTCTGTGCAGACCCATAGGAAGGAGGTGGGGGAGCCTTAATTATTATCCCAACTTATCATCCTATAACAAATGCTGGTCTTGGCACAACCTGCAGTCTTGCTTCATCTCTTGCCACTTCCCACTACTTTCATTCTGTGCTGTTTTATTTTGTGCTCTTCTGGTTTGTTTTATTCAGCTTTATCTAATCACTCTGGTCTGCTGGAAACTGTTATGTTGTGCTGAGTCTCTGACTTTGAACAAAGCTCTGTCTATGTTGTAAACACCTTTGTCTACAGGGAAAGCTTCTATTCATTCTTTCAAAACCAGCTCAAGAGTTTTTTTTTTTTTTCCTTTGAAAGCTTTCTTAGAGCTTCCCAGGTAGGGTGGTAGTAAAGAATCTGCTGGCCAGTGCAGGAGACACAGAAGATGCAGGTTTGATCCCTGGGTTGGAAAGATCCCCTGGAGAAGGAAAGGGCAACCCCTCCAGTAGTCTTGCCTGAGAATTCCATGGACAGAGGAACCTGGTGGGCTACAGCCCATGGGGTCTCAAAGAGTCAGATATGACTGAGCAACTGAGCATACACTTGATATTTCTAAAGTAAATTGAAAACTTTCTTATCATTAAAACTTCTACTTGAAATTTACTATAAACTGTTGCCATTTTTCTGCTGACTACCCTCCCACTTACACTGAGAGCATCTTAAGATCAGAGACTATTTTTAAAAATTATTATCTGCATCTCCAGTATCTGTACAGCTCATTGTACATAACAAGTACTTAGAAATTAGTGGAAGAAATGAAGGCAGGGAAAGAAGATAGAGTTTCTGAGACAGAAGGAGAAATAAAGGGAGGGAAAATATTTTATGCCTAGGTGAGTAAAGAACTAAATGCTAACATTTGCCTCCAATCTATGTTGCACTAGCTATGTATTAAATATTTAACATAGTTTATTTCATCAGACATGACAGTTTTATGCCCTCACTTCACAGGTGAGGAAAAAAACTTCAACTTATCCAAGATTCTTCATCCAAAATAAGATAGAATCAAGCTAGGGATCAAGACAAACTTGACCCTGGAATTCACATGCTTACCATGATGCTCTGCTGAAAAGCTGAGCTGAGGCTAGGGTAAATTGTCTTAATACTTGACTTAGATGTTGCTCTCGTAGCCTCTTCTACTGTCCTTTGCTTCTTCATAAACTTCTCTTCTATATCAACCCACTTTTGACCATGTTCTGTTTCCCCAGCTGGGGCTCTGCTTTATTTGCTCTTTCTTGGTAGCCATTAAAACAGAAGACCTGGCATCTGAAACCCTGTTTGGAATCACGATTCTGCCATATTTTACCTTCTGTGAGTTATTTAAGCTCTTCCAGCCTATTTATTCTCCAAATGTAGGTTGTTGTGAAGCCCAAAGGAGATAATTTATGAGGTGTTTCATAAATGGTAGTTTTTATTCTCATCTTCTATTGAGATGCCAGCAAGGGTGACTGTCCAGAGTCTCATGTTCATCTATTTAATGATCTTTTGGTCTTGAAATTCTGATCATTCCTTCTCTAATTGGTGGATTGATTAAATTACTGGGAATGATGTGAGAAGTTCATCAGAATCAGGGACAGAATGCGCTGATGCTATGATAGCTCAAATAGAAATGAGATTTGTTGGAGTACATGCAAAAATTATTTTAGATCCCTAGGCTTCACAATACTGAAATCTTGCAATTACTCCCCTCTCCATCCCCAACAATAGGCAGCACTGTGGAAACTCAATCTTTGACCTACTCAGATATGGAAACTTTAAAATATTATTTAATTTTAATTTTCTGGATGAGAAAAGACTGCAGCCTCTTTATTCTGAGTTAGGGAAGTTCAAAAGAGAAGGCAGGATTGAAGCAATTGGGTATTATTCATTCTTACTCACTTTTGGTGACTTTTGGTGCCTAGAATGTGGGAAGGGATCAGAAGCCAGGAGTGTTTCAGCCAACTCCTGCTGAAAATAATCACATAAGTGATGAATAAGTAGTTTCTCTGAGAATGTGGGACAAGTTCTCTCTCTTTAAATATGCGAACAGTGTCAATGGGGTATGTGGATGACACTGTCTCTGTGTTTCTCCATAACTTGGACCAGTGGGTGATTTACATGAGATGAGAATCAGACTTTCTTAGGAAGAACTCCAACAGTCAGGGTTGGCTATCAGATGAATGAACTGACTTATGAGATGCTAGGAGGAGGCAGAGAGAGGTCACACTTCTAAGGTGTATTATTTATCAGAAGGGCATATTTGGACCATTTAGGCTATCTGGATGGATTCAAGTCTTGGATGAATCCCTTGGCCATTGACCAGCCATGGACCCAAAGAATCATCCTTAATCTGCGCCTGTAACCTCATTAACAAAACTATTTCTTCCAACTAAATAAGTCACAAGTTGCTTCCAGATCTAAAATTGTAGAAACACAATCAATCTAATAATCCTTCCTGTCTTTTTCCATATCTCTTAGCTGTATACTTTCAGACTCTATTGCAATTATATTACAGTTTCCACATTTTAAAGAACCACGTTCCTGAAAAGTATATTCCTGAGCAAGATAAAGAAAAAAACTAATCTCCCAAATGAAATATAGCTGGCTTGAAAAAATAAGATTATCTCAATGCTAAATCACACTAAAAATAAAATAATTCTTCATGATAAACTATAGCATCTAGCCAGAATTATGCTTAAGACTAGCCTATATTCTGATAGCAAAATATGAAATATTGGAAAGCAATAGTACACCCTGAAGTAAATTGTATCATATGAATACTTGAAATGATGAATTGTCCCAGCATTTTCTTTTGTTTATTATGTCCTGAAAGTCTATAGTTGATTTCACAGCTGATTATACATCACTTTAAATATTGAAGAGCCATTGAAACACTAAATAGGAAGGATAATCGCATTGCTCTTAAGAAATGAGGTGAGGCTGATTATGTTCTGTTCACTACAATGATTGTATTCAATAAATTTCCTAGACAGTGGGGGAAAAAAGTGATGCTTTTAGTGTACTTCCGGTAATAGCAGAAGATGTGTCTTTTTATTTTACAGGAAGAGTTCATTCTTCCTTACAGTGTTTCCAGTCAGTTTTCACTGAGTTTCAAAGCAGCTTTATCGGCTGCAGAGGGAAATCGCTGAGGACTAGAGACCACTGCCCAGTTTCTTGTTCTCTCCTGGAGAAAACACTGCAACCCAAACGTCTCCCCGGAAGGCAGTGGGGTCGCGTTCACGATGGCAGGCGAGGAAGTTTCGTCCCCACTGAGGTGTCAGCAGTGTCTGGCGAATTAATTCCCTTGGGACTAGCTTCCATGTGGTGTCACTTGCTCTTAATGGTACACATAAACTGCTAGGAATGTATTCTGGTGCCTGGGGGCAAGGAAGGAAGATATTGAGACAACTCCACATTTTTTCTCTACAGGTTCTTCTGTCTTCTGAAAGGAAGTAATCTCAGAAATGATGCTAAAATGTGTATCGTGTAGCTTTATGATTCCCAGTTTTAATCTCTTTTTCTTCTTTCTGATGCAGTGTTATCAACTAACATCATCATGTTTTTCATTGTCTTTAGAACTTATTCACCTTCTAGCTTACAGTTTGTACCCCTTTTATCAGCATTTCCCTATTTCCTACACACCCCAGTCCCTGATAACAACTTGCTTACTTTCTATTTCTCTCCAGTGACTCAGTCAGTAAAGAATATGCCTGCAATGAAGGATACACAAGTTTGATCCCTGGGTCAGGAAGATCCCTTGAAGAAGGGAATGGCAATCAACTCTAATATTATTGCCTGAAGAATTCCATGGACAGAAGAGCTTGGTGGGTGCACTCTGTGAGGTCACGAAGAATTGGACATGACTTAGTGACTAACATTCTGTTTCTCTCTAAGTGTGACTTATTTTTTTGATTCCACCTGTAAGTGATACCACGTGGTATTTGTCTTTCTATTTGACATATTTCGTTTAGTATAATGTCCTCAAAGTCCATCCATGTTATCCAGCCACATGGCAGGATTTCCTTCTTTCTCATGGCTGAAAAAAATATGTATATGTATATATATATGTGTGTGTGTGTGTGTGTGTGTGTGTGTGTGTGTGATATTACATTTCCTTGCCCATTTATCTACTGATGGGCACTTTGATTTTTCCCTTTTCTCCACATTCTCACTAACCCTTGCTGTTCTCTTGTCTTTTTTTACAAGAGCCATTTTAAGGCATGTAAGATGATATCCTATAGGTAGCATATTGAAAAGCAGAGACATTACTTTGCCAACAAAGGTCCGTCTAGTCAAGGCTATGGTTTTTCCAGTAGTAATGTATGGATGTGAGAGTTGGACTGTGAAGAAAGCTGAGTGTCAAAGAATTGATGTTTTTAAACTGTGGTGTTGGAGAAGACTCTTGAGAGTCCCTTGGACTGCAAGGAGATCCAACCAGTCCATTCTGAAGGAGATCAGCCCTGGGATTTCTTTGGAAGGAATGATCCTAAAGCTGAAACTCCAGTACTTTGGCCACCTCATGCAAAAAGTTGACTCATTGGAAAAGACTCTGATGCTGGGAGGGATTGAGGGCAGAAGGATAAGGGGATGACAGAGGATGAGATGGCTGGATGGCATCACTGACTCAATGGATGCAAGTCTGAGTGAACTCTGGGAGTTGGTGATGGACAGCAAGGCCTGGCGTGCTGCTATTCATGGGGTCGCAAAGAGTCAGACACAACTGAGCAACTGAACTGAACTGAACTGCAGATGATATTTCATTATGGTTTTTATTTTCACTTCCCTGATCATTAGTAATGGTGAGCATCTTCTCATGTACCTGTTGACTATTTGTACATCTTCTTTGGAAGCTTGTCTATTCAGGCCCTCTGATCATTTTTCAGAATGTTGTGGTTTTTTGTTTTATTGTTGTTGTTTTGCTATTGAGTTGTATATAATTTGGTTCTGTATATAATTTGTATAATTTCTCATCAGATATGTAATTGACAGATATTTTCTCCTGTTCTGTAGGTTGCTTTTTTATTTTGTTCGTAACTTTCTTTGCTGTGTAGAAGCTTCTTAGTTTGATTGTTGCTTTTGTTGCCTTTGCCTTTGGGGTCACATGACATATATTCTTTTCTTACCGGCACCGGTGCACCAGGAGAACTGGGTTTGCTTAAAATGTTGCAAAACAATGAGCTAGCTACTCTGACATAAGCAGTGCAGACAATCCTTTGAGTTACATTTCTTTATCTATAAAACAAGGTCACTCTTGAAATGTAAATCCAATTAAATGGGGGGGGGGGAGAATAAATGGAAAATTCCAGAAAAGTATTCATGTGGCAGTTTCATAAGGAATGCTTATTGAAGATAATTAGATATAGGACATATGCCAATCATTTCAAAATGTGTATATAAAGGGGAGAATACAAGGGAGAAGTGTGTCAGGGAAGGGTAGAGGGGAAAGAAGAGTTAGATGAGTGAGAGAAGAAGAAAAAGAAAGGGAAGAAAAAGAACAGTAAACAGAAAGAAGGAGGGGAGTGGAACTCAGCCACTTCTCTGGGATGCTGTTTCTTACCATGACATGTATTAATAGTTGTCACTCACATACAGTGGCTGGCTTTGCCCTAACCCTGGAATCCTGTCTGACTTAATAGATCTGCCATTATTTTAAAGCCTAGCATTCAGGGTATTCCCTGAAGGCCTCACAGCAGGCAATGGGGTTGTTGTTGTGTACTCAGTCGTGTCCACCTCTGTGACCCCATGGACTGCAGCACACCAGGCTTCCCTGTCCTTCACCATCACCCGGACCTTGCTCAAACTCATGTCCATTCAGTTGGTGATGCCATCCAACCATTTAATCTTCTACTGTCCCTTTCTCCCTCCTTAAATCTTTCCCAGCATCAGGGTCTTTTCTAATGAGTTGGCTCTTTGCATCAGGTGGCCAAAGTATTAGAGCTTCAGCTTTAGCATCAGTCCTTCCAATGAATCTTCAGGATTGATTTCCTTTAGGACTGACTGGTTTGATCTCCTCGCAGTGGTACCTGACACTGAATTCAAACTCAATGTCTATTTCTGCATATACTGACCTAGTTAACAGGCTTGGCAGGAACAGGAAGTGGAATCTTCAGAAGGCACAGTCAAGGAACAGAGTTTCCTGAAGAAACTGAAGAGTTTCCTGAAGAAACTTATTCTGCACCATTCAGCAGGTTGGATCACTGGAAGCTTCTTTATCTCTGTGTTTCCTTATTTGTAGACTGGGTTGGGGGGGTTGTATAATGAGAAGGTTAGTTGGGGAAACTAGACAATATAATAGACGTTGAGGGAGGCATATGTAACCTATAAGGTGCTGTAAAAGTTAGTGTTTGCTACGGCTTGAATCATCCCCTAAAAATTTATACTGCAATCCTAACCCCCAGTACCTCATTGCAGGTGTAATTAGGATGAGGTTATACTAGTGGAGTAACTTGAAGGGCTACAATCCACAGGGTCACAAAGAGTCAGACACAACTGAAGCAACTTAGTATGCCTACATACATACTATTGGAGTAAGACGGGCCCTCATCCAACATTGTCTTTGTAAGAAGAGCATTGGAGTTTTAAGCTCAGTTTCCTCATTATATTGAAAGTCCTTAGGTGTATGGAGTTCTGGAGACAGAGGATGGGTGGCTGTATAACAGAGGATATATAGTCATTTCCTTTCATTTACACCCTTTCTCCCATTACCAAAGTAAGGGTAGTCAAACAAAAACACCAATTCAGTTATAAGTATTTCCTATCTTACTTGTTCTCTTTCCCAGAGCTGGAGTCAGTACAAATCAGAGACACTGATCTCATTATTGTCCCTGGATCCTACTAAATTCAGAAAGATTTAGGATATTCTGGCCCAAAAGTAGAATCCAGTTGGCCTGCCTGTGGTCCAGCTATTGTCCTGGGCCTCCTTTTAGGACCTGGACTGCTGTTTTGTTTCTTGGATCTCTGATCTACTTATATGATTCCTATCAGGCTTTCTGTTATCTTGGCCCTATGTCTAAACTGCCATCACAGGCGGAAGTGGGGCCAAGTAAGGCAGTATGGTAGGAAAGAACCAAGTCAAAAGAATCAGGCTGTAGATAAGAATGGCTCCCAAGAGGAAGATCCAAATCATTGACATCAAGGGGGAGTGGTTTGGTGTGAAGGACAGACTTAGGAGATATGGGCAGAGGTGCCCTGAGGCACCAGCAGACAGGAAGAAGGGTCCTTTTTGGTACCTCTGCCAGAGAACCCATTTGAAGAAGCCATTAGAAGTGAATAGTGGGTCCAAACACTCATATTAGAAGCTGACCTTGTGCTTCCAATTCCCCTCCACTAGATTCCCTGCTGGCCTTACCCCCATGACTTCAGATCCATCTCCTAAACTCCATTTCACACCTTCTATTCCTTTATTGATGACTGAGTTTCCTGAATCCTGAACCTTTAAAGCGGCATCCTTCCTGGTCTCCAGACTAAGGTGTCTCCTTCTCACCCTACATTTTCATCTTAGGTCCCACTGATGGCCAGACACCACGTAGCTGTCACTACTTTCCACAGTTCATTGATTCTGCCTTCTTGATTGGGACTTTATCTCATCTCTCTGCTTGGTCTCTGCCCCTGTATTCATCTCCTTGCTTGAGGATGTGAACATAGTCTCTGACCACGGTCCTTTCTTTCTGTCTCAGCCCACAAGTGTTAGTCCAAACATTAACTTCACTTTCCCATCATTTTGGTAACTGCAGCTACACAAGTTTTTGTTCTATCTCATTTGACTTAGATGGAAACCTCTAAGGTGTTTTTTTTTTTTTTTACATTTCCTAGATTGTCTTGCATTTTTTGCAAAAACCTTGTGGACAGGAGTCTTCAGGACAATAAATTGTAAGATTTAGCTCCCTTTTTTCCACTCACTAATCAAGAAAAACAAAACAAAATGAAATAATTATGTTGTCACCTTATGTGGAACCTAAAAAATAAAACTAACAAATGAATATATCAAGACAGAAACAGAGATACAGCTATATCGCAGATATAGAGAACAAGCTAGTCATTACCAGTGGGGAAGGGATGGAGGGAGGAGCAAGATTAGGGGTATGAGATTAATAGGTAAAAAATACTCTGAGTGAGGTTGTTGTTGTTTAGCCACTGAGTCATAGTAATTAAGCTACAAGGATATATTTTACAGTCCAGGGAATATTGCCAGTATTTTTATATCAGTTTAAATGGAATGTAATCTATAAAAATATTGAGTCACTATGTTACATATCTGAAACTCACCTAATACTGTACATCAACCATACTGCAAAAACAAGAAAAGAAAAACACTTGGCATCTATATCCCACCCCCAAAGAAGATTGGTCAGTGTGGGGGGATTCTAAGATGGAGGATTAGTTTATGTCAAAGTGGATCCTCCCGTTAGTAATAGTAATGACAGCTCGAGTGTAAGTCCCTCTTTGCTGTAACAAAGACACTGCAGAGGACTAGGTTAGATAGCTGGGGGAGGGGGTCAGCAGAGGGGCGCCAGGAGCAGAGACTTGCCTCTGTGCTCCAGGAAAGCATCAAGATCCTAATAAAGAGCTCACAAAAGCTGATGACTTAGCAGCTGCAACCTTTCTCTCTGCTGACTAAAACTGATATCTGAAAGATGAATATTTGTCCTTGGGTATGTATCTTTTTTTTTTTTTTTTTAACAGCACCGGGTCTTAGTTTCAGCTTGGGTGCTTCAGACTTCTTAGTTAATTGCAGCACGTGGGTTCTTCGTTGAAGCATTCTGGGTCTAGTTTCCTGACCAGAGGTCAAACCCAGGCCCCTTGCATTGGGAATGTGAGGTCTTCACCACGGGACCACCAGGAAAGTCCCTGGGCCATGTATCTTTGAAAGATAGTTTCTTTAAAAAATGAAGCAATTATTTAAAAACGTAAACCCAGCTCTGCTCTCCCAAGTGTTTCCATAAATCAATATATATCTAATGACATGAATGCTGCTATTTAAAAAAAGGAGTGTGTCTTGTTTCTGGATATGTATAAGAATGGCTTTACATTAGCACTTTTTTGCTTACTCATCCAAGAGATGGAGATATTTATAGTTAACAAGGAAAAAACAATATGGTCCTTTCAATGTGGGAAATATTTACACAGGAAAATATAAAAGGGTGCATGAGAAGATTATTTGGACTAGAAATAAAAAAACTCAACCTGTAATTGAAGAACTCAGATAATTAAAATAGGAATGGGCTGCCCCTGATGTAGAATCAATCATTGGCTTTTCATGTTTTATTCTAAATACCACTCAAAACCAGAATTGAAAGAGACACGTGTACCCCAATGTTCATCGCAGCACTGTTTATAACAGCCAGGACATGGAAGCAACCTAGATGTCCATCAGCAGATGAATGGATAAGAAAGCTGTGGTACATATACACAATAGAGTATTACTCAGCCATTAAAAAGAATGCATTTGAATCAGTTCTAATGAGGTGGATGAAACTGGAGCCGATTATACAGAGTGAAGTAAGCCAGAAAGAAAAACACCAATACAGTATACTAACACATATATATGGAATTTAGAAAGATGGTAATGATAACCCTGTACATGAGACAGCAAAAGAGACACAGAGGTATAGAACAGAGTTTTGGACTCTGTGGGAGAGGGAGAAGGTGGAATGATTTGGGAGAATGGCATTGTAACATGTATAATATCATGTAAGAAATGAACTGCCAATCTAGGTTCGATGCAGGATACAGGATGCTTGGGGCTGGTGCATTAGGATGGCCCACAGAGATGGTATGGGGAGGGAGGTGAGAGGGGGGTTCAGGATTGGGAACTCATGTACACCTGTGGGGGATTCATGTTGATGTATGGCAAAACCAATACAGCATTGTAAAGCAAAATAAAGTAAAATTTAAAAATTAAATAAATAAATACCACTCAAACTTATTCTCCTATTTGCAACCCTGCTGCCAATTCCTGAGCTCAGAAATGTTATCAATTCTTCCTTAGAGCAGAGGGGATACACTTAGCATTTTAACAGATGTATAAAAACTCCCCCTTCCCAAATCACTAGTTACCTGGGATTGGCCTCATTTTATCTTGCCAGATAAGAATATTTTAAAAGCACACCATCCATTATCCTTGACATTTTGCAAAACAAATGAAGGATTTAATTTTGGAAGAAAAAAGTAAAGTGATAATTTTTTTTTCTTTTCTTTTTTCAGTCACATTGCACAATTTATGGAATCTTAATTCCCCAATTAGGAATTGAACCTGGGTCCTGGCAGTGAAAGTGCCATGTCCAAACCACTGGACCACCAGGGAATTCTGGTAAAGTGACAGTTTCAAAATGTATTCTTTTCAGTTGAATGCATTGGATTTCACTAAATCCGTGAATTCTGCCTTGTCTTTACTGTTCTCATTTTGCTAGAGATCTGAGACCATTTCCCTAAGGAGCAAGAGAGTTAATCAAAGACTTAGATTCTCACGTAGTCTCCCAGCAAGCCTTCCTATTTTTCTTACTTTGAGTTCTTGCTGCTTCAGCCAAAATGATCTTAATATGCAAACTACTCACTTACTTACAACCCACACTTGCTCACCATTATCCTCAGAATAGTTTGTATGTTTTCCTAAGATGAACAGCTCTCTAGGTTCTGGGGTTTCATCTTCCGATGCCTTCAAGTGTGGTCACTTCCCAGCTTACACCGTGAGTGGTCCAGCAGTAGACACACATACGTTCAGGTATGCTCATTCTAACCTTTCACCTTTGCAAACACTGTTTTCTGTCTAGTTTCTCATGAAAAACCCCTCACAAGCCTTCTCCTCTTTAACCTAATGCAACCTTCTTTGCACTAACTCCTCAGGCTATAGTTCACTCATTCTTTCAACAAATGTTTATTGAGTCACCGCTGTATGCCAGGTATACGGTTGGAAGATAAAGATAGAGTAGAAAACAGACCCGGAACATCTGCTTATATAGAACTTACATTGCTCCATGATCTTTCACTGAGCGGCCACTGCAGCTTAAGTATAATTCCCTCATACAATGAGACAATGGGACTTGTCTTCCAAGCTCAAATTCTTTCAGGAGTAAGAGGGATGTTGTTAATAATTATTACAGGACAACAGGTATAAACCAGCATTAGCCATGGCAAGCTGGGATGTTAGATTATAAAAAGTATCACTGCTTGTTAACATCTCAGACTTCCAGGAAAAAAAAAAAAATTGTATGCATAACACCCAGCACCTACCAGGGACTTGGTTGGCAAGCCAAAAAGAAAGAAAAGAAAAAAAAGTCGATTTGTTTAATGTGCTTTGATTTATTTAATAGGAGAATAAAGAATGAACAAATAATCACAGCTCTCTATTTAACTTTTCATGTGTGGACATTAGTGTGTTCCTACAATAAGTAACCAGAAGCCTTTTATAGGTTACAAGTGACAAAAACACAGCACAAATTAAATTAAGGGAGAAAAAGAAATGCACCTGGAAATCCAGGGGAAAGCAGTAGATTGCTCTTCCTGATGATTCAATGGTAAAGAGTCCGCTTGCAATGCAGGAGACATAGGTTGGATTCCTGGGTTGGGAAGATCCCCTGGAGGAGGAAATGGCAAGCCACTCCAGCATTCCTGCCGGATAACCCCACGGACAGAGAAGCCTGGCAAGCTACAGTCAATCCCTGGGGTCACAAAGAGTCAGATACCACTGAGCAACTAAACACATACCGCATTAGATATGGCTAGTTATGGTAGTTCAAATAACGTGATCTCACTCTCTCTCCCTCTATCTCTTCTCTCTGCTAGACCTAATTTTTAGACAAACTTTCCATATAGAATCAAGATGGCCCTAGAAACGATAGGCTTCCTTGATTGTTATAGTTTATTACCCAAAAAGAAGAGAGACCATTTATATGAAGAGTTTCAGGTAGTTCCAAGGATGGCTTTGATTACTTGGCTTGAATAATTTTTTTTTTCTTAAAATGGTAATTTTTTTTAAAAAAAGTGTTACCTACTATTTACATAGCACTTTGTGTGAAGAATTGTCTTAAGATCTTTCTTAAAGCTTCTGTCCTTTGACTCCCAGGAATATTATATGCCAAATATTGTTGCATCTGAACTTCACAGAATGAAGGGGATTCTCTCAGAGTGGGAGTAGAAAGATTTCCACAGGAAGGTATTCTAGGCAGAAAAAATGAGTTCCACTCTACCCCCAAGAAGTTACTCAAATGCTGGTTGATTCTGGATACTCTAGAAGGTGCTGATGAAATGACAAGTGGGTGACTCTCCTTATGATTAATTCAGGAGCACACACACCTAGCTCACACCCTCCCCACTCTGACCGGAAGATCCCCCTGATGCTCTTCTACCCCCATGAAGAGAGGGCAGAGGCCCAAGGCTTGGGTTAGGGATCAGATAGCAAGTCTGTGGACTGATAACAGATCAGTCCAGTTGTGCCATTTGCCAGCTGAGGATCTTGGTCAAAATCCTGAATCTCCTAGAACTCAGTCCCTTTATCCATAAAATGGATATACTTCTAAGGTTACTGTGGAAACTAAATTGAATACTATATAGAGAGAGTATTCATCACAGGGCCAAGTCTAAGTGCTTGTTCAAAAAATGATGGCTGTTGTTAGAGCCAGCTTCAGGAATTACAACCTGTGAGATTATAGGGGGCCATGTTCTCAGAAGAATATCTCACTTGGTTTAATGATTCCTTGTCACCTCTTGAAATTTTTCATTTTATTTTATTTTTTAATATAAATTTATTTATTTTAATTGGAGGTTAATTACTTTATAATATTGTATTGGTTTTGCCATACAGCAACATGAATCCACCACACGCCATCCTGAGCCCCCCTCCCCCCTCCCTCCCTGTACCATCCCTCTGGGTCATCTCAGTGCACCAGCCCCAAGCATCCAGTATCATGCATCGAACCCGGATTGGTGACTCGTTTCATATATGATATTATACATGTTTCAATGCCATTCTCCCAAATCATCCCACCCTCTCCCTCTCCCACGGAGTCCAAAAGACTGTTCTATACATCTGTATCTCTTTTGCTGTCTCACATACAGGGTTATCATTATCATCTTTCTAAATTCCATATATATGTGTTAGTATACTGTACTGGTGTTTTTCTTTCTGGCTTACTTCACTCTGTAAAATAAGCTCCAGTTTTGTGTTTTATAAGTGAAGTTCAATAGCACAGTAGAGCATACCCATGAATAGAGGCTTTCCATTTGCAAGTGCATACAAGGTAAGTCACTCAGTCATGTACAACTCTTTGCTACCCTATGGACTATAGCCTGCCAGGCTCCTCTGTCCATGGTGATCCTCCAGACAAAATACTGGAGTGGGTTGCCATGCCCTCCTTCAGGGGATCTCCCCGACCGAGGGATCAAAACTGAATCTCCTGCAATTCCTGCATTGATAGTGGATTATTTACCACTGAGCCACTGGGGAGCTTTCTCCTTTGCACATGGCCCTGCAAATCTCCATGAGTACAAAATTCTAGTAGATTCATATTGCATGAAAGTTCAACATAACTCAAAGCCAATACAAGGTGGGCATGCTACTTTTGATTAAGTAAAGGTGCTAACAGCTCAGAAAGGCCATGCTTTCCGTTTCAACTAGAACATGCTTCAAATACAGAAATAAGGCAATGCCACCCAAAGAAACACAAAAGACCAAGAAGGCATGTCATATCCTTTCCTGTTTCTGTTACTTCCTGTATTAGCCAACCAGTTATGCTGGAAGTAATGACGCAGAAGAAAAGAGAAAGACAGGACAACCCTTAGTGCCTTTCCTTTCAGTCCTTCCTTTCTCATCAGTAAAGAAGAGAGTGGGTTGAATCTGCACATGTAAAGAAGTGAAAGAACAGCTGAGCTACTTTAGTGCATCATATCCACTGTCATGGTAAGAACAAAAATGAATATGTACCTCGCAATTATAAAATGTGAATTGTGCAATTCCAGCAATTCTGAATGCCAGATAAAGGCTCTTATACTTACGTTTAAGCCTGGTATTGCACAACATGAAGATGAATGGTAAATATCATCTAATAATTTAAAATATTTATTTTTATTTACTGAGAATGACATTAAATACAAATAATACACATCAAGACAAATTAAGAGAGACACCACTGGGGGGAGGGGGGAAGCTTTAATATTTGTTTTTGGCACGTCTGTCTTTTGAACAAGGAACTCCTATTTTTATTTTGGAGTGACCCTGCAAATTATGTGACTCAGATGGTAAAGAATCTGCTTGCAATACAGGAGACCTAGGTTCAATCCCTGGGTCAGAAAGATCCCCTGGAGAAGGGAATGGCACCCCACTCCAGTATTCTTGGCTAAAGAATTCCAAGGGCAGAGGAGTCTGGAAGGCTACAGTCCATGGGATTGCAAAGAGTTGGATATGAATGAGCAACTAACATTCACACACTGTAAATTATGTCATTGACTCTGTCTGTGTTATTACTATTATTTCCCCCCAGGAGCTAATCTAAGCCTGCCTTAATACCACTTCTTCCAGGAAGGCTCCCCTAATTGCTTGGTCTAAATCTCTCTCTTAATCCTGTAACAATTTTTTTACTTTTCTCTTTTAGCTCAAGCCCCACTGTGACTGCTATAAGTTCCTGTCTTGTCAATTACACAGTGAACTCCTTGGAGTTGCAAATCTTATTGTTTCCCTGCAGACCCAGAGCTCTCAGCCTGGCTGACAGCAGAGACCAGTCTTCAATTAATGTTCCCCGAATTGAATCATTGGTCTCTTTGAGAACTGCTTATCCCAAGTGAGTTTCTCTTCAGGGGTTTACCCTGAATGTTGCACTTTGATTGAATTCAATCTAACACCTTAGAAACATCAGAACACTGCTTTATTTCATAAGATTTTCTTCAACATACAGATGTGGCCTTTTGATCTCAGGCCATCAAGATGATATGCAGATTTCATTGGCTGCCCCTGCCTGGGGATGGGGGATGGACCACCTTGCCTCGAGTGGTTCCCCCAGCAAATGTATGGTTCCCCTTACCCCACACCCTGGCAGTTCTCTGTTCCTCTGAGTCAAGTCTTTGTTCTGGTAAGTGGCCCAGCAGAAAAGAGAGGGCTCCTTCTTTCTCTCTTAGAAGAAAGCGAGAAGATGGGTGCTGAGAACAGGTTGTAGGCTCCTGGAGCTGAGTCTCTGCCCTACTCCCTGCTGAGGGGCCCTTGGAGTCAGAAGTGATCAGCATAAACATGGTGCTCAGGACACTGCCCATCGTCCTCGCAGTAAACTCTGGAGTCCTCTCCATGACCTTGAGTCCACTGCTATTCGGTCCTTGACCTCTCACCATGCCTTGGTTGTTGCTATTTAGTTGCTCAGTTGTGTCCAGCTCTTTGAGACCCCGTGGGCTGTAGTTTACCAGGCTCCTCTCTTTCCATGGGATTTCCCAGGCAAGAATACTGGAGTGGGTTGCCATTTCCTTCCCCACATCCTTGGTGGTTGTGAACATGTAAAGCTGCCCCTGGGAACACTTCCGTAGTGGACCTGCCTTGCTCGCATGGTCCGCTGTGCTCTGGGTGACCTAACGTCCCTTGACCATCTCCCATAACACTCCCAACTCAGCTTACTCCCCTCTTTGGTTAACTCCTGCTTTAGGGCTCATCTTAAACATAAACCATGGTTAGTCTTTTGGGCATATAAGAGAATAATTTTCTCTCTCTAACACAACAGTGTAAAGCAATTATACAATTTAAAAAAAACTCTCAAAACTGCACTAGACAGAAATATATACATACATATATATATTCATTGTAAAAGCATGAAAGTGAAATAGAAGGAGGAGAAAACATAGGTTTCTAATCTTGTGATAGGGAAAGTCTTCTAAGTAAGATATCTAAGGCAGAAATTATAAACTAAACATTTCATAGATTTGAACACAAGAAAAAATTTACTTTTCATATTAAAGCATTTCATACAAAATTAAAAGCAGAGGATAGTGTATAATAATTTTCTCTGATACATGAAAAGATGAATATCCTCAGTTTTTAAAGTTCTCTGGCAACTCATTAGGAGAAATGCCCCCACAGAAACCACATGAAAGAGTAATCCACAAAAGAAGATATGCAATACATGTTTAAAAAATCATATGAAAAGTTTTTCTTTCTTGGAAGGCATGGAAGAAATGCAAATGAAATGTACTAATCAGTTTGGAAAAGATTTTTAAATGATATTGTCTGTGATACAGTAGACTGTGTACAGCATATATTTATTCTGTTTTTATTTCATTGATTTTGGGTCTGTTGTGTGATTAGGGAGGTTAAATATGCTTCCTCACCCCTTGACTTGTGTGTGTGAGTGCTAGGCCACTTCAGTCATGCTTGACTCTGTGTGACGCTATAGACTGTAGCCTTCCAAGCTCTTCTGTCCATAAGACTCTCCAGGTAAGAATACTGGAATGGGTTGCCATGCCCTCTTCTAGGGGATCTTCTCTGCCCAGGGATCGAACCCACGTGACAGGGATCGATGGCTGTCTTCTGTATCCTGCATTGGCAGGTAGGTTCTTTACTACTAGTGTCACCTGGGCAGCCTTTTGAGTGGGGCTTGGTTTATAACCTGACTTAACTAATGAGATGTTAACAGATCATATTTGAGGGACAACAGAGCCTGTGTTCATAGGATAGGAGCTTTTCTGGTGGCTCAGTGGTAAAGAATCCACTTGCCAATGCAGGAGACGAGACACAGGAGATGTGGGTTTGATCCCTGTGTCAGGAAGATCCGGGAGAAGGAAACGGCAACCCACTCCAGTATTCCTCCCTGGGAAATCCCATGGACAGAGGAGCCTGGTGGGCCACAGTCCATGGAGTCACAAAAGGGTCGGTGTGACTTAATGACTAAAGAGCAACAGCCACACCTGCTTTTAATATGAGAAGAAAGTGCCTTGAGTAACTTATGATGCAAACACCCAAGACATTGAAATATGGTGAAGCAGATTAAAACTGACTCCTATTTTGGAGACCAGCTGAACTAAGCCCAGTCTAGATTGGTCAGCCTCCAGTCATCACATAGACATGAAAGCAAGAAATAGATTTTACATTGTCAGGTATGCCTCTGAGTTCAGGGTGGTGTATTGCACTGGATCGATTTAGCTAAAGCTAACTGAAACAATGTCTAGATACTGGTGAATATGTAGAAACGTTATTTTGGCCACTTTTAGTGGAGTAATTTAGAATCATGGAGCAAAGAAGGGGAAAGAAAGAAAAACAATAAAAACTAGGGGGAGGAAAGAGAGAGAGGAAAGAAGAGATAATCATGGTGAACTGCTTTTTTACTGAATTCCTGTGCCTAAGATGGCTGGAATTTCATTATATAATAAAAGCAAACATCAAGACCAAATAATCAAGTGAAAAGATAAAGAGAAAACCACAGCCATGTGACTACTACTTACAATTATCATGCTGGCAAGGATGATGCTGATGAAGATAATTTGCAACCACATAGCATTTTTCAAATTGAACAAGCTCCCCGTGTGGTTGTCAAAATCTAGTTTATTTCCCTTTCAGGGGGCTGGGGCGCAGAAGTCGTATGACTTTCCCAAGATCATGGGCAGTTGTGAGATTTGAATGAGGGTCTCCTGACTCCTATGGGAATGCCTTCTGCATTTCAGCACCTGCTTTCTGACATCTCTGACTGGCTTGGAGTTTCTCTGCATGACTTGTGGACATGATTTCCTGAGAAAATCCAACATGTGCTTTTCTCCAGTAGCAAAAATGAAGCTTGTTAATGATCATATTACTAATTATGAGCAGTGATGGTTTAGAAGACCTGACTTTAGACTCTTCTCAGATCTTGTCAATTCCCATTATGGGATACTGCCAGGATATTCCTCATGAAAGGATAGTAATTACTCATTATTCAAAGGATTCAATTAAGGGACCTTTCATCAAAGGATCTTAAGTACTTGCTGTGCTCCTTCAAAAGTAAGAAGGATATTTGCAGAGAGGGCCAGGGATACAGAGCCATATTCAGAGATTAAATGTTTGATGTGCTCCACTGGGGAGGATCCTACCCAAATAGAGAAATTATATTAAACTTAGCTGTCCCTTTTAAAAGTTGCAAATGGAAAGATCAGTTTGGATTCTGATCTGTGTACTACTACTTGTTTAAAAATTTAAGAACTCTAAGAAAGTTTTCAGTCAAGATTGACTTGATAGTTTCCACAGGGGCAAGCTACACTCACAGAAACGACAAGGTGTGCAAAGTGAAAAAGAACCGCAGATGTGGGGTTAGGTGTCTGGTGCCACTTGGCGGCTCTGGAAACTTGGACAGGTCTTTAAATCTCTCACATCTTTTTGTTCCTCATCCCTTCCTTCCCATCTTCCATCCCTCTGATCTCTTTCTAGGTCATTTTAAAATGTTGTGTTTGCTTACGTGCATGCTCAGTCATTTCAGTTTTGTCCAATTCTTTGCAACCCTATGGACTGTAACCTGCCAGGCTTCTCTGTCCATGGGATTCTGTGGGCAGGAATACTGAAGTGTGTTGCCATGCCCTCCTCCAAGAGGTCTTTCCAACCCAGGAATGGAAGCCACGTCTTCTATGTCTCCTGCATTGTAAGTGGATTCTTAACCCACTGAGTCACCTGGGAAGCCCAAGAGAAAGCATTAGCTATGCCTGATTCTTTGTGACCCCAGGCTTCTCTATCCATGGAATTCTGGAGGCAAGAATACTAGAAGGTGTCTCCATTCTCTTCTCCAGGGGATCTTTCTGATCCAGGGATCTTACCCAGGGCATTACAGGTGGAGTCTTTACCACCTGAGCCACCAGGGAAGCCCATGTGTGAGTGTGGGGCTAAGGGAGCAAATAACAGAAATCCCAGTGAGTAAAGAAATAAAGTACAGTAAGTCCCCTACCTATGAATCTCTAAGTTGTAAACTTTCAAAGATGTGAATGTACATTCTATCAATCTCAAGCATGAGTGAAATTGCAGCTTTCCTTCTCTGTCTTGTTGCTGACAATCCTTTAGCTCTACCATCTCCCATCTCCTCCCCCTCCTCTTGTTAGTAACTCTTCCTGCCTGTTTACACAATGCCTGTATGCCAGTTGCTGTTCTGTACTCTGTACTTTTCAAGGTAATGTACCATAAGATTTAAAATAGTTTATTTATTTTTTTTTACATTTCATTTGTGTGAAAAGTATTATAAACATATTACAGTGCAGTACTGTATAGCTGATCATGTTAGTTGGGTACCTAAGCTAACTTTGTTGGACTTACAAACAGATTGGACTCACGACCATTCTCTTGGAATGGAACGCATTCATATGTAGAGGACTTCCTCTACTTGATTTTGATCATGTTAGTGAAAAGTCCAGAAGGGCAAGTTTCCACGGGAATGAAAGGAGAGCTCTAAGCCATGTCTCCATGGTTCCCAATTTCCTGGCTTATATCAATACTGTGCCCTGCACATTCGCTTCACCCCATGCCCGTATCAACGATCATTTTATAATCACAAGGTCTCTACAGGACACAGATGCCCCCCTGTCCCACTTCCCCACTGAGAAGAGGATGTCTGTGTGTTTCTCAATACTAGAGCATTTTCATCCCAGCATCTCACTAGAAAGTCTTTATTCTGGTGCCACCTGCAGCATTACTGTCTGTGTTTTCAGAGTCCAAATGGCAAAAAGATGGACTACTCCAGTCGGCAAGTTTGAGGAAAGGGGAGACTCAGCCCAATGATGTGGTCTGGGTTTAAGGAGGACAAGGTAGGGCTCAGGTGCTGGCAACAGTCAGAAGCTCTTGCCACCCAGGAGTCTGGAAGGGGGAGGAGTGGTACTGCCTTCTCTTTGATAGAAGAGAGAATTACATAGAAGGATTGCATGGGAAGGACCACCTGATAGGAGCTGGGGCTTTGGTAGAGAGTAACCCGGCACCTAAGAAGTCAAGAAAACAAAGCATCCAACTTCACTCTTAGTGTTTCCAGTGCCTTCCCACTGCCTTCCCACCTCCACCCAAGAATCAGACACAACCACAAACATTGGGTATGGGGTTGGTGAAAAGGCTGCCCAGGGATACAGAGCATTCCCAGTGGCCACTCAAGACACAGAACTCCTGATGTCCAGCCCAGTCCAGTGTTAATTCTGGGCTTTGCTCTGTGACAAGTAGATGGAAAAGGTAGAGGGAGAAGGTTGTCTGGGATTTAAGACACATAATCTAAAGAACAGAGAAGGAAATACAAGTTTTCAACCTTGAGTATAAATGAGGACATGAACCTCTGAGATGGACATCTTTTAGTCACTTGAGATTCTAAACTGGCGATAAGAACTTGCAGAGGCCCACCGCATTTCAGGTACACAGAGGGGCCTCAGATACACAGAAGGAATTGGTTCTCTGGCCCTTTGGAGCTGCTACATGGATAAATGTTTAATTCCAGACAAGCTAGGAGAATTTCCTTATATTTTCTGGCAGGACATGGCACAAGAGTTTGGTGTCTCACGAGAACTTTGCAACAGAGGAAATGAATTGACACTGAGAGTTATATCTACATGCAAAGTGAAAGTGAAAATCGCTCAGTCATAGCCAACCCTTTGCGACCCATTGGACTCTACAGTCCGTGAAATTCTCCTGACCCGAATACTGGAGTGGGTAGCTGTTCCCTCTCCCAGGGGATCTTCCCAACCCGGGGATCTTCCCAACCCGGGGATCTTCCCAACCCAGGGATGGAACCCAGGTCTCCTGCACTGCAGGTGGATTCTTTACCAGCCGAGCCACCAGGAAGCCCATCTACACTCAACGGATGTCATCTTCTCTTGGTGGTCTGTGGTCGAAAGCCAGGCTGGAAATACAAACCATTTAAGGTAGGAAGCCAAAACACCTCTGTGTTATGTTGTGTGGTGTCCATGAGGAGACTTGATACTTTTCACATGCGGTGTCATTTAATTTCCATGGCAACTTTGGCCATCAGTTTCATTGTTCTCTTTTATATATAAGGTATCCCCATCCCATAGAGGTTAAATCATTTGCCCAAACTTTCACATCAGGTTAAGGAATAGAAAAGCCCATTAAATGCAGGTCTTTCTGGATTCAAAGCATTACTCAGGGAGATAGAGCTGAAAGGCCACTGCAGTTTTATAAAAAAGTGGCTTAATGAGGGCTTCTTTGGTAAAGAACCCATCTGCCAAATGCAGGAGACATGGGAAGATCTCACAAGCAGCCAAGTAACTAAGCGCGTGAACCACAAGCTGTGAGCTCCTGCTCTAGAGCGTTGGAATCACAACTATTGACGTCAGAAGTTGTGACTACTGAAGCCGTGTGCCCTAGAGCCCAGGGTCTACAACAAGAGAATCCACTGCAATGAGAAGCCCGTGGGGCTTCCCTGGTGGCTCAGATGATAGACGAGCCCAAGCCTCACAACTAGAGGTAGCTTTGGTTGCAGCAGCTAGAGAAAATCCCACACAGCAACCAGGACCCAGCACAGTCGAACATACAGATAAGTAAATAAACAAATAAAATTATTTGAAAGAATAGCTTAGTATGACTATATTATAACAGTGAGAGTCTATCCCATTTCTTTGCTTCCCTTTTCAACACACGCAAATGCTTGAACTTGGCAGAATGTTATGGCGCTTTGCAGAAGGCAAAGATGTGAAATCCACGGTGCAGTGGGTTGAACAGGCATGTCCATCTAAACTCACAGAAGGTGACCATATTTGAGATAAGCATCTTTACAGATGTAAATAAGGTAAGAATCTTGAGAGAAAATCTTCCTGAATTAAGCTGGGCCCTAAATCCGATGACCCATGTCCTTATTAAAGTCACAAAAGGAGGTAACAGAAAAAATGACCTAGAAAAAAGGTCATGTGATGATGAGGACCGAGAATGAAATTACCAGGACCAGGAAACACTGGAGGAAAAGAGGAAGGATTCTTGCAGAGCTTCCAGAGGAAGTGTGGCCTTGCTGCCATCTTGATGTCAGATTCCAGCCTCCAGAGCTGTGAGAGAATAAATTGCTGTTGTTTTAAGCCACCAAGTGTTTATTAGTTATAGCAGCCCTAGAAAACGAAAACAAGAATTTGTTGTTTAGTCGCTAAGTTGTGTCTGACTCTTCGCGACCCCATGGACTGTAGCCCACCAGGCTTCTCTGTCCATTGAGTTTTCCAGACAAGAATACTGGAGTGGATTATCATGCTCGCCTCCAGGGGACTCTTCCTGACCCAGGGATCAAACCAACATCTCCTGCATTGGCAGGCGGAATCTTTACCACTGAGCCACCAGGGAGGGGCATTACTAAAGTAGATGTTCTTCCCTGCATGATGGAGGAAGGGAGGATTCATCTTATTTCTGATGCTTATTTCTTTGCTTAACTCAGATTTTTTAACCTACTGGGTGACCTTTGGACAGATATTACAGAATTGGAAATGAACAGGTGTTCATAGAAGACTCAGAGGAAAAAGGAGTTATCAATTAGCTAATGGTAGGTGGGACACAGCACAAGTGCATCATTCCAAAGCCAGTGTTCTAACTTCTACCGTACAGTGGACCCTATCTGATTAGGGGAAGTAGTTACTCTAAGAAGAAAGGGTATTTGGTCACTTTGGGGCATCACAGAGTTAAAAGCCAAACTCTTTCATCAAAAGTAGAATCTTTGGATTTCATCAGGAAAAAGCACTCTGATCTCCAGAGTGTAGATCCCCTCACATTGTTATCACTTCCTTTTCTAACCACAATGCAGTCAGAGCCAAACCAGCAGGGGAATTTGCTATCTCAGCAGGAAGGGAGGTCCTTGTTTCTGGACATGGACCGGACACAAGATGAACACTTGGACAGTTGACCCCAGAGCTCTGAGAGTCTTTGGTTCCATGAAACCTCCTCAGGTGTCTGATTAAAGGATCAAAGGACAGAGTGGTTACAAAGAAGCTTTGACAAGCTCTCAGTGATAGAAGAGAATAAATATTAAATAAGTTATCATTTAAAATGGCCCCACATGCTGCCTAGAGTAGGCATTTGATCGTTGCTGCCTAAGTGTCAATTTTCCAAAAGCTCTTTAAGACAGTTTAATATAATAAGTTTATCTCATATTTGAAAACATTTGCATACTATTAGAATTTGAGCTTAGGAATGATATATAAAACTTCTGAGCTGCATATGTGAAAACTAAATGAGAGAATGTTTAAAAATTCTCAATACTATTTCTGACACATATGAATCATGCAATAAATGGTAGTCTTTTTTTTTTTTTAATTTTAAGAAGTGGACTGTATAATATAATACCTAGAAAAGAAAATCCCCAGAGAATAGCTTTTATGTTTGTTTTAATCTTATATTTGAAGAACATTCATGGCAAGGAAGCAATGCTCAAGATATATTGCTAATTAGAGAAGGCAGGATGTGAAACAGTAGCTAGGTGTGAAAACTGTGCAACACTAATTTTTTAAAAGCATATTTGAAGCTAACATTTCATAGCATAAACTTGTTATATTCAGGTATATCTGTATTTATGGCTGTATGATCACATATATAATCCACAGGTGTATTCTTATATAACAAATAAAGTTTACATACAGATGCACAAATTAAT